>NC_090309.1:26678470-26983211 GCF_039906515.1 Pseudorca crassidens
ACCGGGTCTTAGTTGCAGGCAGTGGGCTTCTTAGTTGTGGCATGCAAACTCTTCGTTGCGGCATGCGTGTGGGATCTAGTTCCATGACCAGGGAACGAACCCGGGCCCCCTGCATTGGGAGAGCGGGGTCTTTAGCCAGTGCACCACCAGGGAACTAGAGAGAGGCTTTTTTTCTGATCCATTTCTTCCAGGGTCATAAACTCCTTTAGGCTGATGCTGTATGAGGCCTATTCTTTCCTATTTTGTTCCTCTCAGCTGAGTTGCTAGGCGAGTCTGGCTAGGTGTTGGATGATAGACCAAAACTGGAACTTGATCCAGATACGACAGCAGCGGCTCCTGATCCAGCTCCGTCCCCTTGCCGAAGCTAGCCCAGTCGGACTGAGACTTGTGAGGCAGGGAGATGTCATCCGAAGTGGGGGACTTAAGGCATTTCCCCATCTTCCGGGGCTTGAGTGTGTGATCTGTGTGCTGTTTTGACAGTCTTCCAACCTCATTCTTTTTTAAAATAATTAATTAATTTATTTATTTATTATTTTTATTTATTTTTGACTTTTAAAAATTTATTTTTTATACAGCAGGTTCTTATTAGTTATCTGTTTTATACATATTAGTGTATATATGTCAATCCCAATCTCCCAGTTCATCTCACCACCACCGACCCCCGCCCTGCCTCGCTTTCCCACCTTGGTGTCTATACGTTTGTTCTCTACATCTGTGTCTCTATTTCTGCCTTGCAAACCGGTTCATCTGTACCATTTTTCTAGATTCCACATATAGGCATTAATATACAATATTTGTTTTTCTCTTTCTGACTTAGTTCACTCTGTATGACAGTCTCTAGGTCCGTCCACGGACCTTTGTCCTTTCATCTGTCGATGGGCATTTAGGTTGCTTCCATGACCTAGCTATTGTGAATAGTGCTGCATTGAACATTGGGGTGCATACGTCTTTTTGAATTATGGTTTTCTCTGGGTATATGCCCAGCAGTGGGATTGCTGAGTCATGGTAATTCTATTTTTACTTTTTAAGGAACCTCCATACTGTTCTCCATAGTGGCTGTATCAGTTTACATTCCCACCAGCAGTGCAAGAGGGTTCCCTTTCCTCACACCCTCTCCCGCATCTGTTGTTTGTAGATTTTCTGATGATGCCCATCTAACCGGTGTAAGGTGATACCTCATTGTAGTTTTGATTTGCATTTCTTTAATAATTAGTGATGTTGAGCAGCTTTTCATGTGCCCTGTGGCCATCTGTATGTCTTCTTTGGAGAAATGTCTATTTAGGTCTTCTGCCCATTTTTTGATTGGGTTGTTTGTTTTTTTAATAATGAGCTGCATGACCTATTTATATATTTTGGAGATTAATCCTTTGTCTGTTGATTCGTTTGCAAATATTTTCTCCCATTCTGAGGGTTGTCTTTTCATCTTGTTTATACTTTGCTGTGCAAAAGCTTTTAAGTTTCATTAGGTCCCATTTGTTTATTTTTTTTTTAAGGCTGCATTTTTCCTTTGCTTACTGATGAACATATAAAAGTCCGAAGTTTTTGATATTATAAAACATCAAAGTAATGAACCTTGCTGTGTGAACACCTTTGAATATATATGCTTTGTCTCAGTTAACTTCACTCAGAATGGGACTTCTGCATCAAAGAGTTGGTGCCCTTATGCTTTTTGTGGTTGTTGCTACACTGTACCAATTTATGGTTGTTCATGCAGGAAATACTTATTGAGCATGTGTTATGTTTAAGCACTGTGCTGGGTGCTAGCAAAAAGACTTGTGACATTTTGTGAGTAAAGAGACTTGACCTGCCCTTTGTGAATTCTAACAGTCCAGAGAGGGAATAGATATTCAAGAATCATACTCTGCATGTAGAATTACAACTCTGACAAGTGCCAAGGAGAGGAACATGGTACCATGAGAGCATATTTTAGGGAGGATTTGATCTCATCATGGAGATTAGAGAAGGTTTATTTAGGGATGTTTCAGCTGATATCTGAAGGATGAGTAGGTATTAAGCAGATAGGGACGTTGGAGAGAGATTTCTGAGCATAAGGAATAGCAAAAGACCCTATAAGAGGAAAGCATATGGTGTGTTGGAGGAACTGGCCAGGAAGGTGGGGCTGTTGGGGGAGCATGTGATTATAATGGAGCTACAAGTGTGGGCAGGAGCTCGATTGTGCAGGCTTATGTTTAAGGTTTCAGACTTTAATAGAAAACCATTGAACTTTTTTTGTTGAATGTGAGTGTGTGGAACATACCTAATTGCATTTTCAACCTATCATTTTGCTACAGAGTGGAGAATACACCGCAGGGAGAAAGTGGAAGCGAGGAAACAAGTTAGGAGACTTTTGTAGAAATTGGGCATAATGGTGGCTTGGACCAGGGTATGGTGGTCATTTTGGTGGAAAGATGTGGACAGATTCTAGAGGTATGTAGGCAGTATCATTGTTAGCACTGGTGGTGGGTTGAGGATGAGGGCGAGGGAGAAATAGCTGTCAGTGATGGTGATGCCTAAGTTTCTGGCTCCTATGGTTGGTTAGATAGGGTTTTTTAGATATGATGTTAATATTTATCCTAATTTGTCTTTTGTTATTTGTTGGTTCTTGATGAATACTCTGTCATATTAAGTCTCCTGTTTTGAGTGTACAAAGCATTTTGATCAAAACTGAGTGTTAAAAAAAAAAACAAAACTGAGTGTTGTATGTTATCAGATAACTTTTTAACATCTGCCAGTTTGGTCATGTATTTTATTCTCTTTCATTTATTAATTAAATTATTGTATTAATGTAAATAATTATATTAATAAATTTTCTAAAGTTGTGTTATCCTTGCATCCTTGGAATAAAGCCTTTTTGTAATCATGGTATATATCATTCTTTAATAATTATTGATTAGATGTGCTGATACTTTCTTAGGATTTTTATATCTATATTTGTAAAGCGAAATTGGACCTTTTTTGCAAAACCTTGATTTTCTTTTCTTTTTATTTACAAATGACTCGAATTTTGTTGTTTTGTAGATATTTGATTGATGTAGAAGGCATGTGGCCAGATGATGCAATTGAATGTAAGTATAAGGGTTGTCACTACTTTTCCGTTTTTACAAAATTTGAAGGTAGAAGTGTAGGGGAATTTCTTAAGTTTTGGAAAAAGAGAAAAGTTTGTAATTCATTTGTTCAGACATAAGATAAGCGTTTACCAAAAGTTTTGAAAGGGATGTATCTGGAAATAGCGAGATATAACAGCCTGAATAATTAGTCAGTGGATTTCAGCATTTTTTTTCTTTTTTTAATTTATTTAATTAATTTATTTATTTTTGGCTGCATTGGGTCTTCGTTGCTGTGCGGGCTTTCTCTAGTTGCAGCGAGCGGGGGCTACTCTTTGTTGCGGTACGCGGGCCTCTCATTGCAGTGGCTTCTCGTTGAGGAGTATGGGCTCTAGGCACACAGGCTTCAGTAGTTGTGGCACGTGGGCTTCAGTAGTTGTGGTGCATGGGCTTAGTTGCTCCGTGGCATGTGGGATCTTCCCAGACCAGGGCTCGAACCCCTGTCCACTGCATTGGCAGGTTGATTCTTAACCACTGTGCCACCAGGGAAGTCCCTGGATTTCATCTTTAATCTGCTTTCTCTGGGAAAGATTTGCTTTTTGTACAGTTATCTCTAACAATTCATCCGTTCCTCAGTATTCAATAGGAGCCGTGGACATTGCTTAGAAAGACAAAACTACATTGAAGACCTTCGGAATGGTCCCATCAGAAAGTAAGTTGCATTTTATATGTGATATTTGTGGTTAGGAAGATCTATTTTTATATAATTTAAGCTGCACATATCCCTTCTTCTTATAGCTTGTTTACTTGCTCGAGGAAGCCTAAACAAATAGGAATGGGGGGAGGATGGAATTGTTATTTTCACGGGCCAAAATATAGTCACTAAATTGGCTACTGAATTTGCAGACCAGTAATATTTTGTGGAAACATTCTGTTTGAGGAATCGGGATTCCAGTGTATCCAGAACAAGTGGTTTTGAAGACTCAGCGCGTATGATGGAACCAGTTCACACAGCTAATAAGTCTGTTAACCAAGGACTGAAGTATAACCTACATCAGACCCCAGGTTACCCAACATCTCGGCATTTCCGTACCCAGACCCAAGATTCGCAGCAATCAGAAAGGTATCTCTGCTTTCCCTTTTTCTAGAATTGAAATAGAAATTAATATTATAAATTAGTGCAAACACATTATAATGTGAAGAACTGGTGTTTTCTTGCTGATCAGTGTCAACCAGGAGGTATTGTTTGTTCCATATTTTGCATTTAGGACGGAAAATCAAGTACAGGAGGGGGAATAGGTGATTTTTCAGAGGCAGTTGGGAAGAGGACTTAGAAATTTTCATTGATTCTTAAACTTAGTTTAAGCCAATAATTTGATGTGAGTGTCAGAAAGGATCTTACATTCTTAGGCTGCAGTAATAGTGGTATAGTTTTCAGAATAAAGAAGGTTGCTTTATTTAAAGAGTAAATACAAATTATAGGGAAAATGGTAAAATTCCAGTAGAGAAACTTGCAAAGGGGTTGAACATATAAATCACAAACATACTTTTACATGGGAAACAGGAAAAACCTCAGTACAATTAAACAATACTTTTTGCTATTTTGCTATTAATTTAGCAAGTTTTTGACAAGGTAGTCCAGTGTATTGATTGTCAGGCTGGACTTGGGTTTGCATCCTGGCTCTGCTGTTCACCCTGTATGTGATCTTTTTTTTTTTTAACATCTTTATTGGAGTATAATTGCTGCAATGAACATTCTGGTACACGACTCTTTTTGAATTATGGTTTTCTCAGGGTATATGCCCAGTAGTGGGATTGCTGGGTCATAGGGTAGTTCTCTTTGTAGTTTTTTAAGGAACCTCCATACTGTTCTCCATAGTGGCTGTACCAATTCACACTCCCACCAGCAGTGCAAGAGTGTTCCCTTTTCTCCACACCCTCTCCAGCATTTAATTGTTTCTAGATTTTTTGATGATGGCCATTCTGACCAGTGTGAGATGATATCTCATTGTAGTTTTGATTTGCATTTCTCTAATGATTAGTGATGTTGAGCATTCTTTCATGTGTTTGTTGGCAGTCTGTATATCTTCTTTGGAGAAATGTCTATTTAGGTCTTCTACCCAATTTTGGATTGGGTTGTTTTTTTCTTATTGCGCTGCATGAGCTGCTTATAAAGTTTGGAGATTAATCCTTTGTCAGTTGCTTCATTTGCAAATATTTTCTCCCATTCTAAGGGTTGTCTTTTGGTCTTTTTTTTTTTTCTTTTTTGTTACATCTTTATTGGACTACAATTGCTTTACAATGGTGTATTAGTTTCTGCTTTATAACAAAGTGAATCAGTTATACATATACATATGTTCCCATATCTCTTCCCTCTTACGTCTCCCTCCCTCCCACCCTCCCTACCCCACCCCTCCAGGCAGTCACAAAGCACTGAGCTTGATCTCCCTGTGCTATGCAGCTGCTTCCCACAAGCTATCTACCTTACGTTTGGTAGTGTATATATGTCCATGCCTCTCTCTCACTTTGTCACAGCTTACCCCTCCCCCTCCCCATATCCTCAAGTCCATTCTCTAGTAGGTCTGTGTCTTTATTCCTGTCTTACCTCTAGGTTTTTCATGACATTTTTTTCTCTTCAATTCCATATATATGTGTTAGCATACGGTATTTGTCTTTCTCTTTCTGACTTACTTCACTCTGTATGACAGACTCTAGGTCTATCCACCTCATTACAAATAGCTCAATTTCGTTTCTTTTTATGGCTGAGTAATATTCCATTGTATATATGTGCCACATCTTCTTTATCCATTCATCTGATGATGGACACATAGGTTGTTTCCATCTCCGGGCTATTGCAAATAGAGCTGCAATGAACATTTTGGTACATGACTCTTTTTGAATTATGGTTTTCTCAGGGTATATGCCCAGTAGTGGGATTGCAGGATCATATGGTAGTTCTATTTGTAGTTTTTTATTTTTTATTTTTTTATTTTTTATTTTTGTGATACAAGGGCCTCTCACTGTTATGGCCTCTCCCGTTGCAGAGCACAGGCTCCGGACGTGCAGGCTCAGCGGCCATGGCTCATAGGCCCAGCCGCTCCACGGCATGTGGGATCTTCCCCGACTGGGACATGAACCCGTGTCCCCTGCATCGGCAGGCGGGCTCTCAACCACTGCGCCACCAGGGAAGCCGCTATTTGTAGTTTTTTAAGGAACCTCCATACTGTTCTCCACAGTAGCTGTATCAATTCACATTCCCACCAACAGTGCAAGAGGGTTCCCTTTTCTCCACACCCTCTCCAGCATTTATTGTTTCTAGATTTTTTGATGATGGCCATTCTGACTGGTGTGAGATGATATCTCATTGTAGTTTTGATTTGCATTTCTCTAATGATTAATGAAGTTGAGCATTCTTTCATGTGTTTGGTGGCAGTCTGTATATCTTCTTTGGAGAAATGTCTATTTAGGTCTTCTATCCATTTTTGGATTGGGTTGTTTGTTTTTTTGTTATTGAGCTGCATGAGCTGCTTATAAATTTTGGGGATTAATCCTTTGTCAATTGCTTCATTTGCAAATATTTTCTCCCATTCTGAGGGTTGTCTTTTGGTCTTGTTTATGGTTTCCTTTGCTGTGCAGAAGCTTTGAAGTTACATTAGTTCCCATTTTTAAATTTTTGTTTTTATTTCCATTTCTATAGGAGGTGGGTCAGAAAGGATCTTGCTGTGATTTATGTCACAGAGTGTTCTGCCTATGTTTTCCTCTAAGAGTTTGATAGTTTCTGGCCTTACATTTAGGTCTTTAATCCATTTTGAGCTTATTTTTGTGTATGGTGTTAGGGATTTGATCTAATCTCATACTTTTTTTTTTTTGTTGGGGGGGTACACGGGCCTCTCACTGTTGTGGCCTCTCCTGTTGCGGAGCACAGGCTCCAGACGCGCAGGCTCAGCGGCCATGGCTCACAGGCCTAGCCGCTCCGCGGCATGTGGGATCTTCCCAGACTGGGGCACGAACCCATGTCCCCCGCATCGGCAGGCAGATTCTCAACCACTGCGCCACCAGGGAAGCCCTAATCTCATTCTTTTAATTGTACCTGTCCAGTTTTCCCAGCACCACTTATTGAAGCGGCTGTCCTTTCTCCACTGTACATTCCTGCCTCCTTTATCAAAGATAAGGTGACCATATGTGCGTGCGTTTATCTCTGGGCTTTCTATCCTGTTCCATTGATCTATCTTTCTGTTTTTGTGCCAGTACCATACTGTCTTGATTACTGTAGCTTTGTCGTATAGTCTGAAGTCAGGGAGCCTGATTCCTCCAGCTCCGTTTTTCATTCTCAAGATTGCTTTGGCTATTCGCGGTCTTTTGTGTTTCCATACAAATTGTGAAATTTTTTGTTCTAGTTCTGTGAAAATGCCAGGGTAGTTTGATAGGGATTGCATTAAATCTGTAGATTGCTTTGGGTAGTAGAGTTATTTTCACAACGTTGATTCTTCCAATCCAAGAACATGGTGTATGTCTCCATCTATTTGTATCATCTTTAATTTCTTTCATCAGTGTTTTATAATTTTCTGCATACAGGTCTTTTGTCTCCTTAGGTAGGTTTATTCTTAAATATTTTATTCTTTTTGTTGCAGTGGTAAATGGGAGTGTTTTCTTGATTTCACTTTCAGATTTTTCATCATTAGTGTATAGGAATGCCAGAGATTTCTGTGCATTAATTTTGTATCCTGCTACTTCACCAAATTTTGATTAGCTCTAGTAGTTTTCTGGTAGCATCTTTAGGATTCTCTATGTATAGTATCATGTCATCTGCAAACAGTGACAGCTTTACTTCTTTTCCAATTTGGATTCCTTTTATTTCCTTTTCTTCTCTGACTGCTGTGGCTAAAACTTCCAAAACTATGTTGAATAAGAGTGGTGAGAGTGGGCAACCTTGTCTTGTTCCTGATCTTAGTGGAAATGCTTTCAGTTTTTCACCATTGAGGATGATGTTGGCTGTGGGCTTGTCATATATGGCCTTTATTATGTTGAGGAAAGTTCCCTCTATGCCTACTTTCTGCAGGGTTTTTATCATAAATGGGTGTTGAATTTTGTCAAAAGCTTTCTCTGGATCTATTAAGATGATCATATGGTTTTTCTCCTTCAACTTGTTAATATGGTTTATCACATTGATAGATTTGCATATATTGAAGAATCCTTGCATTCCTGGAATAAACCCCACTTGATCATGGTGTATGATCCTTTTAATGTGCTGTTGGATTCTGTTTGCTAGTATTTTGTTGAGGATTTTTGCATCTATGTTCATCAGTGATATTGGCCTGTAGTTTTCTTTCTTTGTGACATCCTTGTCTGGTTTTGGTATCAAGGTGATGGTGGCCTCGTAGAAGGAATTTGGGAGTGTTCCTCCCTCTGCTATATTTTGGAAGAGTTTGAGAAGGATAGGTGTTAGCTCTTCTCTAAATGTTTGATAGAATTCGCCTGTGAAGCCATCTGGTCCTGGGCTTTTGTTTGTTGGAAGATTTTTAATCACAGTTTCAATTTCAGTGCTTGTGATTGGTCTGTTCATATTTTCTATTTCTTCCTGATTCAGTCTTGTCAGGTTGTGCATTTCTAAGAATTTGTCCATTTCTTCCAGGTTGTCCATTTTATTGGCATAGAGTTGCTTGTAGTAATCTCTCATGATCTTTTGTATTTCTGCAGTGTCAGTTGTTACTTCTCCTTTTTCATTTCTAATTCTATTGATTTGAGTCTTCTCCCTTTTTTTCTTGATGAGTCTGGCTAATGGTTTATCAATTTGGTTTATCTTCTCAAAGAACCAGCTTTTAGTTTTATTGAACTTTGCAGTCGTTTCCTTCATTTCTTTTTCATTTATTTCTGATCTGATCTTCATGATTTCTTTCCTTCTGCTAACTTTGGGGTTCTTCTTGTTCTTCTTTGTCTAATTGCTTTAGGTGCAAGGTTAGGTTGTTTATTCGAGATGTTTCCTGTTTCTTAAGGTAGGATTGCATTGCTATAAACTTCTCTCTTAGAACTGCTTTTGCTGCATCCCATAGATTTTGGGTCATCGTGTCTCCATTGACATTTGTTTCTAGGTATTTTTTAATTTCCTCTTTGATTTCTTCAGTGATCACCTTGTTATTAAGTAGTGTATTGTTTAGCCTCCATGTGTTTGTATTTTGTACAGATCTTTTCCTGTAATTGATATCTAGTCTCATAGCGTTGTGGTCGAAAAAGATACTTGATTCAATTTCAATTTTCTTAAATTTACCAAGGCTTGATTTTTGACCCAAGATATGATCTATCCTGTAGAATGGTCCATGAGCACTTGAGAAAAATGTGTATTCTGTTGTTTTTGGATGGAATGTCCTATGAATATCAATTAAGTCCATCTTGTTTAATGTATCATTTAAAGCTTGTTTCCTTATTTATTTTCATTTTGGATGATCTGTCCATTGTTGAAAGTGGGGTATTAAAGTCTCCTACTATGAATGTGTTACTGTCGATTTCCCCTTTTATGGCTGTTAGTATTTGCCTTATGTATTGAGGTGATCCTATGTTGGGTGCGTAAATATTTACAATTGTTATATGTTCTTCTTGGATCGATCTCTTGATCATTATGTAGTGTTCTTCTTTGTCTCTTGTAATAGTCTTTATTTTAAAGTCTATTTTGTCTGATATGAGAATTGCTACTCCAGCTTTCTTTTGGTTTCCATTTGCATGGAATATCTTTTTCCATCCCCTTACTTTCAGTCTGTATGTGTCTCTAGGTCTGAAGTGCACCTCTTGTACCCAGCAAATATATGGGTCTTGTTTTTGTTATCCATTCAGGCAATCTGTGTCTTTTGGTGGGAGCATTTAGTCCATTTACATTTAAGGTAATTATCGATATGTATGTTCCTATTCCCATTTTCTTAATTGTTTTGGGTTTGTTATTGTAGGTCTTTTCCTTCTCTTGTGTTTCTTGCCTAGAGAAGTTCATTTAGTAGTTGTTGTAAAGCTGGTTTGGTGGTGCTGAACTCTCTCAGCTTTTGCTTGTCTGTAAAGCTTTTAATTTCTCCATCCAATCTGAATGAGATCCTTGCTGGGTAGAGTAATCTTGGTTGCAGGTTCTTCTCCTTCATCACTTTCAATATGTCCTGCCAGTCCCTTCTGGCTTGCAGAGTTTCTGCTGAAAGATCAGCTGTTAACCTTATGGGGATTTGCTTGTGTGTTATTTGTTGTTTTTCCCTTGCTGCTTTTAATATGTTTTCTTTGTATTTAATTTTTGACAGTTTGATTAATATGTGTCTTGGCGTATTTCTCCTTGGATTTATCCTGTATGGGACTCTCTGTGCTTCCTGGACTTGATTAACTATTTCCTTTCCCATATTAGGGAAATTTTCAACTATAATCTCTTCAAATATTTTCTCAGTCCCTTTCTTTTTCTCTTCTTCTTCTGGAACCCCTATAATTCGAATGTTGGTGCATTTAATGTTTTCCCAGAAGTCTCTGAGACTGTCCTCAATTCTTTTCATTCTTTTTTCTTTATTCTGCTCTGCAGTAGTTATTTCCACTGTTTTATCTTCCAGGTCACTTATCCGTTCTTCTGCCTCAGTTATTCTGCTATTGATCCCATGTAGAGTATTTTTCATTTCATTTATTTTGTTGCTCATCATTGTTTGTTTCCTCTTTAGTTCTTCTAGGTCCTTGTTAAATGTTTCTTGCATTTTGTCTGTTCTATTTCCAAGATTTTGGATCATCTTTACTATCATTATTCTGAATTCTTTTTCAGGTAGATTGCCTATTTCCTCTTCATTTGTTAGGTCTGGTGTGTTTTTATCTTGCTCCTTCATCTGCTGTGTTTTTCTGTCTTCTCATTTTGCTTATCTTGCTGTGTTTGGGGTCTCCTTTTTGCAGGCTGCAGGTTCGTAGTTCCCATTGTTTTTTGTGTCTGTCCCCAGTGGCTAAGGTTGATTCAGTGGGTTGTGTAGGCTTCCTGATGGATGGGACTAGTGCCTGTGTTCTGGTGGATGAGGCTGGATCTTGTCTTTCTGGTGGGCAGGTCCACGTCTGGTGGTGTGTTTTGGGGTGTCTGTGGACTTACTATGATTTTAGGCAGCCTTTCTGCTAATGGGTGGGGTTGTGTTCCTGTCTTGCTAGTTGTTTGGCATAGGATGTCTAGCACTGTACCTTGTTGGTTGTTGAGTGAAGCTGGGTGCTGGTGTTGAGATGGAGATATTTGGGAGATTTTCGCCGTTTGATATTATGTGGAGCTGGGAGGTCTCTTGTGGACTAGTGTCCTGAAGTTGGCTCTCCCACCTCAGAGGCACAGCACTGACTCCTGGCTGGAGCACCAAGAGCCTTTCACCCACACAGCTCAGAATAAAAGGGAGAAAAAGTAGAAAGAAAGAAGGGAGGGAGGGAGGAGGGAAGGAAAGAAGAAAAGAAAGAAAGAAGATAAAGTACAATAAAATAAAGTAAGATAAAATATAATAAAGTTATAAAAATAAAAAAATAATTAAGAGAAGAAAAGAAAAAATAACGGACAGATAGAACCCTAGGACAAATGGTGGAAGCAAAGCTATACAGACAAAATTTCTCACAGAAGCATACTCCTACACACTCACAAAAAGAGGAAAAGGGGAAAAAATCATAAATCTTGCTCTCAAAGTCCACCTCCTCAATTTGGGATGATTCGTTGTCTATTCGTGTATTCCACAGATGCAGGGTCCATCAGGTTGATTGTGGAGCTTTAATCTGCTGCTTCTGAGGCTGCTGGGAGAGATTTCCCTTTCTCTTCTTTGTTCTCACAGCTGGCAAGGGCTCAGCTTTGGATTTGGCCCTGCCTCTGTGTGTAGGTCGCCGTAGGGCGTCTGTTCTTCGCTCAGACAGGATGGGGTTAAAGGAGCCGCTGAATCGGGGGCTCTGGCTCACTCAGGCTGGGGGGAGGGAGGGGCACGGAGTGCGGGGCTAGCCTGCGGCGGCAGAGGCCAGCGTGACGTTGCACCAGCCTGAGGCGTGCCGTGCGTTCTCCCGGGGGGGGGGGGGGGGGGTTGTCGCTGGATCCCAGGACCCTGGCAGTGGCGGGCTGTACAGTCTCCCTGGAAGTGGGGTGTGGATAGTGACCTGTGCTCGCACACAGGCTTCTTGGTGGCGGCAGCAGCAGCCTTAGCGTCTCATGCCAGTCTCTGGGGCCCGCGCTTTTAGCCTCGGCTTGCGCCCATCTCTGGAGCTCCTTTAAGCAGCGCTCTTAATCCCCTCTCCTCGTGCACCAGGAAACAAAGAGGGAAGAAAAAGTCTCTTGCCTCTTCGGCAGCTCCAGACTTTTACCCGGACTCCCTCCCAGCTAGCCGTGGTGCACTAACCCCCTGCAGGCTGTGTTCACGCTGCCAACCCCAGTCCTCTCCCCTCGCTCTGACCGAAGCCCGAGCCTCAACTCTCAGCCCCGCCTGCCCCGGCGGGTGAGCAGACAAGCCTCTTCGGCTGGTGAGTGCCGGTCGGCCCTGATCCTCTGTGCGGGAATCTCCCCGCTTTGCCTTCCACACCCCTGTTGCTGTGCTCTCCTCCGTGGCTCCGAAGCTCCCCCCTCCGCCACACGCAGTCTCCACCCACGAAGGGACTTCCTCGGGTGTGGAAACCTTTCCTCTTTCACAGCTCCCTCCCACCGGTGCAGGTCCCATCCCTATCCTTTTGTCTCTGTTTATTCTTTTTTCTTTTGCCCTACCCAGGTATGTGGGGGGTTTCTTGCCTTTTGGGAGGTCTGAGGTCTTCTGCCAGCGTTCAGTAGGTGTTCTTCAGGAGTTGTTCCATGTGTAGATGTATTTCTGGTGTATCTGTGGGGAGGAAGGTGATCTCCGCGTCTTACTCTTCCGCCATCTTCCCAGAAGCCCCCCTGTATATGCTCTTGAGTAAGATCTCTAAATTCCTATTTTATTATCAGTTAGATGGAAATTTTAATAATATTATAAATAAATTTTAATAACATATACCTTGGGATTGATTATTACATGAGTTAATAAAGTACTTTAGCACATTGTAAACTTCCAGTTTTCAAAAAGATATTTTGGCATTTTTAGCAGATGTAAACATTTCAAAAAGGTTGCTTGTATTGCCAGGGCACTAAAAAATGGTATAGCCCTTTTGAAACATAACTGTAATAGCCATAAAAATGTTCATACCTGGTAATTCCACCATGAGGTTACAGAAATACTTAAAAATATGGAAAAATCTACGTGCATTTAATCATTCAGCACATTTCTCAAACTCCCTACTATGTATCAGACTCTGGACTAGATGCTTAGGATACAGTTGTATATGTTCTGGGATGTTAATCCCAGCATTATTTACAGTAGTGGAAAAATTGGTAGCAGCTTGCATTTCTAATGATGAAGAATAGCTAAGTAAATTATTATATCCATACTATGATATTTTATAAAACCATTGAAAGTGATAGCTTACTTATGATAAGTGAAAATAATAGGTTATGATTCAGCAGTCAAAAAAAGATGCTAAAGGGAAAAAGACCAAAAGTAAATATTAACCAGTTTACTTAGATTAAGTGGGATTGAGGGGTTTTTGGGGGTGTTTGCTTTTCTCAGATTTCCAAATTTTCTTTTGTATGATTGTATTAGATTTACTGATGTTGCTTTTGAAACAATTAAATTTTAATTTTCCAAATTTGCTGCATGTGCCAAGGTTAGAATTTCTACATTTTATAATTAATTTATATATGTATTTACTTATGAAGTGAAAGTAGGTTCCTGGTTTCAAAAATAAATAGCTTATTCTGTTTCATGTCAACCCTGCCACACTTGGAGAGAATGTATCTGATTAGAATAGTATGGGCATTTATAGGGAAAGATGGAAAGGCTTCTGGGAACCTACAGTGTGCCAAGGCATTGTGGTGGGTAATTGAAGTATATCATCTTAATTTACCTTCAAAACAATCCATGAAGATGGAAGGTATTATTAGCTCTATTTTATAAAGAACTACGAAATCCAAAGATTAAGCAATTTTATCTGCTAAAATCACGCAGGTAGAAAACAGTAGAACCAGAGTATCTATGTATAATTTTATAAAGCTTATTATATATATTTATTAAACTAATAATGGTGTATTACTTTTGTTTAAGAAAATTTTCACAGAATCAGAACATTTACCAGAGAGGCCATATTCCTCCTCCTGGTCCCCACGGAGAGGACTGTTTACACAGGAGGTACTCTTGGAATGTAAAGCCAAATGGCAGTCAAGCAGCGCAGAACAGAAGGTGGTATCCTGGCAGTTACTACAGACTACCCTATCCGACCTATTATAGATGGACCAAGTGACACAAGCCTACCCTGGAAATCTACCTGGAGACAGAACAGGACCGAAGACAGCCAGAGTGACTTTTTATAAAATCAGGTCAAATGAGGTTTACAATCTATTTTAGTGCTCCCTTATGTGTTCAAGCTTAAGGAAAAATTATATTGATACTTAGCTCCGCTGATAAATTTGCAGTATTTACAACAGTGAAGGAAATAATCTGTCATTCCAGTCTTAAATTTTTTTAAAGGAGGATGATATTTTAGAACTGGTAAAAGTAATAAAGAACATCCCTTGTAAATTATTTTTAAAAATTCTATCTTCCTTTTCTGGTGTATTTCCTTCTGACTAGACTTGTAATGTTAGTGTGTGTGTGTGTGTGTATGTGTGTGTGTATGTATGTGTGTGTGTGCAGAAAATTTATAGTGTTTTTGTCATGTTCTGTTATTACCCAATCATCAGGGTATCTCCCCCCCACCACCCCGGCCCCAAACTGTTCAAGATTTCTATTAAAATCTACCTAGGAGATAATCTCTTTAGAACCTAATCACTATCTGTAATTAGTTGTAGTATTTTTGTGATTAGACATTTCTTTCTTTTGGCAGTCTATTGTTGGATTTGACCAATTTCCTTTCACTGAATTGTCAGATACGCCATCTAACACTGGATAAACTTTTAGGGATTGATTGTCAATTGAGCAGGAGAGACAAACTGATAAGCGTAAATGCTAAATGCTGGGTAATTTACCTGACAGGGTAATTGTTATCAACTGTGTGGAGCTACTCAGAAAACTTGAAAACTTTTATAGACTATAAATGTTGCTTGATGAACAGAATAGGGTGTGACATTTAAAGCCTGGAATATCTGGGGAGACTTGCATAGCTCCTTGTGTTGTTGCTTCTTTGTTGAACGTAACCTGCTGCAGTCTTTCTCCACTTGCCTCTCACAGTGGAATGGTGCCTTGACCTTGACTTTTTCTAAGTTGCCCCTTCTGCTAGTTTACCTCTGGAACACACAGCTGGATCATGTGGGAGGTGTTAATTATTTTTAGTTGCAGAGGAAGCCAGAAACCTTTGTTTGCTCAAGAAAGGGTCTAACTGTCATGACATCATAAGCCTTGGTAAATATTTGATGAATACTTGGGCAAATTGGCTTCGTTTTTTAAGTCTCTGATTTTGAAGTGTTGTATCATGGGAAGTCTGATATTGCATATGATAGTTGTTTTCTCTGTTCTGTGTTATAAATGAACATCATGTGGAACCTGACCCTAATGAAGTTCTCTAACTCAGCTACTCCCTGGTCTGTGTCTGATGAGCTCAGTCAGGTTGCTACCTTTCATCTAGGCGGTGGCTCAGAAAGTTTTTTTCTGCCAGCCACATTTAACAGAGATACAAGAGTTCTTCTTGCCAGAAGGCTGCTCTGTGGAATTTGTTCCTTCGCATACATCGTGAACTCTCCCTTGGAAAGATACTGGCGCAGCAAGACAACTGGTGAGGCAAAAAAAAGAACCACCAGAGTCCAGCTAATCTAATAGTTTTAAGGAGTTCCTTGGCAAGCAGTTTCTGAGGAGGGCATTGCCAGCAGAAGTGTCATCTTAAGCACTGCCACCTTTGAAAAACTTCTTTGATCGTGTTGTCCTCTCTGTCCCCATCCCATTTCATTTATCAACACAGCTTATTGAAAACCAGTCTCCTTTTGCTATCTCGTGTCTCATTTATTCTTCAACACACTGTGTTTCCGGCTTCTCACATCACACCACTGAAAGTCCTCTGGGTAAAGGGACGAGCAACCTTTTTTAAAGGTCTTTAGTGGTCTGTTTAAGCTTTTAAATTTTTTATTTTTATTAAAAAAACACAGGTAAGTATTGGGTTGGCCAAAAAGTTCGTTTGGGTTTTTCTGCAGGATGTTACGGAAAACCCAAACGAACTTTTTGGCCAACCCAATAGTTTAAAATTCAAATAGTTCTACCGAGATTTCTATGAAAAAGAGTAGTCTTCCCATCAGCACCCCTGCCCTATCCCCTGATTGTCACTCCCCAAGGGCAATCACTTTAAGTATTTTTGCATTATTTTCTACCCAAAGGCAACCACTTAAAGTATTTTAGCATTATTTTCTAATATTTGCCTCCATATTTAAATACTAGGCATAGTATATTACCACGTCTTGATTTTTCAGTTTCTGATACTATCTATTGACTTCCTACTGTGGAAGATGAGAACTTAGCTCTTTCACATCATCTGTCCACATACACACTTCTGTTCCCCTCATCTTTTCAGGATAGTTATTTCCCAACTTTTGGTTAAATCAATATTCTAAGTTTATGTTATTTGCTAGGTAAGTATCATTCACCTCTGAACCATCGTGTACGAGTATGTTTCCATTCTTACACCATTTTGTCCCCTTCATTTTTGTTTGTGTCTTTTCCTATGAACCTATCACTAATTCATCCTCCAGATCTCTAACACCACTGTAACATTTCTCAGTGTGGATAGGGTAAACACATCAGATTCTTTTTTGTTTGAAATCTTTCCTGGATTGATTGGACTTGTTCTTGACCTGTTCTAGGTTGGGCACTGTTTTTAGTTTGCCAGGGCTGCCATAAAAAAGTACCACGGACTGGGTGGCTTAAACAACAGATGTTTATTTTCTCACTTCTGGAGGCCAGAAGTCCAAGGTCAAGCTGTTGGCAGGGCTGGTTTCTTCTGAGGCCTCTCTCCTTGACTTGTAAATGGCCATCTTCTCCCTTGGTCTTCACATGGTCTTCCCTCTGTGTCTACGTCCAGATTTCCTTTTCTTATAAGGATACCAGTCATATTGGATTAGTGCCCACCCTAATGACCTCATTTAAACTTACCTCTTTAAAGACGCCATCTCCAAGTACAGTCACATTCTGAAGTCCAGGTGGTTAGGACAACTTCAACATATGACTTTTGCGGGAGCACAGCTCAACACATGACAGGCACGTTGGTTGTTCTCTACACCTGGGGCATAGCTCTTGCCCTGAGATTTCTCTTTGCCTTCACCCTGGTCCTTTCTTATACCCCTCTTCTGTTTCCTGGATCCACAGCTGCTGCGTTCATGGTTTACTTCCCTGTTTGGTGGAGCATATCCTTCCATGGTTTCCCAAGGATTAATGGGATGTAAATTTTTTGAGGCTTTTGCATGTCTGAAATGGGTTTATTTTATTCTTCCACTGCACTGATAGTTTGATAGAATGTACAATTGTAGGTAAGCACTTTAAAATGCATTTATTCATTGTTTTCCATAGTTCATTGTTGCTGTTTGAAGCCTTGTGCTATTCTGATTCCAGAACTTTTATTTGTGACCTGTAATTTTTCTTTCTGCAAGCTTTAGGATCTTTGTTTCAGGTGTCCTGAAAGTTCATGATAGGACTTAGTGTGGGTATTTTTTAAATTCATAATGCTAGATACTAAGTGAGGTCTTCCAGTCTGGCAGGCTATGTGCATCAGTTCTGGGAAATTTTCTTTTCACTTTATCTTCTCTATTTTCTTTTTGGGAAACTTCTATTAGTTGACTATTGGATTTTCTGAAATGTACCTCTAAGTTAATTATATATATATATTTTTTCCATTTTTAATCTTTCCTTCTTTTTTTTTTTAAATCACAAGAATTTTATCAGCTTTATGTCCACCCTTCTGTTGATTGTTTAGGTTTTCTGCTACATATTATATACATATTTTTTCTACTATATGTTTTTTTTAAAATAAATTTATTTATTTATTTTTGGCTGCACTGGGTCTTTGTTGCTGCACATGGGCTTTCTCTAGTTGCAGGGAGCGGGGGCTCCTCTGCGTTGCGGCATGCGGGCTTCTCATTGTGGTGGCTTCTCTTGTTGCCGAGCACAGGCTCTAGGGCGCGCGGGCTTCAGTAGTTGTGGCGCATGGGCTCAGTAGTAGTTGTGGCTCGCAGGCTCAGTAGTTGTGGCTCGTGGGCTCTAGAGTGCAGACTCAGCATGGGCTTAGTTGCTCCACGGTATGTGGGATCTTCCCGGACCAGAGCTCGAACCTGTGTCTCCTGCATTGGCAGGCGGATTCTTAACCACGGCGCCACCAGGGAAGCCCCCTGCTATATGTTTTTAATCTCCAAGAGCTAGCTCTTCTTTTCTGAGTGTTTTTTTTCCCAGGCACTTCATTCTTTTATTTTTTAAATGAATGCATTATCTTTTCTGTCTCTAAAGTTATCAATTTTTAAGTTTCTTCTGTTCCCTGTGTCAGCTGTTTTTGTTTTTTGTTTTTTCCTGTTTGTTGATGCCTTTCTCTCCTGTTAGATGTGATCTTGAAATATCTGGTGATCTTTGCCTGTCATTTAGTACTTACGATTGAGGCACTCAGAGCTGATGGAAGTGTATGGTAGACTTGTAATAAGGTGGTCAGTCACCTTGACTTTTGTTTAGCTTCCCCTTGCTGCACACAATTAGGTTTTATTTTTCTCCATTCTGAGAGTTAATATATTTGAAATTTTTATTGCTCTCTCTCTCTCTGTCTACCATTCATCATCCCTCCCATCCTCTTGTGAGTTCTTAATCTTTAGGAGTCTTACCTTCTTGGTAGGGTTTAAGTAAAGAGTAGAGATACAGGCATGAGTTCAATCTAGCCAGTGTAATGAGACTTTGCCACTTAAGTTGGTTTTGGGTTTAACCTTAGTCTGGTAAGCTTGATTTTTATGCCTCATGTCCCAGGAGTGTAGGCCATTCAGTGCCCTAAGTCATGATTTGGACCCACAAAATCAACTACAAACACTCCTGCTATGGAGGTAGGCCCTATCTAGATCCTGTCTGAGCCACCTTTCTAATGTAATTCTAACAACTGCCCCAGAATTATGTCCTAAAACAAGCTCATTAATGTTATTCCCCTCTTGGAAACCTTTGATGGCTTACGGCCTTCAGAATCCATTTCCAACTCCTTGTCAGAGCCCTGTGTGATCTGCCTCCCAGCTGACTTTTCAAAGCCTCTGCTGTGTTCCACTCCATTCTTCAGTGTGCCAGCCGTTTCTTGACCACAACATTGTACATGTTTATGCCACGGTATCTTTGTCTTTCAGGTTGTTCCCTTGGCTATAATGGCTCTCCTACAGCCTCTGTGAACAAATCATTCTTGAAGCCCCCTCTCCTCAGTAAAGCCTTCTCTCCCAGCCCTACCCCCCTACTGAATTATGCTCTTTTTCTACAAGGTACCTTGTATCACTATTTAGCATTTATTTCATTTATATCTCCTGTTATGTGAAACACAGGTTCTAAGAATGGTCTCAGATTCCCTCAGCCTCCTCCTCCTCCCTGAAGATGCCATCTGCCACCTGGACCACACTCCCTGGTCTTGCCTTTGCCAGCAAACCTAATTAACACTCTCTAAGCTGACTAGAGCCCAAGTTAAACTCTGGGCCTCCATACCAAGCCCTCTCCATTCTCAGCCATCCCTCCATGTTAGAGTTGGAGGAAATGCTACATATCAGGCCACAACTCTGGCTTTCTGAGCTGCCAGAGAAGGGTGAGATGATGAACAGAAGTGTAGAGGAGTTGGCTCCCATGGAAGGAGGCTTGATTAATGAGACGTGTAAGACAGGAGGAAGCCTGGCAGGCAAATTGCCGCTTCTTTCTCCCTTCTGTGGATTACTCTCAGGAATGGTTTTTCCTTTCAAGCCTCCCAAAGAAAGTCCAGCCTGCTGAGTGAACACATATACCAAACAACTGTGTGGCTTTTTGTCTCATTGTGAAGCCTGTTCCTCACCCTCACAACTCTGTTCCTACATACCCCAAATAAAATACCAGCATTTTAATCCTTGCCTCAGGTTCTGCTTTCTAGAGGACCTCAGCAAGACAAATGTAACACATTTAAAATTCATAAATGTAGGGACTTCCCTGGTGGCACAGTGGTTAAGAATCCACCTGCCAATGCAGGGGACACAGGTTCGAGCCCTGGTTCAGGAAGATCCCACGTGTCATGGAGCAACTAAGCCCGTACGCCACAACTACTGAGCCTGCACTCTAGAGCCTGTGAGTCACAACTACTGAAGCCCGTGCACCTAAAGCCCGTGCTTTACAACAAGAGAATCCAGTGCAATGAGAAACACGTACACTGCAACAAAAAGTAGCATCTGCAAGCCACAACTAGAGAAAGCCTGTGCACAGCAATAAAGACCCAATGCAGCCAAAAGTAAATAAATAAAATTTTAAAATAATAAAATTCATAAATTTATTATTTGTTAATAAATCTGGCAGTCATAGCTATTAATTTTTCAACCACACATATGAGACCAAGAAGTACCAGAGCTCTTCCACTGACTTGACATTGAGATCCTACAAATATTTATACCTTTTAGGAATACAGAGACATCAAGTAACAGTTTATCAAGAAATACAGTTTCATTTGGGGGGTTATTTTCACATGACACAGGAATGGTTCCAGTTGCTCACATTCTTACCAGCACTTATATTGTCAGTTTTTTCATTTCTTTGAGCTATTCTAATACAGATGTAGTGTTGTGATTTTTAAAACAGCTTTAGAAATATAATTGACATATGATACACTGTACAACTGTTAAAGTGAACAGGTTGATAAATTTGACATGTATACATCCATGAGACCATTACCACAATTAAGATAGAACACATCTATTGATATTACCCCAAAGATTCCTAGTGCCCCTTTGTAATTCTCCTTTTCCACCCCAGGCCCCCTACCCAAGCCACTGGTGATTTGCTTTGTCACTATAAATTAGTTTTATATAAATGGAGTCATACAGTATACACTATTTTTATGTCTGGCTTTTTTCTTTCAGCATGACTATTTTGAGATTTATCCATGTTATTTTATGTAGCAATAGTTGATTTCCTTTTTACTGCCAAGTTGTATTCCATTGTATGGATATACAGTTTGTCCATTCACTTGATGAACATTTGGGTCATTTCCAGCTTTTGGTGGTCACAGACAAGTCACTGAACTGGGACAACTTTTTTTTTCTATGTCTATTTTTTAATTGACTTTACTGGGGCATAATTTTATAAAATGTACTCTTTAAAAGTACGTAATTTAATGAATTTTGACAAATTCATACTCCCTTTTAACTAACACCACATCAAGATATAGAACATTGGGGTTTCCCTGGTGGCGCAGTGGTTGGGAGTCCGCCTGCCGATGCAGGGGACATGGGTTCGTGCCCCGGTCCGGAAAGATCCCACATGCCGTGGAGTGGCTGGGCCCGTGAGCCATGACCGCTGAGCCTGTGCGTCCGGAGCCTGTGCTCCGCAACGGGAGAGGCCACAACAGTGAGAGGCCCACATACCGCAAAAAAAAAAAAAAGATACAGAACATTGGCTTCATGTGAATGCAAAGGTTCCCTTGGGGGTTCTTTTCAGTGTCTCCCACTTGCCCATTCCTAGCAACCACTAATTTGCTTTCATTCACTCTAGAATAAATTTGCAATTCCTATAGTTATAGAAATGGAATCATACAGTAACATAATTTTAGTTTCTTGCTTTTTTGCTGAGCATGTTTTTAGATTCATCCATGTTGCAAGTATTGTTGCAAGTATGTTCATTTCTTTTATTACTGAATAGTATTTCATGACATTAATTTACCACAATTTGTTTATCCATTGATGTGTTGTTGGGCACTGGGTTGTTTCCAGTTTGGGGCTATTATGAGTCAAGTTACTATGAACATTCACGTTCAAGCCTTTGTGTGGACACATTTTCACTTCTGGGTAAATACCAAGGAGTGAAACTGCTGGGTATGGTAAGAACACATTTAATTTTTTAAGAAGCTGCCAAACTCTTCTCCAAAGTGGTTATACTATTTTATACTCGGACTAGCAACATGTGAGGGTTCTAGTTCTGCATGTCTGACAACACTTGGTATTTAAAAATTTTAAGGTCTTTTAAATTTTAGTCATCTTACGGGTATGTAATAGTATCTCATTATGTTTTTAATTTGTATTTCCCTGATGAATAATGATGTTGAGCATTTTTTCAAGTTTTCATTGGCCTTTCATATATCTTTTGTGAAGTGTGTTCAAAAATGTCTCCTATTCTTAATTAGGTTGGCTCATAATTTTTGAGTTGGAGTTCTTCACATAATCTGGATTCCAGTCTTCTGTCAGAACAATTTTTTTTTCATATACATTCCCACTGTGCTCAAGCCACAAGGTTCTTTGCTCTTTCTTAAATAGGCTAAGGCCGTATCTGTCTCAGCCTTTGAACACTCTTTGTTGCCTGGAATGCTGCTCTTCAAATACACACAGAACTTCCAGACCTCCTCCAGTCACTGTTCAAATGGCCCTTTTTGGTGAGATCTTTCTTAACCATCCTATTTAAAATAGTAATACCCACGGCCTGACATTACCTCATTTCCTCTGGTTTTTTCTCCATAGCATATATCCACCCTATTTGTTATTTACCTGTCTTTTTGTTTAAAGAAAAGTATTGACCAACATGAGCCCCAAGCATAAAAAACATGGAAAATAATTCTCTACAGCCTGTTCAGCGGATTACCTCCTCTTTTAGAGGCTGATACACTTAAGGATGACAAGTCAAATCTGTGAGCCTGCTGGATGAAGAGGTTGACTCCATTAACGTACTGTCACCTCTCTCTGAAGTACCTCAGGTAGGTCGCCGACTGCGTTCGGCTCCAGGAGATCCTTCCCCAGTGAGCGTACCCAGAACAAGAAGCAAACTAAATCCCGCCTGCCTCGAAAAAGAACTGTTGAATCTCGAGCAGCGGAGACGTACGTAGAGCTCATTGAAGCCAATACTTTTCTTTGCACAGGAAGAAACTGAGGACGTCTCGTCCAAAGTCAAGGTGCTTAAGGACCGGGCGGAGCCCACAGATCCCCCAGCTTCCGGCCCTGCCGGAGGAGTCTCGCCTCCTCCCTCGCCGGAAGTGGTGGACGGAGCCCCGGCTCTCCTTCGCGTCCGCTGATGCGATTCAAGCCGGGGAAGAAGGGTGTGCCGGGAGGGCGGAGAAGGGGCGCAGCTGAGGGCGATCTTCCGGAAGTTCAGGGCATTGTTTCCGTGGGGAAGATCTTACGAGACGAACAGGGACGCGACGGTGAGTCCTCGCCGAGCAAGAGCTGGCCGGGCGGGAACGGAAGACGCAGTCCCGGCACCCATTTTCTAGAAAACGGGTGTGATCCTCGGCTTCCTCGTTTATCGAGCGCCTCCCGAGGCCCGGCCCTAGGATGCAGCCCGGCAATGATCTGCGTAGTCTCTCCCTGATGTATCAGCTGACGATACATCATCCTGATAAGGCCGCGACTCATCAAAGTTGTGACAGAGGAGCTCGTAGAATAGGGAGCTAGTCCTGGGTTCTGGGCGTGCTGGTAAATGGGCTCTTACCGGCGAGTTGAAGGGAGGGAGGATTGCATCAGGGGAACTGCCTGTCCTAGAGGGCGCGTGGGGTCGGGATCTTGGTGAATTGAAGCTGAGAAGTCAAGTGCGGCGGTGGCGGAATGAGCGCGATCAGGGGAGGGGTGCGCTAGGAAGCCGAAGAGGGAGGAAGGGTTCAGATCATAGAGTTTGGAACGCCCGTGGGTGGAGGTTGGATGGTAGGAGGGCAGGAATGGTGAGGCGACCACTTCTAGGAGGTCACAGATGTAGATGAGAGATGGTGGCCTACGGTGGTGGCAGTGGGTATAGGAGAAAATTGGAGCTGTCGAGATGATAATTAAAAATTGACAAGACTTTTGGATTAGATATGGGATTTGAGTGAGAGGTTAGTATCCAACGATGATTCGAAGTTTCTGACCTGAGTGAATTATATAAAACAAAACAAACCAATTTGACGTTTGCTAGGGGGCCTTTTTCCCCTAGTGTAAAAACAAAAACCACAAAAAATTTTTCCTCCCTAGTTATATGTACTCATTATATTTTGTGTGCACACTGCAGAAAATTCAGAACATATACACAAAAATATTTTTTATAGAAAACAATAAAAATTACCTGCAATTCTGCTATCCAAGATGGCCGTACTTTGGTGTGCTTCCTTTATGTTTTTGCTTTCTGAGTGCATCTTTTTATATAATTGGGTATACATTCTGTCTGTATCTATTTTTTTTCCATTGGACGTTATCATGATAATAAAGGTTGAACTGCTGTGTGCTAGGACGTTATTCACAAATTTTATTCTTTCCTGATTGTAACAGAAAAGATCAGATGTAATTCCAGCAAGTCAAGGATAACTTTTTGTTGTATTTTTCTTTCAATATTTTTTCTTTTTGTGTACCTTTTAAAAAACCCCACAATTTGTGTCACATTTTGTGTTTTGTTTTCCAATCAGATGTGAAGTACTTAATGTTATTTATTGCTATATTTACACATCCTTAACTACTCTTCAAGACTAGTTTTTAGTGGTTGTTTAGTAAAAACCAATCCCCTGTTACTAGTCAGGTAGGTTTTCAACTTTTTACTCTTAGGATGATGAGAAGGACATCTTATTACATAAATCTTCAGATTGCCAATTTATTCCTTAAGAAAAATGCTAGCAATGGAACCTAGGTGAAAGGATAAAATGAACCTATAAAATTGCCTCACCCAAATATCTCATTGGGACTGTAATTGAAATTGTTTTAAAGATCAGATTTTTGCAGTGCTTAGTTTTTCCATTTCAAAGATAGATTATGTCTTTCCAGTTATTTGTATTTTATGTCCTTGTTAAATTTACGTCTATAAAGGGTCAGTATTATTATTTAAGAATTGTACCCTCGTGGCTAAATTCCCATGTGTGAAATGAATATCTTTGAGTTGTGTCATACTTTCTTCTATAAGATTATTTTCTTTATATTTGTGTCTAGGTTCTGCTAAAATATAAACAAATGGTGAGATCAGAAAGCTAAAAAGACCAAGTTAGAGTGAGGTTTCCTTAATGCTATAAGTAACCTGTGGTCTAAACAATTTTTGGTTTTCTGCTCCTAGTTGTCTGTTGGGAAGCTGCCCTTCTTCCATGCATCAGAGCCTGCCTTATCTGCACAGCCAGGGGGCCAGGTGTCAACCTTGATCCTTTCCCAGGAATGGTAAAGGAAGCTAGAAACAGCTCAGCAGGGTTAGGAAGACAGTGTCTCATGAGAATGCCAAATGTTTTGGGGTGGATTTTTCTAGTTTAACAGTTCTACATCTCATTATTCAAGTTACTTTAATATATTTAATTGTTAGTAAGGATATTTGTTTGTTAGTGACTTACAGTTGTTAACTTTTGGTCTTTTGGTCTTGTGCAATAGAATCTTGCTTATCGATGAAATGCAATTAACACATCAGCTGGACCTATTTCCCGAATACAGGGTGACCCTTCTGTTATTTAAAGATGTAAAAAATGCTGGAGACTTGAGAAAAAAGGCCATGGAAGGTGCCATTGATGGCTCATTAATAAATCCTACAGTGGTAAGTACTCGTGGGAATGAGTGAACTACATGGGGAGTTTAAGAATATGATGATTTTTCATGACGTTATAGGTTAGCCTAAAATTGTTATCTTCAGGTAAAAAGTTCTTGTCCAAGCTGTAGAGTGGAATCAGATTTGGCCAGCCTTGAATTTAACAGTGACTAGAAGCCGAAGTGCCAGGGCCTGCCCTTGGAGATGTGAAAGGTGGTCTAGCTCTGATGTGATGGCAGATGCCTGGATCTCCATCTTCTCTTCTGAACTAGAAAATCTCTGTAAAGGAGACATTGCATAGTGGTAGAATCAGCAGGACTTAAATCCCAGATATGCCATTTATTATGACTTTGAGCAAGTGGTAGCCAACCTTTATATAGTGCTAATTTGGTTCCTGGCATTGTTCTAAGTTCTTTACATATACCGCTAACTCACTTAATCTTCATAACAACCCTGTGAAGTAAGTATGGTGATTATCTGCTTCTACAGATAAAACACTAAGGAATTTGCCCAGGTTCCCTCGGTGGTAAGTGACAGAACTGGAATTCCAACTCATCCTTTGCCTTGGTTTCCTCATCTATTGCATGTGAATAATGATACAGATATCATAGGGTCGTTTTGAGAAGTATAGAAAATGAAGGTAAAATGTTGAGAATATGGCCTTTCCCATAATAATAGCCCTCAATAAGTGTTGTTTTAAAACTTTTTACTATTTACCTAAGTTGCTTGCAGCTGTAAAATTCTGTGATTTTCTAAACACCGTAGGCCCTTGAGATTTTGAAAATTTTGAAAATGTAGTCCGTAGGAATTGTGATGAAGTAAAACAGCCTGACACTGGAGTTACCATGATATAGGGCATATGTCTTCAGAGTACTCCAGATTCTCTGTATGTAATTCTTTTTGTTCTCTTTGATAGATTGTCGATCCATTTCAGATACTTGTGGCAGCAAACAAAGCAGTTCACCTCTACAAACTGGGAAAAATGAAGACAAGAACTCTATCTACTGAAATTATTTTCAATCTTTCCCCAAATAACAATGTAATTAATATGGAATTTACTTACTTTATATCTTTTGACCTTGTCATGGTAGCCTTTGTACTTATTGTTGGGTTGGAGCCTGTTGTTAGTAACAAACAAAAATAATAGTGAAGAAAGAATGCTGGACAGAGAGTTAAGGTTTAGTATTGCCTCTTACTAGACAAATAAGCTTTGGAGTCACTTCACATATGAGTAAACTAAAGTTTAGCTAAATTAAATGAGGATAGTTTTATTTGTCCTTCCTGACCATATAGAGTCAGGAAGATCACTCTAAGTGATTTAAATCTAATGATAAAAATTAGGCATGGATATTTGTGTGTTATCATGTTTATCTTTCGTTCTCCCCATAAACTCTTTGAGGATAGAACCCATGTCTTTTCCATACACCAGAAGTCTGCCTGGGACCTAGAACAGCCCTTTAACACATGCTCACACACCCAGTGCATAGGAAGAGTTTGTGGTTTGAGATACTGATAGTAATCAAAGTTATTGAGTTTAAAATATTCTACCTGGGGCACATTTGAAAAAAAATGTAATTTTGCTGACAAAGTTTTAGTATTACTACTACTATTAACAACACAATCAAGTGCTGACATCAAGAGAAAAGTTAGGAAACCCATGGCATAGTTTCAAATACAGATGTTTGAAAAGTTTATAAAATGTGTGGTGATAGAATTCCGCAGTACCTGGGGGAAAATTACTGGGTTACTATTGTTTCTTTGAGATCACTGAAATAACTCAGGAGACTGTACAATTCATAAACATCTGTTGAGCTTGTGTCTGTTCCAGCTGTAGGGGCAGAAGAAACAAATATGTTTCTGAGGAAGGCAGATGAACAAGACAAAGTCCAAATGCCCTAAGATAATTGATATAATGGGAATAATAATGCAAATCTGTGGGAACAAAGAAGCAATTCATTCTGTAAAGAGGAAAGTGCAAGGGGAGTGACATTTGAACTGGACCTTGAAAGATGAGGGCACTCCAGGCAGAGGGCAAAGTGTGAGCCCAGGCAAAAAAGTATGAAATGACGGGAGCCCCAAACAGTCCCGACTGGCTAGAGGGCAGGAGTGCATGGCTAGAGGGTCACTTAGGTCCAGGGGGAGTGGGTGTTTGTGCGCCATGCCAAGTCCAGGCTTGACTCTATGGGAATGAAGTGCAGCTTTGAGCAGGGAGTACTCAAGAGGCAGAGCTGGTAGATATTAGGAAGGGATTGTTGAAAAACTGTAGACAGAGAAAACCATTAGGATATGAAAAATAAGAATCTGACCAGGAAAGAGCACAAATGGGGAGAGATTTCAGATGTTGAAACTACTGGTTTTATTGTCTTTTTTTCCCCCTTAGATTTCAGAGGCCTTGAAAAAGTTTGGTATCTCGGCAAATGACACTTCAGTTCTGATTGCTTATGTTGAAGAGGGAGAAAAACAAATAAATCAAGAATACCTAATATCTCAGGTAGAAGGTCATCAAGTTTCTCTCAAAAATCTCCCTGAAATAACAAATATTACGGAAGTCAAAAAGGTTTGTAAGCCTATATTTTTAGAAAGAGCATGATAGATGTGGAATAATACTGTTGGTTTGCTGAACGCCAATGCTTCTATATATATTTTTAACTTTTAAGAAAGGTTAATATAATTAAAAGTTACTTGAAAAATAATTATAGATGCAAAGAATTGGAAATGCAGGGTTATGTAACATAATTAAAAACTTAGTTGATGCATTCTTTATATATAATTTTATTTATTTATTTGTGGCTACGTTGGGTCTTCATTGCTGCGCACGGGCTTTCTCTAGTTGCGGCAAGCGGGGGCTATTCTTCGTTGCAGTGCGCAGGCTTCTCATTATGGTGGCTTCTCTTGTTGCCAAGCACGGGCTCTAGGCACGCGGGCTTCAGTAGTTGTGGCACACGGGCTCAGTAGTTGTGGCTCGTGGGCTCTAGAGCACAGGCTTTAGTAGTTGTGGCTCACGGGCTTATTTGCTTAGCAGCATGTGGGATCTTCCCGGGCCAGGGCTCAAACCCGTGTCTCCTGCATTGGCAGGCGGATTCTTAACCACTGTGCCACCAGGGAAGCCCAATGCATTCTTTTTAAAAGAATAGATAATTTTAAATATCTATATGTTACACAGTACATTTAAATATCTATATCTTACACAATGTAGTATGAAGTTAATGTCTAGATGTATGCTTTTAAAACTGGTACAAATGTATTTCTATGTTTAGAGAGTTATCACCATAACTGCAATTGAAACTTTTGATGTAAGTGATGAATTGTCATCTATTTTCCAAACTTTAAACACATTGTGATTTTACACCATTATCCCAATAATTGAGTAATAAGTTAATTCACATATACATGCTCGTGTAATGAAAATTAGTAGTACATGAATATGTCAGCATGTCATAATCTGTCTTTTATTTTTACAGATATATAAACTATCTTCACAAGAAGAAAGAATTGGGACGTTATTGGATGGTATCATTTGTAGGATGTCAACAAAAGATGTTTTGTGAAATGACAGAAATATTAAAAATTTTCAGCAATTATAAAAACCATTCATTATTTTTTCCAGATTATAAAATCTATTATGTTTGTTGTAGAAAAATTTAAAGCACAGAATGGTAACAAAGGAAAAAAAATAAAACCATTCCTGATCCTATCTCTTAATATTTTAAAAGATAACCATGGTTACTGTTATTTGTTACTGCCTTCTAGTCTTCTGTTTCTGTTCAA
Source organism: Pseudorca crassidens (assembly GCF_039906515.1). NCBI lineage: Eukaryota > Metazoa > Chordata > Mammalia > Artiodactyla > Delphinidae > Pseudorca > Pseudorca crassidens. Next base: position 26,707,941 of record NC_090309.1, read on the forward strand.
ATATATTTTATTTTTATGTAAGTGGAATAATTGCTAACATTTATTGGGTGTCTACAATGTACTGAGTTCTTGTTTTCATGACTTTATATCCCTCAGCTCATATTCCTGCACTTCCTTCTGGCTACTCCAGCATTGCTGTTCCAAGCCTCCTGGTTCCAAGTTTTTACATGCAAGAATTCATTTAATTATCACAGCATCATATGAGGTAGATACTGTTAATACTCCCATTTTACACAAAGGCAACTAAAAGGTTGTAGAAGTAATAAATAACTTGCCCGAGGTTTTACAGCTAAAAGTCATGTTTTATAAATGCTTTGGTTTTTTGGTTTTTTTTTCTATTTTGTCTTAAAATATGATTGTGTCAGTCAAGATAGAGTAGGTTAGGGGTCAGCAAACTTTTCTGTTAAGGACAAGGTAGTACGTATTTCCGGTTCTACAGGCCATGTGGTGTCTGTTGCACCTACTCAGCTCTTGCTGTTGTAGCGCTGAAGCATCCACAGACAGTATATAAATGATACACACAGCTGTATCCCAGTAAAACTTTATTTACAAAAATAAGTGATGGGCAAGATTTGACCAGAGGGCAGTAGTTTCTGGACTCCTAGGTTAGATTGGGCTGTAATTTAGGGTCCCTAAAGCTCATTGGTTTCATACGACAAAAGATTGTCTTGCTCACTCCACATAGCCACTGTGAATCAGTAGGAAGACTCATTGCAGTGACTCAGGAATCCAGTCAGCCAAAGGCTTTATGTCAGCATGTGCTCTGTGGGTCACTGTGCAGCTGGAAGTTACGCTGTGAGTTACATGGTGGCTCTTAAAGCTCCCATGTGGAAGTGACAGATATCGCTTATCTCATGTTTCACTGTCCAGTCACGTGGCCGTGCCAACATCAAAAGGGGTGGGGGAGTGCGATCCTGCACCATGATAGAGAATGGAGAGGTAGAAATCCTTAGGGGACAAACATGTATTTCCATTGTGGTCATAAATAATAAGGTACCAAAGCACATCGTTAGCGTTTCTTGCAGGTGCTGCGCTAAGCTCTTTATATGCACTGCCTCACATAGTCCTCTCTACAACCCTAAGAGATTTTACCACCTTCAAGGAAGCAAATTTAGTCTCTGAACTCTATTTCAAAAGGTTTCAAACCTACAGAACAACTGAAAATAATACAATGAACATCCATGTGACTTTCATGTGATTTCACTATTTGTTAACATTTTGCTACATTTGTTTGCTTTTCTGAAATATTTGAAAGTAAATTGCAGACCTCATGGCACTTCACCCTACATTGTGTTTAGTTGTTATGTCTCTTAGTCTCCTTTAATCTAAAACAATCTTTTTTTTAAAGATTTTTTTTGATGTGGACCATTTTTTATAAATATTTATTCATAAGTATTTTTATTTTTTTAAATATTTATTTAATTTGGTCGTGCCGGGTCTTAGTTGCAGCTGGTGGGCTCCTTAATTGTGGCACTCAGGCTCCTTAGTTGCAGCATGCCTGTGGGATCTAGTTCCCTGACCAGGGATCAAACGTGGGCCCCCTGCATTGGGAGCACAGAGTCTTAACCACTGTGCCGCCAGGGAAGTCCCGATGTGGACCATTTTTAAGGTCTTTATTGAATTTGTTACAGTATTGCTTGTGTTTTATGTTTTGGTTTTTTGGCCACAAGGCATGTGGGATCTTAGCTCCCCGACCAGGGATCAGATCTGCACCCCTTGCATTGGAAGGAAAAGTCTTAACCACTGGACGCCAGGGAAGTCCCATAGAACAATCTTTCTTTCTTTTTTTTTTTTTTAAGTGATGTTGACATTCTTTGACGAGTACCCTAGACGTGTTTCAGAATTTCAGAATGAGTTTGTTCATGATTCGAGTCAGTTTAAAAATTTGGGGGAATGATAGTAGATAGATTTCGTGTCCTTCCAGTTGTGTATTGTTGGGAGGCACATCATGTCAGTTGGCCTCATCATTGGTGATAACAGTTTGGTCACTTCATTAAGGTGGTCCCCACCCTCTGCCGGACCTCTCCATTATGAAGGCATCTTTTCCCCTGAAGCTTAGGGAGTCAAAGCTGCTGTAAAGCTCAAAGTGCTTGTGGTCAAAATTAAAACTCAGATCTGAGTGACCCCTGATTCTATGCTCCTAATGACTCCATCACACTGCTTCTTCCCGTGCCATCACTCTCAAACATGTTTTTATCCATGTGAAACATCACATATGTAATTCTATTTTTATACAATGACATTGCTTTCAATTTTTCACTTCGCTTTTGCAAATAAATCTCTGTACACATCTCTTTCTTTAGGATAGCTTCCCTGAAGTGGAGTTATTAGGGAAGAGGATATAAATTTTTTAATACCAGAAAGGTGCAATTTTGCACTTGTAATTGGCACAAGTGTGCCAGTCTCAGCAGACTCGCCAACAATGCCTTTTAACCTTTCAACACTTTCACCATTTTGAGTTGTCAGACTACTGGTGAAGTTGAACTGTTTATTAGTTTGTTATGAAGAGTGTTTTGAAAGTGTTATAAATAGTTATTTCTGTAACTATAATGTTTTCAACTCTTTGTGAGCCTTTGGCTGACGAAGAAAAAAGAAAAAGTAATGCCATTTCCTGGGAAAGAAGGTAACGTAAGCTTTTTCTCTAAAATAATTGATGCAATTTAGGAACAACGTTCTTTGTTCCTAAATTAACCAGTTTGCTTCAGAGCCTAAAGGCTCCCCAGCAAAAGCAAGCTGTAATTATAGGGACTTTGGTGCTGGCAGAAAAGGGATGCAGTTTGGTAGGACACCCTTATCTGGCTCCCTAGTCAAGCGTTACATGTTAAAGTAAAAAGCCAGCTGTTTCTGGGATAAGGTGAGGGAAGGGGGCTCTGTTACCCAGGCAATCATTGTTGCTCCCCATCTCCCCAGTCTTGGGAACAACTAAGGCTGTAACTACAGTGAAATCGTCTTTAATCCCCTATTCCCCTCCCCACCACACACTCAGAAGAACTACAAGAACTGCTCCCAAGCCCTGCACCTTCTTTTTAGAAGGAGCCTCATGGCTCACAGGTTATTTCAGGCCATTCTCTTTTGCCATTCTCATTCTGCTTTTCCCCTTGATGACCTTTCCACTTGTCTGCAAACTACAGTAGTCAATTCCTCTGCCCTGGAACCTGAGCTGGGTTTGCAGCTGCTTCTCTGCTCCTGGCTTTGTTTTGCTGACTGACATGCCATCTGTACTCCATGTTACAATATTGAGTAAAGCACAGATCTCTAGGTTGATTGGGTGCAATGAGCAAAGTTTGTATTCATCAAATTTGCCTGTTCTTGTTTTCATATCCTCTGTGCCAGTAGTCTCCCATTGTTCCCTCCAGGTCACCCTTCATCTTTCTCCACTCTTCTCTCTGCCCTGGAGGCTGACTTACCATGTACCCAGCAAGAGGTCCTCCCTTCCCCATGGCTTCTACTTGGGTTTGGCCAGTGTGTGTGAAGGGGGGAGGCTAGCAGGAGAACGAGGCCAGGGTATTTATTCTCCTGGCCTCTCCCTGCAAGGACCCCTAGGCTGGCTTTGGCCCTGAACCTCTCAGGGCGGTCTGTGCTACTCAACTCCTGGGTCAGGCTCCTGTCACCTCTCCCTCCGCCTCACTTCAGGCCTCTGAGCAATAACACGTCTGGTTCCCCTCTACCCATCCACACCTTCATAATTTGGCCCTCTGGTGATCTATATCTGTAAAATCAGCTCGAGTTATCCTAATTTGAGTGCTGATAGCATCTCCCTTTTGCTAAATTTGTTAAAAGGTTAGGTTAGATTAGAAACATTTCTGTAGAGCTGAATCATTGTTCTAGGATTTCTGAACTCCTGCCAAGGACCTATTAGTCCACTTTCTTTCCCCTTGAAATAATTTGCTGTTATTTCCTCTCATTCGTCTAAGTTATGAGTTCTCAGTGGGAGACCAGGGCATTGACCTGAGGCTAGGTTATTGGGAGCCCCAATGAGAGATCAGGGGAGATGATGTTCTTTCCAGGTCATTTTCCTTCTCTTTCTGAGGCTTCGAAGACACTATGAGTCTTGTCTACCTTCCATTTCATTGGCCCATTTCTGGACTGAGCTGGTCTATTAGGCAAGTGTTCTTCATAAATGCAAGCATGGGATTTCATTGACATGCTGCTCTCAGGTCCCACAACTCTGGGAATAACAGTGATTTCAAAAATATAATTACCTATTATAATCAGGCTCCTATAGGCAATATAAAAATAAAATAATTTATCCAGTTACTTGTAACTGTTTAACTGTAATAAGTTAACAGTTACTTGTTAAGCAAGTAACAAATTAACAGTGATATAAGTGCTTAATGAGAAGTGCAAAAGCTTCAAAGAGGGAGCAGATACAAGATCCATCTGCTTGGGAGGGGTCAGAAGTCTTGATGGAGAAGGTAGCACTAAACTGGATCTTGAAGAAAGAACAGAGCCTTAGTCACGTATTGGAATTTGGTCAAGTATGGTCTGACCGCTGGTGATAGGGGCGTAATGAGGCTTGTAGGTGACTCTTGCATCCCAGCAGACAGAGCTGGTTCTCCTGGAATACAGTGCTTTACACCACTTAATAATTCACTTGTCAGATAGCTGCCTGATGGGGTCAGCATGTGGTACTGAAAAAGCAAAATGTTCAGGCCTTCAAGTCAGAGCTGCCAAGGCTTGGGTCCCATCCTGCCATTTTCTATGGGGTTGTGGGTTGGATGTCTCAGGCTTGTGGGCTTCGGTTTCCCATTTGTAAAATGGAAACAGTATCAACCTTAGCTCTTAGGTTGCTGCCAATATCAAATAGTACAGCGTAGGAAAAGTGCTTTCTCACAGTGCCAGGCATCTAATATCTCAGTGAATAACAGCTGTCTCTCCTTCCCTGTATGTACCTGCATAGTGCCGAGGCAGATAGTAAAACCAAATAAGACTCACTGCTGGTGGGAAAGGAAAACTCTGGACAACAGTTTGGCAGCTCCTCAAAATGTTAAAATAGACTTACCATATGACCCGGCAATTCCACTCCTAGGTATATACCAAAGGAATTGAAAACAGTCGTTGAAACAACCACTTGTGCAGAATGTTCATAGCAGCACTATTCACAATAGCCAAAAGGCGGAAACAATTCAAGTGTCCATCAGTGGATGACTGGATGAACAGATGTGGTCTGTCCATACCATGCAACATTATTCAGCCGTGAAAAGCAGTGAAGAACTGATACATGCTAGGACATGGGTCAACTTTGAGAACAAAAGTGAAAGAGGCTGAACGTCAAAGTTCACATATTACGTGTTTCCATTTAAATGAAACATCAAGAATAGGTAAATCCATAGAGACAGAAAGCAGGTTAGTGGTTTCCAGGGGCTCGGGAGCGGTGGAAATAGGGAGTGACTACCTACTGACTAACAGGTCTCCTTTTGGAGTAAAGAAAATGCTTTGGAACTAGATAGAGGTGGTAGTTACACAACATTGTGAATGTACTAAATGCCACTGAATTGTACACATTTAAATGGTTAATTAAAATAATAGAATAAAATAACACACCCGCCTTACCTTTAGGAGTTCACAATCTTAGCTGGGTCTCTTTAGACTCTTAAGAGTTGGCTGAGGGAACTTCCCTGGTGGTCCAGTGGTTAAGAATCCACCTTCCAATGCAGGGGACAAGGGTTCGATCCCTGGTCAGGGAACTAAGATCCCACATGCCGTGGGGCAACTAAGTCTGCGCCACAACTACTGAGCCTGTGCACCACAACTGGAGAGAAGCCGGTGTGCTACAACCAAAGATCCCACGTGCTGCAACTAAGACCCGATGCAGCCAAAAATAAATAAATATTTTTAAAAAAAGAGTTGGCTGAGGCACATTTGCAGCAACATGGATGGACCTAGAGATTATCATGCTAAGTGAAGTCAGAAAGAGAAGGACAAACACCATATGATATCACTTATATGTGGAATCTAAAATATGACACAAATGAACTCATCTACGAAACAGAAACAGACTCACAGACATAGAGAACAGACTTGTGGTTGCTAAGGGGGAGGGGGTGTGGAGAAGGGATGGATTGGGAGTTTGGGATGGGCAGATGCAAACTGTTATATATAGGATGGATAAACAACAAGGTCCTAATGTATAGCACAGGGAACTATATACAGTATTCTATGATAAACCATAGTAGAAAAAAATCTAGAAAAGAATGTACATATATGTATAACTGAATCACTTTGCTGCACAGCAGAAATTAACACATTGTAAATCAACTATAGTTCAATAAAATAAATTTAAAATAAAATAAAGAAGTTGGCTGAGGCAGACAGGTAGATTCCCAAGCCTCAGTTTCATCATCTGCATGCAGGGCCAAGAGTCTGGAATGTGCTGAGACTTCCAGACTTCATTTCTTCCACAGAGAATTACCCATAATTCCTCTATCCAGAGACAAATGCTGCCAATGTTTGGTGTAACCATTCAGACTTTTCTCTCTGCATGCTTGTGTGTATAAGTTACTTTTGTTATATTTTTCCAAAAATGAATGAAAACATACTGTTTTATAACCTTTATAGGTTGGTGCTATATTTTGACAATTATTTTTCATGTCAATAAATCCTCCTCATTATTCATGGCTATGAGGAAAGTTGAAAAGCTTGAATGTAAACCAAGGCCATTGGGTGTTGAGGAAGCCACAGAAGCTGGTGAGAATACAGGAAAGAGAGGGCAGGGACAGATCAAGGACCTCTGGCCCCTCAGCTGGACTATTAGGTTTCTGACTAGTTGTTATTAGATAGACTCATTAGGGATACTCAGCTGTATTTTGGAGCCTTCTATTCTCTTTTGATTCTTACTTCAAGTTTTGCTTAACATTTAAAAAAATATTAAAATGTACTGAAAACAATGTAACACACCCATGGCTCACCACCCTCCCTTCATGTTAGTTAAACCCTTGTGGGCTTTTTGCGTGCCAAAGATCTGGGCCTCAGCAGTCTCCGTCACCAGCCCTGGATTCCAGCTGCCAGGATGGCACCTTTGGGGTGGTCATGATCTGTCTCCCCAAGTCTGGTCTCTCTCCAGCGTCTTCCTAGATGCTCTTGCCAGAAATCTGGCTGTCATCTCTGACCACTTCTTCATCCTTAGATCATCCACTCCTGCCATTTCTGCCCCCAAAGTGCACCTCCAAGTGGGCCAGGTCACACCCATGGCCCAACTCCAGTCCAAGTCACTGCTTTCTCTCGTAGGACCCCTGCTAGCCTAGATGGCTCCTTTGTGAACATAGAACAAGGCACCCCCTTCACAAAGACACAACCTATTGGGAACACAGTTCAGTGAGCAGCGACACCTTTGAGCAAATAAGAAAAAGGTGCCTTTTCCTTTGGTCAGACTCAGCTCTGTGCCAGGGCTCATGGACTTTAGTTCCCACTAGCCTTCTTGGGCGAGGTGCTCTTTTACAGCGAGCAGCCTGCATATCTGTATCTGGAGGCCCTTCTTTTGCCTGGACTGCTGTGCTAGCCTCTGGGGGCAGGGGGATATATGCTTCCATTCCTGGCTCTTCCAATCCATTTTCCACATGTAGCCAGAGTAATAGACACACCCCACACACCCCACCCCTACCTCTGGTTATGTTACTCCCCAGCTAAAAACATAGCAATGGCCTCCTGGTGTTCTTGGAATAGAGTCCAAACTTCCTAACCTGGATGATAGGCCCTGCATGGCCAGGTCCCTGCTGCCCTCATCCAGCTGTGAAGCACCTTGTGTGCTGAGCCAGGGGACTTGGACTCTGGTCTGTGATGACAGAGCACAGGGTGAGGGGCAAATTCGCCAGGGTCATAGCAGCTGTGTGGAGGGGCTGAGGGTGGACATCAGGGAGCACCAAGGTGCTGGGTGAACTGCCATGGTGTGGGGTGTAGGCCGTCCACAAGGGCAAGGATTCCTGAGCTGTTCCAGACTCTGCGTGCCCCCTCCAGGCTGATTCCCCAGTGATCAGAGAGTGCAGAATGGACTCCCTGCTCCATCATAGCCCAGCTACTTGAGCCTGGGATTTATGATGAACGAATATCCAGGAGCTGGCCAATGAGGTACCATCCAGGGCCTGGACGTGGAGCGTGCCCTTGCAGTCTCTCCTGGATGCCAGCTGGAGGCTGGGGGCAGTGGCTGCCCTGGACACTCAAGGCTCTTGTGGTAGCAGGTGAGAGGCTATGGGTGGAAGGACAGTGTTCTTAGGTGTGGCCTGGAGCTCTGGACCCTCCTCTGGTTCTCAAGGCTGGTCTATTTTTGGTGTTTGGCTCTTATGCTACCTCAGCAGCCTGAAAATTTGCAAACAAGTGGGAAGAAGCCTTTGTTGAAACTTGTACTTGGAAACACAGGACTACTGCAGTGTACGGTCCCTGGGAGAGGGACACATGCTTGGCTGCTGCATGGTGCCACCCCAATGTATGGAGAAGCTGAGAGCCAGGGAAAGGGGAACGAGGGAGAGGGGAGGGTACTTCATAACCAGAGATTTGTATATGTTATTTTATTAAATCCTCTAAACAACTTCAGAAGGCAGGTTCTTGGAGAAGATTATGGAACATGCCCAAGGTCATGCATGGAGGCAGGACCAAATGCAGACCTTTCTGCTGACTCTACACCTTCTCCCAGTGGTTGTGGCCTATTTCCTCTTGGGTAGAAGCAGAAAGACACATCCTTGAGCAGGGTCATCCCCGGTTCTGGGGGGTGGGAGGATAAGCCACTCACATGGCTTCTTCTCTCTCCCCCAGGGCTGCCAGGAAGTCATACAGGGACTCCTACCTCTCTCTTGAACTTTGAGATCCAGACACAGAAGTCTTCCATGGCTCCTTATAAAATCCACAAATACCAGGAAAATTATCGCAAATGGGTCGTGGGTTTGTTCTCCAAGGTGATGACCGAGCACCTTCCCACCACCTTCCACAACATCCTAAAGCTGCCCCGAACCCTTGTGCTCTTGCTTGCGGGGGCCCCTTGCCCTATTCCTGGTCTCTCGCTCCTGGGTCCTGGACTTCGTGGCCAGCCCCGCCCTCCTTGTTGCCCTGAGGTTTCTTGCCGAACACCCCTGGATCCAGTTTGAGGTCATGTCTTTGCACACAGACATGTCTGACATCACCAAATCCTACTTCAGTGAGAGTGGCTCCTGCTTCTGGGTGGTTGAGTCTGGGGGGCAGGTGGTGGGCATGGTGGGAGTGCTGCCCATTCAGAAGGCCACCCTGTGGAATGAGCAGTTGCAGCTGCTTCACCTACGTGTGGCCCTGGAGCACCGTGGTCAGGTGATAAGTAAAAGCCCTGGTCAGGACTGTCTGAGTCTGTGTGGCACCAGGGCTACAGCACCAGCACACTGCAGTACTCTGCCCTGGCCCTTTACCAGCGCCTCGGCTTCTGGAAGATGGGCTAGTTTTTCTTCTCCACAAGCTATAGGCTAGTTGCTGTCCCTGCAATTCAATTTATCTACCGTCTCCCCTCTGCTCAGGTCTCTCAGGCACTGGAGCAAGAAGGGGGCCTATGATCTGTGTCGTTGTGGATTAGTTAGGAGGGATCGGCTCTGCTGCAGTAATAAGCAAACCCTGAAGTCTCACTGCGACGACACAGTAAAAGCTTACTGCTTGTTCACATTGGAACCCGATGGCCTTGGTGGTGGGGTGGCTCTGCTCCATTCAGTTTTTGGGGTTGCTACTGTTTCATTTATCTAGTGCCACGAGAATGTTGCATAAAAAACCACCACAAAATAATGATAAACATTTTTTTAGCTCATGAGTCTGTGGGTCAGCAGCTTAGGCTGAGCTCAGCTGGGCCGCCCCTTAGATCTCCAGGTGTCATGCCCTGCCTCTTCAGTGAGAGGAAATGCGAAGTCATGTGGAAAGGGCGTGGAGAAGGAGTGTGAGAAGAATCCACGTGAGAAGGATCAGGGCCAATGATGCCATCAGTCTGCTATGGCCCCAAGGTCGCTGCTGAAGGGCAAGAAGGCAGCCAGGGACAGAGTTTGGGATTTGACATGGACTAGGCCTAGAAGTGGCACAACCCACATCCCACTGGCCAGGGCCAGGCCATGATTTAAGTCAAGCTTCTGTTGCCTCTTGAGTTGTGTCTACTAAAGGCTAATGTTCCCGAAGGAAGCTGAAATGAGGCTAGGAGGTATCTCTGGACCCAAGGCACCTGTGTCTGCTGAGAGTCTCTGGGCCCAACTGATGGCTACCCTAACCAGACACTGCCTGACACCAAGTCAACAAAAGGGCTCTCACCGTGTTATGCTGTATTTCTTTTCCTTGACTGGTGCTTTTAGATTGAAGTTCCCCACACACCTCAGGGAGACACTGCATAGCTCCCTGCACCTCTACAGATGGGAAATAAATAACCCTCTGCTGCTTGCTTTACTATGAGTCAATCAGAAGTTATTTTCTATAAAAACACAAACAAAAAGAGACTTACTCTTGCCTAGAATTAAGATAATACCATTGTAACAAACATCCCTGTGGGCAAGGCCACTGTGGAGAAAGTATTGCTCCTAAACCATTAATAATCTTAGTCATCATTCTACCCAAGACTCTTTAGAAGGTTACTACTTCTAAATTACACATGGACAACAAGGTAAGTTTTATTAAACCAGACTCATAAAAGTAAGGATTGTGCTCCTCCAGGCTGATAAAATATAATACCAAGGCTCTGAGGAAAATACTTATGTCAGTTCCAAGGAACTTTTCTCCCCAAGAATTGATTGGTCACTTTCTGTGGAAGAAAAGAAAGGCAGGAAAGAGGTTAGATACTCTTGCCACTAGAGGCAGACAGCCACTCCTCACCCCAGACATGTTGCTGAAGAGACCAGTGTCGTTCTCCCCAAATCTTGTTTCTCTTTCCCAGCTACAGAAACTATGGTAATTATACAAAAAATACTTCCTGAAGTGTTTAGGGAAGATGATCTGTAGTCTATTATAGTCTATACAGAAATATAATATTAATATAATCCTAATAGACTAATCCATCCATCAGTTCACAAACACACAAGCACAATAAGAGGCCTGGCCTTGTGATGCTGACACACCAGACAGGCCATGTAGTGCCTGGGGCGTCCCCACTTGAGGGAGCCCAGCCTGAGCTGCAGTATGTGCTCCAGAAGCAGCTCTCCAATCCCACATCAGTCTGGTATGAGCTCGTCTCTTGGTTTCTGACTTTCAGAGTCCTCTGGGGGTGAAGTGAGGGGGCTGGGAAAGAAATGAGAACACTGAAGGATCTGGACCTTCAGGCATAGTGGCCCATCTGCTTTCTCAAGGAATTAATTGGTATCAAGTCCCCTGGCCTGTGAGGTTCTAAAACTTACAGTACCACTGATTCTACTGGGGCTGTGGGCAGGAAATGGTAGTGGCTTCAAGGCTCTGAGTACCCAAACTGCCAACTTGTATGCTACACTTGGACATTTTCCAATTTATTTAAAAAGTTCTAGTGGTGTATGATTCACCCATAAGGGGCATAAAACTATCATTTGGGACTCTGGATGAAAACTCATTAGTTCTGAAAGGTATGGGCATTTCCAGCATGGCGTCTAAACTGACACCCAAGTATGAAATTTGGTTTCATTCCAAATGTATGCCTGGAAGGTGCCTTATTTATTTATTTATTAAACAATTTTAAAACATTAAAACAATTTTTTGGGGGGCCGTGCCATGCGGCATGTGGGCTCTTAGTTCTCTGGCCAGGGATCAAACCTGTGCCCCCTGCAGTGGAAGCATTGAGTCTTAACCACTGGACTACCACGGAAGTCCCTGGAAGATGCCTTTTTCAGATTTGCCTTTCTAGATTTTTGGATTTGAACTCTAGTTACAGGTGCTTTTATCTTCTAAATTTTAGTAGTGGTACAATGCGTTATGAGCTTAAGTTCACTCTCCAAATGTGGTTAATTCAAACAGGTCAGATGTGTTTTTCTCAATTTCTCTTTCCCCTGATAAATCTCATCAATCCTGCTCTAGGACTGACTGACCTTTTTATATAGCTGGGCTTGCAGCCAGTATGGCTTATATTCCAATCTCCACTTTTCCTCTTCTCTCTTGTTCTGTACTTCTGGAAGCTGTTCATAAATCCTTAGAAATGGCACCGATGGAAAGACAGAAAGCAGTGAGGCCACCTGACCACAGAGGCACACGATCACTCCTCCCCACATCTCCCTAAGCTCTACTGCTCTCCAGGCACTCAGTCCCTCAGACAGGCTGTGGGCCTGTTGTGTGCCCTGCTTCTTGTTAGACAATTGGACACAAAGAACCCTGGCCTGGAGTGCTCATGATCTGAAAAGGGATACAGATAAAAACATAATAAAATCCTGCTAATAGTGGTTACTTATGGGAAAGAAGTGGAATGAGGGGTGGAGATGAACTTCTTTTCACTCTATATGGAAAAATGTATGGTTTCAATATAAGATAATGACTTCGTATTACTACCATATTTTTAAGCATGAAAAATAATGGAAAAGAAAATACAATATCATCATATCTACAAAATGCTACATAGAGTTATAGGAAAAGAAACAGAACTTATTCTGATTGAAGGAGGTCAAGGAAGACCAGAGAAGAGACTAAGCTTGAGGTAGGTCTTGAAGAATAGTTAGGAACAGAAAGGGGAGGTGGGGAGAAGGGAGTGTTGGTAAGAATGGAGTCAAGGCTTCACGGAGATAGTGTAGGGGAACAGGAGGGAAGCAGATGGGGTGAAGGTCTCATAGCCATGTGAAAACCTTGGGCTTTGTCCTATCAGGGACTGGATGCCACTGATTTTAAGTAGGGAGGAACATGATCAAACATTCATTTGATAAATACACTGTAACTGGAAATAATGTAAATCTCCAACAAAAGAACAGTTAAACAAATTATGGGCTATAATAAAATTATTACAAAGCATAAAATGTTTCAAATAGTTTTTATGCTATGGGAAAACGTTCACAATACAATGTTAAGCAAAATAAAGCAGGCTACAAACCTGTATATATAGTATGATAAACAATCTGGGGAGAAAGAAGTGTGTTAACACAGGTCTCTGCAAAATCCCCATAGAAACAGGACTAGTGTTAGTTATGTTTAGATGGAAGAATTATGAGTGACATTTATTTTCTTCTTTCTGATTTTTTCTATATTTTCCAAAGTTTTCTATAATCTGAAAAAGAAATCATTGATAATGATGTAGCGGCTCTGTGGAAAAGAGATTAGAGAAGATAAAGAGCAGAAGGGGGAGAAGAGCAGTCCTCCAAGAGAGGAGGCTAAGCCCGCATCAAGGCAGTGAGGAGAATGGGTTCCAGAGCGATCATGAAGGCGAGTCTCCAGGACGCACTAGCCGACTGCACGTACAGTGCGGGGTCACGGAGCTGGAGGCAATAGCTCCCCAGCTTTTCCAGTGGGTGAGTGGGTGGCCCAAGTAAGTGTGGGAGAGGAAAATGGGCAGTTCCACTTTGGACACAGTGAGGATAATCACTAAATGAAAACACAAAAGTGGAGGTCAGGAAAGAGATCAAAGAAGAACAAACATATATTTTAAAAAGTCACTGTTGATGAAAACCACAATGAGATAGCACATCACATCTGTTAGAATGGCTATTATCAAAAAAATAAGAGATAACAAATGCTGGTGAGGAGGTGAGACTGTGCTCCGTTGGTGGGAATGTAAACTGGTGCAGCCACTATGGAAAACAGTGTGGAGGTTCCTCAAAACATTAAAAATAGAACTGCCGTATGATCCAGCAATCCCACTTGTGGGTACATAGCTGAAGGAGATGAAATCATGATCTCAAAAAGATATCTGCACCCCCATGTTCATTGCAGCACTATTTACGATAGTGAAGGCATGGAAACGTACGTGTCCATCGACGGATGAATGGATAAAGAAAATGTGATATATATATATCTACATATAATGGAACATACATATAATGGAATATATATAATGGAAAATGTGATATATATACATATAATGGAATAGCCATAAGAAAAGAAAAAGATCCTGCCATTTGCAACAACATATATGGACCGTGAAGGCAATGTGCTAAATGAAATAAGTCAGACAGAGAAAGACAAAACTGTATGATCTCACTTATATGTGGAATCTAAAAGCATCAAACTCACAGAAACAGAGAACAGAATGGTGGTTGCCAGGACCTGAGGGATGGGGGAATGGAGAGATACTGGTCAAAGAGTACAAACTTCCAGTTTTATGATGAATAAGTTCTGGGGAGCAAATATGCAGCACAGTGACTGTAGTTAACAACACTGCACTGTATACTTGAAAGTTGCTATGACAGTAGAGCTTTAATGTTCTCACTATAACAACAACAAGAAAAATAAAATGGTAATTATGTGAGGTGAAGGATGTGTTAACTAACTTTATTGTGGTAAACATTTTGCAATACACATGTATGTCAAATCATCACATTACATAGCTTAAGCTTATACAATGTTAAATATCAATTATATCACAGTAAAGCTGGAAAAAAAGTCACGGTGAGAGAAGGGATAACAAAGTCCATTGGAAAAAGACAAGTTATCCCAAGGAGAACATGTGATGTGAAGAGAAAATCCGCTTGGGCCAGTAAAGGTTGTATTCTAGGGCTGGAAAGCTGGGAGTCGGGCTAATCAGAGTAGCCAGAAATTGCATTTTGTAAATGGATCCTTGAAAGCAATTACTACATACTATTGGGACTGTCTGTCTGCTCATGGTCTGGAGTCAACTATCTTTCATTTGTAGTACCTAGTCCAGTGCCTGGCGCATACCCAAATATACGCATTAATAAGTTAGTGAAAACACTTCTCTTAAAGGACACACTGGAAGAAATGCTTCAAGTTAAGAGAGTCAGGTTCTCTCTTCTCCAAATCTTTTCTCTTATCAGAAACATTTAAACATCTTTGGTAGAGGTAGGTGCTGGGAAAAGATGATGAGTAACACAGAGCTCCAGAGCTCCAAGTCCGCCACATGATACAGTTGCAGGAGTACTGGGTGGGGAGCCTGCTGCCGGACTCTAACCCCAGCTCTGGCCCTGACTTCCTGGCAACCTCTCTCTGGGTTACAGTTTCCTAAAAGTTAAAGGTAGACTAGATGACCTTTAAGATCCCATTCAATTCTATGATTCTCACATGGAAGTAGATGGCGTCTTTGAAAGGGGGCCATATCAGAAATAAAATGGAACAGAAGTACTCTAATGAAAATGTATCAATTTAAAACATGTCTCTTCCTAGAAGATGGGTACTTAATCCACCCCTACAACTATACTTATATTTTAAAGCACAGATACCTTTCAGAAGATGCCCTACCTTCTTGCAGGCAAGCTTCATAGTCCCATATAGCAAGGACTCCTCTTGCTGAGGTGAGAGTGTTATTAGCTGCCACACAATGAACACTATGTAATGTCCATTAATTAAATTTTGTGACATTCAGAATGAAGCAATAATTCTCAAAGTTTTTGGACTTTTGACACTTTTATACTCCTAAAAATTGAGGGCAATTTTGGTGAATGTGGACTTTATCTATTGATACTTACTGTATTAGAAATTAAAACATTTAAAAAGAATTTAAAAAATACTTATTTCACAACCTAAGTGTCCATCAACAGATGAATGGATAAAGGTGTGGTATGTATATACAATGGAATACTACTCAGCCATAAAAAGAATGAAATTCTGCCATTTGCAACAACATGGATGGACCTAGAAGGTATTATGCTTAGTGAAACAAGTCAGACAAAGACAAATACTGTATTACATCACTGATGTGTGGAGTCCAGAAAATAAAACAAATGAATGTATATAACAAAACAGAAACAGACTCACAAATACAGAGAACAAACCACTGGTTAC
The DNA here is from genome assembly GCF_039906515.1 of Pseudorca crassidens. Lineage (NCBI taxonomy): Eukaryota > Metazoa > Chordata > Mammalia > Artiodactyla > Delphinidae > Pseudorca > Pseudorca crassidens. Next base: position 26,723,757 of record NC_090309.1, read on the forward strand.
TAGTGGGGAGAAGGAAGGAGGGAGGGGCAAAATAGGGGTATAGGATTAGGAGATACAAACTATGTATAAAATAAATAAGCAACAAAGATATATTGTATAGCATGCGGAAACATAGCCACTATTTGTAATAATTTTAAATGGAGTATAACCTATAAAAATATTGAATCACTATGTTTTATGCCTGAAACTAATATTGTAAGTCAACTATACTTCAATAAAAAACTTTTTTCTTAATTTATTAAAAAATAAGCCTGTTACATGCTAACATATAAAATAAATATACTTTTCAAAACAAAAATAAGAAGAGTGGCATGTTATACATATTTTGTAAATCTCTTTAATGTCTGGTTTAACAGAAGACAGCTGAATTCTTATATTTGCTTCTGTATTAAGTTTGCTGTTATATGTTGTTCTGGTTAAAGTGTACATTAAAAAAATCCAGTTTACACACATATGTAATTGGAAAAGAAAAGAGTATTTTAATATTCTTTTCAGATAATTGCTGATTTTCTTTTTTTTTGGCCACTCAGCTTTCGGGATGCAGGATCTTAGTTTCCCGACCAGGGACTGAAACTGCGCCCTCAGCAGTGAAAGCGTCATCTTAACCACTGGACCACCAGGGAATTCCCTGATTTTCTTGATACTATACCAAATCTTGACAAGTGGTAGTTTAAATGTTGACATATTTACTTATATAATATGAAAAATATTACAATTATTTATGTCACTGCTGATCTCATCAGAAAAGTCTAAGTACTGGGAGATAGTCAATCTCATATTAGTAGACACAAGTTTTCTAGAATTCTATTCTTTGCTTGAAAGCTCAGATTTTCTCTTTGGCAATAAATACTGTCAGCTGTTTTCCTGGAGAAGTGACAGATTCACTTCCTCATTTTCAAGAAAATATCTGTCATATACCAAATTTGGAATAATTAGTTTATCAGTCATTCTTTCAAGTAAAACCTATGTTCCATGAAAAAGGCAGCTAGTTCAGCTCAGTACACAAACCAAGGCTTTTCCTTGAACCAATCATCGTATCTTGGTATGCAGCAGAAGTGCTTTATGTGTACTTCCATTACACTGCTGCCATGTGGCTGTGAAGAATAAAATGCCAACTAGACTAGCAGTTTGGTCCACTGTCCCAAATAGTGCTAAGGCATCAGCAGTTTTAGTCCTCCCTTCATTACTTTTGCATCATCTGTACAAATGTCAATACAGTTAAAAAGACACATAATATCCTAGTAGTATTTTGAAATTTGTTTTGACCTGGCAAATTCCCTGAAAGGGCCTCAGCAACTTCCAGAGGCCCATGGACCACACTTTGAGAACCACTTGATTAAAGCATCCCTTTGAAATACCTATAAGGAAATGGTTTACTAAATGGAGAGTAAAAAGACTTCAAGAGGAATGCTTTAATTACCTAAGATAAATTGTTTTCAAGCACTATGCCAACTATAAAACTGTTCTTATTAAAGGAAGTCTCCAATGATCCCCTAAGAGGTAACCAACCATTAACTTAGTTATTCTATGGCAGTCTCATGAGCAATATATGCATATCTCTAATTAATTAATTGCTAATAAATGCAAAGGCACAAAATTTAAAAAAGTAAAAAATTAGTCTTTCTCCAACCTCTGTACCCCAGTCACTCAGTTCCTTGTCCCAAAGGCAACAACTATTACCAATTTTTTGGGTATCCTTCCAGAGATAGTCTATGCATATACAAGTATATGCATCTATGTAAGCACAAATACTTTTTTATTAAAGACTATACAAATGGTGGCAGTGTACACATGCTTCTGAAACTTGATTTTTTTTAAGCCTAATTTACTGTGTCTTGGAAACTATTCCCCTATCTCTCATTGTACTGGATACAATTCCTAGTAAAAGGATTGCCTAGATGTAAGGCCCCAGATATTTACTTTTATTTAAAAATATTTTTTATTTATATTTGTTTCTAACAAACACAAGCCTGATTAAGGCAAACAAATTAGTGGCGATTCTTTGTCTTTTTTATATATGAGGCATCCATACCATGATCTCCTATTTTTCATTTCTTTTTTAGTGCCATAAGTGAGAAACTATTTTTATAACTAATTTTCTCATAATGTATTGTTTGTTGTTTTTTTTATCTCTCATAATGTTTTACCTAGAGCATAATGCCTTTATTCTGGGGCCAAGCTATAGCTCCTGACCATTTGGTGGCCTGATTTATACTTTTATAGTTACTTATTCTTTTGGCCATACCATTTAGACCGCTGAATCATTTCCTTCTTTCCAACAGGCCTTTTCTTTTGGGCAGCCAGGAAGTCTAAGCAAAAGAAGAAGAGGGTTTTTTTTAATGGACTGTGTCTTTTTTTTTTTAATTGAGGTATAGTTGATTTACAATATTACATAAGTTTCAGGTGTACAACATAGTGATTCACAATTTTAAAGGTTATACTCCATTTATAGTTATTGTAAAATATTAGTTATACTCCCTATGCTGTACAATATGTCCTTGTAGCTTATTTATTTTATCTCTGAATCCCCTACCCCTATCTTGGCCCTCCCCCCTTCCCTTTCCCCACTGGTAACCACTAGTTTGTTCTCAATATCTGTGAGTCTATTTCTTTTTGTTATATTTACTGGTTTGTTGTATTTTTTAGATTCCACATATAAGTGATGTAATACAGTATTTGTCTTTCTCTCTCTGACTTATTTCACTAAGCATAATACCCTCCAGGTTAATCCATGCTGTTGCAAGTGGCAAAATTTCATTCTTTTTTATGGCTGAGTAGCAGTGGTGGTGTCACCCATACCAGCCCCTAAAAACTGAAGGACCTGTGACTTGATTTATCTCTCTGTTTCCATACCAGCCCCTGAGAGCTGAAGGACACTTGCCCTGATTTATCTTTGTGTTCGTTTCAAAAGTACCTGGCATTTGGCAGAGGTGTTTTGCAGCTGTACTTTGAAAGACACATGCTTTGAGAGATATATAGTGGTGAACTCCCCCAAACCAGTTCTGACTTGACCATAACAATAAGCGTGCGCGGATGAAACCTGGAAGTGTCCAAAAGTTACCTTTGCTTCGTTACCATGCTATGATCTCTGCTCAAAGGGGGCATTTGTACTCTGCTAGGCACAATCTGTGCCATGTGCAAAGGACCATGGAAGACTGTGCATGCCCTGGCTGGCCCCGGCTGCCCCTGAAAATCTCCACCCCTTTCCTCAAGTCCTAATGACCTATCTGCCTCCTAACCCTTAAAATCCCTTACTCTGCTCCCTTCAGGGAGAAAGTATATTTAGAACATGAGCTCTCCTTTCTCCATTCCTTGATCAATGAATAAAGTCTATGCTCTGCTATGTCGAACCTGGTCTTATTCAATTGACATTTGTGACTCTAGGCAGAGGACCCATTGAGGGGTCCCCGACACTTAGGGGATCAGTAACAGGGGATTGTGCCTTAATAAGGAAGGCTGTGTTGCTCAAGAACTGTGAGAGGGAGCTGCTGGGACTTTGCACCCCTACCCTGAGCTGGCAGTGCTGGGTGGTGAGTAATGGCCAAGGCCAAGGCCAGGGTTAGACTATGATGACTATGATAGCAGCCTGAGGCTTCTGAAGACACAACACTGTGGCACAGACTAGACAGTGTGCATTGAAACACTGACCAGTTTACAGGTAAGTCTGTGATGAAAGCATTAGGTAGTACTTTATAGTTTTCATGGATTTCACATATTATTTTATTGAGATCTTACATCTAGCATAATTGTTAAGAGAATAGACTCTAGCACCAGCCCACCAGGGTTCAAATCCCAGTTTAACAGGTGTGTAAATCTTGGGCAAGGTACTTAATCTCTCTTTGGCCCAGTTTTCTCATCTGTGAAATAGGGATATTCATAGTGTCACCTCAGAGAGGATCTGGAAGCATTAAACAAGAACAATGTCTGGACAAAACATAAGGGCTATATAAGTATTTATTATTATTATTATTGCTACCCTATGAGGAAGGCAAGCCTGGAATCAGCCCCAAGCCCCTCAAAACATTATACGTTTGGAACTAACTTGCTCATGGTGACAGAGCTGGTTTTTAAAAACACCATTCTTGGCAATTCCCTGGCGGTATAGTGGTTAGGACGCTGTGCTTTCACTGCTGAGGGCCCGGGTTCAATCCCTGGTCAGGGAACTAAGATTCCACAAGCCATGTGGCGCCCCCAAAACAACAACAAACCCAAACACCATTCTCACTGCACACTCTCACTTTTAAAGTGTAATGACAGAGCAAGAGTAACTGGGCTTATTTGGATTGTGAAAATGCTGAGAGCTAAATTGGGTAGGTTCTGCTACCTAAGGAGATTTGAGTCTCAACAAGCAAAAGGTCACTTTTTGATCTGTAACTAGCCTGGCACTGAGCAGTGCTGCCTTGCATGAAGCAGACCTTGCCCTCTCTACCAAGTCATAGGAAAGTGAACAGGAAGAGTATACCTCTCTTAGGGAGCAGGTGCATGACGTCCCGGTGGCCCTGCCATTCTTGCACAGTGTTGAACAGTGCCTCCCGTTCACTCTGTAACATGTTCTGCAGCTTCCTCTCCTGGACTATTAACTTCAGGCGCTTTATCCGTTCCCCAGAGCGGGAGATGAAGTCAGGTCTGTGAAGTTGCAGTGATTCCTGAGGAGGAGAAAAAGCCCCCAACCTCACATTAATGATATAGGCTTTTCTCCAAGGGCCTAGAAAAAACAGTACCTGCCTAACAGGTTTGGAAAGCCTGTTTGTAACTTATAGAAAATATCTAGAGTTGAAGAATTATCTAACAACTCCCTGTGCGGGAAAGCTCCAGTAGGAAAATCAGAGGGATCAGAGAAATGCCTTTGGAATAAGCCAAGAACTAAGACTGTGGCAATGACAACTCTCCCCAGTGTTGATGGGATAAAGCTTGGCCCGTTGTGCTATTTTTAATTTCCCTTCAAAGAAATACGTCATTAAAAAAAAACATTTTCTGGACTTCCCTGGTGATGCAGTGGTTAAGAATCCCCCTGCCAATGCAGGGGACACAGGTTCGATCCCTGGTCCGGGAAGATCCTACAGGCTGCGGAGCAACTAAGCCCTTGTGCCACAACTACTGAAGCCCGCGTGCCTAGAGCCTGTGCTCTGCAACAAGAGAAGCCACCGTAATGAGAAGCCTGTGTACAGCAAGGAAGAGTAGCCCCCACTCGCCGTAACTAGAGGAAGCCTGCGCACAGCAGTGAAGAACCAATGCGGCCAAAAATAAAATAAATAAATAAATGAAATTTAAAAACAAAACAAAAACATTTCCTTTAGCTCCCCAGGTATTTATAAAGAAGAGAGCTGGTGCCTTTAAAACCCTGTGTTAAGCAGAAATAGGAGTTATGTAAATGCAGGAACAAATATAAGGCTGACGCAAACATCAGGCCTCTACTGCACTCCACGTGCTGGTATGTATCTACAAACCCAATGAGCAGCTACACAACATCCTCCCTTCTAGTGCCTTGCCCCAGATACTGAGGGTGATGCACAATTTATAACGGCTAACAGTAAGGCAGCCTTTGATTAATGAGTGTGAGAACAGATGAACTGTGGAGGTGCTAGAAACGAGGATCAGTTGACTATACTTCAGAAAGCCAGTCACAGGTTTAACTCTTTTGTATCTTGCCCCTTCTTCCTTCTTAAACATATGGCTAAAATTAACTCAATGTCATTGTACCTGTAGGGTTGCTCTCACAAATGGCTTCAGTGGATCTCTGCCTGGGCCTGCTAGTGAACTGTGGCTGTCCATGTGCTGTCCTTGCCAGTTCTTTTCCTGTAGTGGCTCCCTCCAAGGTGTGGTGTTGGTTACTGGTACAAACCAGGAGACACAAGCGTCATGAAACTTGGGCAGGTTTTCCTTCTTAGGACCAGAATTCACATTTTCCACAGGAACAAACCATGAAACTCCTATAGGAATTATTTTTAAGAAAAAAAGAAGATTTTTCACTTTTTTCATCAGAGACGTGCATAATATAGGCTCTCAGGGACTCAGCTGTCAGCGGCCACCAGGAGGCCCTGGAGTCTGCTTAACTGCAGGTGTGACTCAGGAATTGTAGTGTTGGATGCAGTCAGCCCTCTGTATCCATGTACACAGAATCCTTGGGTTCAGGGGGCAGTACTATGCCATCTTATATAAAGGACTTGAGCATCCATGGATTCTGGTATCCATGAGTGGTCCCGGAACCAATCCCCTGCAGATACGGAGAGATGACTGCACTTTCAAAATTTGCCAAGGTGGTGCTGGGGAAAGATAGGGTCAACATTAAATCATTTAGAAACAAAGAATCTTAGCTTTGCAAAAGACTTGAAATTCACTAGTTTTTCTACTAAGAAAGCAGAATTAGAAACTGACCTTCCCAGCAGCTCTGCTTATTCTTCCTTAACTTTCTCTCCCCAGGATAACTGGTAAGGAGCCTTTTCTCTTCTATCTTTTCTTCTGACCAAGAAGTCACATCACTGTCCTCTTCTACTGTAGCCTCGCTAGAACTTGGAGTTGGGAAAGTCATTCCAACATCTCGAGTGTGTTTTCTGACACCATTCACAATCTCCAAGATACCTAAGGGAAACGATCACAACTATCTCTGGGAAGAGCCTTGAGACTCGATTGACAGGTATATTCAAGTCAGTAAATGAAAACTTAAAAAAAATTAATCATTTATTTTCTATTCTGCAAAGAAAACGAATTGAGAAGATCTATAATTTTCATATCTATATCTGGTAAAATAGGGAATTCCTGGTGGTCCTGTGGTTAGGATTCCACACTTCCACTTCAGGGGTCACAGGTTCGATCCCTGGTCGGGGAACGAAGATCCCACGTGCCGCGCAGTGTGGCAAAATAAATAAATAAATGAATAAATCTGGTAAAATATTCAAAACAATCATTGAGACACATTTTTAACAAGTATCGTTATGTAAAAATATTTGTTGAAGATAGTGCTCTGAATGAATGCAAAAGACAACGCAAGCAGAGATGAAAGGTGATATAAACTGTTTTGGAATCATATTATGATTTATTTTTACATCTTTATTGGAGTATAATTGCTTTACAATGGTGTGTTAGTTTCTGCTTTATAACAAAGTGAATCAGTTATACATATACATATGTTCCCATATCTCTTCCCTCTTGCGTCTCCCTCCCTCCCACCCTCCCTATCCCACCCCCCCAGGCGGTCACAAAGCACCGAGCTGATCTCCCTGTGCTATGCGGCTGCTTCCCACTAGCTATCTACCTTACGTTTGGTAGTGTATATATGTCCATGCCTCTCTCTCGCTTTGTCACAGCTTACCCCTCCCCCTCCCCATATCCTCAAGTCCATTCTCTAGTAGGTCTGTGTCTTTATTCTTGTCTTACCCCTAGGTTCTTCATGACGTTTTTTTTCTTAAATTCCATATATATGTATTAGCATACAGTATTTGTCTTTCTCTGTCTGACTTACTTCACTCCGTATGACAGACTCTAGGTCTATCCACCTCATTACAAATAGCTCAATTTCGCTTCTTTTTATGGCTGAGTAATATTCCATTGTATATATGTGCCACATATTCTTTATGCATTCATCCGATGATGGACACTTAGGTTGTTTCCATCTCCGGACTACTGTAAATAGAGCTGCAATGAACATTTTGGTACATGACTCTTTTTGAATTATGGTGTTCTCAGGGTATATGCCCAGTAGTGGTATTGCTGGGTCATATGGTAGTTCTATTTGTAGTTTTTTAAGGAACCTCCATACTGTTCTCCGTAGTGGCTGTACCAATTCACATTCCCACCAGCAGTGCAAGAGTGTTCCCTTTTCTCCACACCCTCTCCAGCATTTATTGTTTCTAGATTTTTTGATGATGGTCATTCTGACTGGTGTGAGATGATATCTCATTGTAGTTTTGATTTGCATTTCTCTAATGATTAATGATCTTGAGCTTTCTATCATGTGTTTGTTGGCAGTCTGTGTATCTCTTTGGAGAAATGTCTATTTAGGTCTTCTGCCCATTTTTGGATTGGATTGTTTGTTTTTTTGTTATTGAGCTGCATGAGCTGCTTATAAATTTTGGAGATTAATCCTTTGTCAGTTGCTTCATTTGCAAATATTTTCTCCCATTCTGAGGTTTGTCTTTTGGTCTTGTTTATGGTTTCCTTTGCTGTGCAAAAGCTTTGAAGTTTCATTAGGTCCCATTTGTTTATTTTTGCTTTTATTTCCAATTCTCTAGGAAGTGGGTCAAAAAAGATCTTGCTGTGATTTATGTCATAGAGTGTTCTGCCTATGTTTTGCTCTAAGAGTTTGATAGTTTGTGGCCTTACATTTAGGTCTTTAATCCATTTTGAGCTTATTTTTGTGTATGGTGTTAGGGAGTGATCTAATCTCTTACTTTGACATGTACCTGTCCAGTTTTCCAAGCACCACTTATTGAAGAGGCTGTCCTTTCTCCACTGTACATTCCTGCCTCCTTTATCAAAGATAAGGTGACCATATGTATGTGGGTTTATGTCTGGGCTTTCTATCCTGTTCCATTGCTCTATCTTTCTCTTTTTGTGCCAGTACCATACTGTCTTGATTACTGTAGCTTTGTAGTATAGTCTGAAGTCAGGGAGCCTGATTCCTCCAGCTCTGTTTTTTGTTCTCAAGATTGCTTTGACCATTCGGAGTCTTTTGTGTTTCCATACAAATTGTGAAATTTTTTGTTCTAGTTCTGTGAAAAATGCCAGTGGTAGTTTGATAGGGATTGTACTGAATCTGTAGATTGCTTTGGGTAGTAGAGTCATTTTCACAATGTTGATTCTTCCAACCCAAGAACATGGTATATCTCTCCAACTATTTGTATCATCTTTAATTTCTTTCATCAGCGTCTTATAATTTTCTGCATACAGGCCTTTTGTCTCCTTAGGTAGGTTAATTCCTAGATATTTTATTCTTTTTGTTGCAATGGTAAATGGGAGTGTTTTCTTGATTTCACTTTCAGATTTTTCATCATTAGTATATAGGAATGCCAGAGATTTCTGTGAATTGATTTTGTACCCTGCTACTTTACCAAATTCTTTGATTAACTCTAGTATTTTTCTGGTAGCATCTTTAGGATTCTCTATGTATAGTATCATATCATCTGCAAACAGTGACAGCTTTACTTCTTCTTTTCTGAGTTGGATTCCTTTTATTTCCTTTTCTTCTCTGATTGCTCTGGCTAAAACTTCCAAAACTATGTTGAAAAAGAGTGGTGAGAGTGGGAAACCTTGTCTCGTTTCTGATCTTAATGAAAATGCTTTCAGTTTTTCACCACTGAGGATGATGTTGGCTGTGGGTTTGGTTACATATGGCCTTTATTATGTTGAGGAAAGTTCCCTCTATGACTACTTTCTGCAGGGTTTTTATCATAAATCGGTGTTGAATTTTTTCAAAAGCTTTCTCTGCATCTCTTGAGATGATCATATGGTTTTTCTCCTTCAATTTGTTAATATGGTGTATCACGTTGTTTGATTTGCATATATTGAAGAATGCTTGCATTCCTGGAATAAACCCCATTTGATTCTTTTAATGAGCTGATCCTTTTAATGATCCTTTTAATGAGCTGTTGGATTCTGTTTGCCAGCATTTTGTTGAGGTTTTTGCATCTATGTTCATTAGTGATATTGGCCTGTAGTTTTCTTTCTTTGTGACATCCTTGTCTGGTTTTGGTATCAAGGTGATGGTGGCCTCAGAGAATGAGTTTGGGAGTGTTCCTCCCTCTGCTATATTGTGGAAGAGTTTGGGAAGGATAGGTATTAGCTCTTCTCTAAATGTTTGATAGAATTCACCTGTGAAGCCATCTGGCTCTGGGCTTTTGTTTGTTGGAAGATTTTTAATCACAGTTTCAGTGCTTGTGATTGGTCTGTTCATATTTTTTCAGTGCTTGTGATTGGTCTGTTCATATTTTCTATTTCTTCCTAATTCAGTCTTGGCAGGTTGTGCATTTCTAAGAATTTGTCCATTTCTTCCAGGTTGTCCATTTTATTGGCCTAGAGTTGCTTGTAGTAATCTCTCATGATCTTTTGTATTTCTGCAGTGTCAGTTGTTACTTCTCCTTTTTCATTTCTAATTCTATTGATTTGAGTCTTCTCCCATTTTTTTCTTGATGAATCTGGCTAATGGTTTATCAATTTGGTTTATCTTCTCAAAGAACCAGCTTTTAGTTTTATTGATCTTTGCAACCATCTCCTTCATTTTTTTTTCATTTATTTCTGATCTGATCTTTATGATTTCTTTCCTTCTGCTAACTTTGGGGTTCTTCTTGTTCTTCTTTGTCTAATTGCTTTAGGTGCAAGATTAGGTTGTTTATTTGAGATGTTTTCCTGTTTCTTAAGGTACGATTGTGTTGCGATAAACTTCCCTCTTAGAACTGCTTTTCCTGCATCCCATAGATTTTGGGTCATCGTGTCTCCATTGTCATTTGTTTCTAGGTATTTTTTAATTTCCTCTTTGATTTCTTCAGTGATCACTTCGTTATTAAGTAGTGTATTGTTTAGCCTCCATGTGTTTGTATTTTGTACAGCTCTTTTCCTGTAATTGATATCTAGTCTCATAGTGTTGTGGTCAGAAAAGATACTTGATACAATATCAAATTTCTTAAATTTACCAATGCTTTATTTTTGACCCAAGATATGATATATCTGGAGTATGTTCCATGAGCACTTGAGAAAAATGTGTATTCTGTTGTTTTTGGATGGAATGTCCTATAAATATCAATTAAGTCCATCTTGTTTAATGTATCATTTAAAGCTTGTGTTTCCTTATTTATTTTCATTTTGGATGATCTGTCCATGGGTGAAAATGGGGTGTTAAAGTCCCCTACTATGAGTGTGTTACTATTGATTTCCCCTTTTATGGCTGTTAGTATTTGCCTTATGTATTGAGGTGCTCCTATGTTGGGTGCATAAATATTTACAATTGTTATATCTTCTTCTTGGATCGATCCCTTGATCATTATGTAGTGTCCCTCTTTGTCTCTTGTAATAGTCTTTATTTTAAAGTCTATTTTGTCTGATACGAGAATTGCTTCTCCAGCTTTCTTTTCGTTTCCATTTGCATGGAATATCTTCTTCCATTCCCTCGCTTTCAGTCTGTATGTGTCTCTAGGTCTGAAATTGTTCTCTTGTAGACAGCATATATATGGGTCTTGTTTTTGTATCCATTCAGGCAATCTGTGTCTTTTGGTGGGAGCATTTAGTCCATTTACATTTAAGGTAATTATCGATATGTATGTTCCCATTCCCATTTTCTTAATTGTTTTGGGTTCCTAATTGTAGGTCTTTTCCTTCTCTTGTGTTTCTTGCCTAGAGAAGTTCCTTTAGTATTTGTAGTAAAGCTGGTTTGGTGGTGCTGAACTCTCTCAGCTTTTGCTTGTCTGTAAAGGTTTTAATTTCTCCATCCAATCTGAATGAGATCCTTCCTGGGTAGAGTAATCATGGTTGCAGGTTTTTCTCCTTCATCACTTTAAATATGTCTTGCCACTCCCTTCTGGCTTGCAGAGTTTCTGCTGAGAGATCAGCTGTTAACCTTATGGGGATTCCCTTGTGTGTTATTTATTGTTTTTCCCTTGCTGCTTTTAATATGTTTTCTTTGTATTTAATTTTTGACAGTTTGATTAATATGTGTCATGGCATATTTCTCCTTGGATTTATCCTGTATGGGACTCTCTGTGCTTCCTGGACTTGATTAACTATTTCCTTTCCCATATTAGGGAAGTTTTCAACTATAATCTCTTCAAATATTTTTCAGTCCCTTTCTTTTTCTCTTCTTCTTCTGGAACCCCTATAATTTGAATGTTGGTGCATTTAATGTTGTCCCAGAGGTCTCTGAGACTGTCCTCAATTCTTTTCATTCTTTTTTCTTTATTCTGCTCTGCAGTAGTTATTTCCACTATTTTATCTTCCAGGTCACTTATCCGTTCTTCTGCCTCAGTTATTCTGCTATTGATCCCATCTTGAGTATTTTTCATTTCATTTATTGTGTTGTTCATCAGTGTTTGTTTCATCTTTAGTCCTTCTAGGTCCTTGTTAAATGTTTTTTGCATTTTGTTTATTCTATTTCCAAGATTTTGGATCATCTTTACTATCATTATTCTGAATTCTTTTTCATGTAAACTGCCTATTTCCTCTTCATTTGTTAGTTCTGGTGCGTTTTTATCTTGCTCCTTCATCTGCTGTGTGTTTTTCTGTCTTCTCATTTTTCTTATCTTACTGTGTTTGGGTCTCCTTTTTGCAGGCAGCAGGTTCGTAGTTCCCGTTGTTTTTGGTGTCTGTCCCTAGTGGCTAAGGTTGGTTCAGTGGGTTGTGTAGGCTTCCTGGCGGAGGGGACTAGTGCCTGTGTTCTGGTGGATAAGCCTGGATCTTGCCTTTCTGGGGGGCAGGTCCATGTCTGTTGGTGTGTTTTGGGGTGTTTGTGGACTTATTATGATTTTAGGCAGCCTCTCTGCTAATGGGTGATGTTGTGTTTCTGTCTTGCTAGTTGTTTTGCATAGAGTGTCCAGCACTGTAGCTTGCTGGTCATTGAGTGAAGCTGGGTGCTGGTGTTGAGATGGAGATGTCTGGGAGATTTTTGCCGTTTGATACTATGAGGAGCTGGAGGGTCTCTTGTGGACCAGTGTCCTGAAGTTGGCTCTCCCACCTCAGAGGCACAGCACTGACTCCTGGCTGCAGCACCAAGAGTCTTTCATCCACATAGCTCAGAATAAAAGTGAGAAAAAGTGGAAAGAAAGAATTAGTAGAAGTAGAAAGAAAGAAAGAAAGAATGAAAGAAAGAAAGAAAGAGAGAAAGAAAGAAAAGAGGGAGGGAGGGAGGCAGAGAGGAAAGAAAGAAGGAGCGAGGGAAGGAAAAGAGAAAGAAAGAAAGAAGATAATGTAAAATAAAATCAAGTAAGATAAAATATAATGAAGTTATTAAAATAAAAAATAATTATTAAGAAAAAAAAGTATGGATAGAACCCAAGGACAAATGGTGTAAGCAAAGCTATACAGACACAATCTCACACAGAAGCATACACATACACACTCACAAAAAGAGGAAAAGGGGAAGAAATCATAAATCTTGCTCTCAAAGTCCACCTCCTCAATTTGGGATGATTCGTTGTCTATTCATGTATTCCACAGATGGAGGGTACATCACGTTGATTGTGGAGCTTTAATCCGCTGCTTCTGAGGCTGTTGGGAGAGATTTCCCTTTCTCTTCTTTGTTCTCACAGCTCACAGGGGCTCAGCTTTGGATCTGGCCCCGCCTCTGCGTGTAAGTCGCTGGAGGGCGTCTGTTCTTCGCTCAGACAGGATGGGGTTAAAGGAGCCGCTGAATCGGGGGCTCTGGCTCACTCAGGCCGGGGGGATGAAGGGGTATGGAGTGCGGGGCGAGCCTGCGGTCGCAGAGGCCAGCGTGACGTTGCACCAGCCTGAGGCGCGCTGTGTGTTCTCCCGGGGAAGTTGTCCCTGTATCAAGGGACCCTGGCAGTTGTGGGCTGCACAGGCTCCCCGGAATGGGGGTGTGGATAGTGACCTGTGCTCGCACACAGGCCTCTTGGTGGCGGCAGCAGTAGCCTTAGTATCTCATGCCCATCTCTGGTGTCCGTGCTTTTAGCTGGGGCTCGCGCCCGTCTCTGGAGCTTCTTTAATCAGCGCTCTTAATCCCCTCTCCTCGTGCACCAGGAAACAAAGAGGGAAGAAAAAGTCTCTTGCCTCTTCGGCAGCTCCAGACTTTTCCCCAGACTCCCTCCAGGCTAGCCGTGGTGCACTAACCCCCTGCAGGCTGTGTTCACACTGCCAACCCCAGTCCTCTCCCTGCGCTCTGACCGAAGCCGGAGCCTCAGCTCCCAGCTCCGCCCGCCCTGGCGGGTGAGCAGACAAGCCTCTCGGGCTGGTGAGTGCTGGTCGGCACCGATCCTCTGTGCGGGAATCTCTCTGCTTTACCCTCCGCACCCCAGTGGCTGCACCTTCCTCCGCAGCTCCGAAGCTTCCCGCCTCCGCCACCCGCAGTCTCCGCCCACGAAGGGGCTTCCTCGTGTGTGGAAACCTTTCCTCCTTCACAGCTCCCTCCCACTGGTGCAGGTCCCATCCCTATCCTTTTGTCTCTGTTTTTTCTTTTTTCTTTTGCCCTACCGAGGTACGTGGTGGGGGTGTTCTTGCCTTTTGGGAGGTCTGAGGTCTTCTGCCAGCATTCAGTAGGTGTTCTGTAGGAGGTGTTCCACATGTAGATGTATTTCTGGTGTATCTGTAGGGAGGAAGGTGATCTCCGCGTCTTACTCTTCCGCCATCTTCCCCTCGTCCCGGAATCATATTATTGTACTTACTACATCAAGCCTCTTCAACGTTTTATTGTAATTTCGGTATGTGAGATTTTATATTTCCTTATTTTTTAGAACAAGTTTGAGTTGTATTTTCTCTTATTGTCATCCTAAAGTATCCTAACTATGATAAGTAATATACATGATTTTCTTATTATGATACCCGAGTAAGGAAGGGTAGTTTCACTATTACCATTAGAGTTGGATTTTTTATTCCACTTCAGTAAAGGAAAAAAATTTAAGCCTTCAAAATCGCAGGCTACTGCTTCTTCTTGGGTGGGGTGAAGGGGTATGAGGGAGAGAGAAGAAGAGAGGGAAGACGAGGGTAGAGATAGAGAGATGGAGGGTGTGTGTGTACGTGACAGAGAGAGAGAGGGAGAGAGGATTTTCATTTGTCAGTTTAGATATTAGAGGGAAAGAACTACTAATATGGATTCAATGGGAAAAGGATTTCAGTTCTGGTCCCAAGTGAGAGGGACAGTAAGTGCTTATAGTCCTACTGGCAGTCACCCAGGTAAGGAAGAGGTGAACAGATGTAAAGACATGACTCGAAGGGAAAAATAATCAAGGGGCAAGTTGATTTCTGTATTATAAAGTCAAAAGATATAGGAAGTCATAAAGTGAAAAGCCTCCTTCCCACTCTTGTTCTCCATTCACTAAGTTTATAACCCTGTGATTCCAGAGAATTTTTTGCACATATTTAAGCAATTCTCTTCCTTCCTTTGTTTTTTAAATACATGTAGTAGCATGCTATACACTATTTTGTATGTTGCTTTTTCTTTTTAACTATATATCTCGGAGATCTTGGCATATTAGTAGCAAGAGCTTCCTCATCCCATGTAGGACTTCATTATATGGACATACAATAACTTATTTAACAATTTGGCTACTGATGGACATCTAAGTTGATTTTACTTATCTGCTTAAAATAAACAATACTCCAGTGGTAAATTCTGTACACTTGCCATTTTACACATATGCACTGTATATTTATAGGCTAAACTCCTAAAGTAAAAGTGCTGGGTCAAAGTAATTTTTGTTTTTCGGTACACGGGGCTCTCACTGTTGTGGCCTCTCCCATTGCAGAGCACAGGCTCCGGACGCGCAGGCTCAGCGGCCATGGCTCACGGGTCCAGCCGCTCCGCGGCATGTGGGATCCTCCCGGACCGGGGCACGAACCTGTGTCCCCTACATCGACAGGCGGACTCTCAACTACTGCACCACCAGGGAAGCCCAGGTCAAAGTAATTTGGATAGAAACTGCCAAATAGAGGTTGTACTCCCAACTTATATTCCTACTAGAATGTACCTATTTCCTTACAGGCTTTCCCACAAACATACTATCAAACTTAGATTTTTGTCAATATGATAGCTGACAAATGGCATTGGAGCATAGTTTTCTTTTTTTTTTTTAAACATCTTTATTGGAGTATAATTGCTTTACAATGGTGTGTTAGTTTCTGCTTTATAACAAAGTGAATCAATTATACATATACATAAGTTCCCATATCTCTTCCCTCTTGCGTCTCCCTCCCTCCCACCCTCCCTATTCCCACCCTTCTAGGTGGTCACAAAGCACCGAGCTGATCTCCCTGTGCCATGCGGCTGCTTCCTACTAGCAACCTATTTTATGTGTGGTAGTGTATACATGTACATGCCACTCTCTCACATTGTCACAGCTTACCCTTCTCCCTCCCCATATCCTCAAGTCCATTCTCTAGTAGGTCTGTGTCTTTATTCCCGTCTTACCCCTAGGTTCTTCATGACATTTTTTTTCTTAGATTCCATATATATGTGTTAGCATACGGTATTTGTTTTTCTCTTTCTGACTTACTTCATCTGTATGACAGACTCTACCTCCATCCACCTCACTACAAATAACTCAATTTCATTTCTTTTTATGGCTGAGTAATATTCCATTGTATATATGTGCCACATATTCTTTATCCATTCATCCGATGATGGACACTTAGGTTGCTTCCATCTCCTGGCTATTGTAAATAGAGCTGCAATGAACATTTTGGTACATGACTCTTTTTGGTTTTGGTTTTTTATGGTTTTCTCAGGGTATATGCCCAGTAGTGGGATTGCTGGGTCGTATGGTCATTCTATTTGTAGTTTTTTAAGGAACCTCCATACTGTTCTCCATAGTGGCTGTATCAATTTACATTCCCACCAGCAATGCAAGAGTGTTCCCTTTTCTCCACACCCTCTCCAGCATTTATTGTTTCTAGATTGTTTGATTATGGCCATTCTGACCAGTGTGAGATGATATCTCATTGTAGTTTTGATTTGCATTTCTCTAACGATTACTGATATTGAGCATTCTTTCACGTGTTTGTTGGCAGTCTGTATATCTTCTTTGGAGAAATGTCTATTTAGGTCTTCTGCCCATTTTTGGATTGGGTTGTTTGGTTTTTTTGTTATTGAGCTGCACAAGCTGCTTGTAAATAGTTTTAATCTTCATTTCTTTTATTGTGAGTGAGGTTGAGTATCTTACCATAGTTTTAAGAGCTACCTGTATTTCCATGGAAATGTTTAAATTAATTTACCTGCTTGTATGCCCTTATTTAACATATGTACATTTTGCTTGTTGCAAAGGGTAGAGCTCAAGCTCCAGAAGCTGCTGGTAGAAGATGAAACAGAGTCAGAAGAAATATGGTCTGTCACCTGGAAGAACAAGAGATCCTGTCATCATTACCTGTAGTCAATGGCACAGTTACCCAAGGGATAAGAAAATACTATCACCAAGAGCCCTTTCTAATTCAGTTCAAACTGTTGAGATGAGGTTGCCAGGAAGCTTGTGACGATGTGAACATGCTACTACACACTTCTGGATGGGGAGGGGGATGCTGCTGCAGTTGGATACGAGACTGAGCTGTTTTAAGAAGGCAGGAGAGACTGGCTATGCTCCCAGGACTTGAAAAAACTCTGAAGAGGATGCAAGAGAAAGATTAGCCTGGTGTGCCTTCAGAGTGAAATTCTGAGTTGACACCAGCATAAAATTTTGATGAGAGATAAAGCAGGCAGGGGATAACTAAAGAGAGTGAGTGATGAACTGCAGAGAGTGCTTTCCAATAAGATCTGACTTAGAAACTTAAAGGGTAAATGCCAAAGACCTGAGAGGTGCCATGAGAAGTCCTGAATGAGTGGAATATTGCAAAAAGCACTTAAAGATTTGAGCCCAAAAGGTTGTTTTTAGCAAGTAGAGCAATAAAGGGAGTTGATGGTGGAGTGTTAGTGGCTGATAAAAAGATTATCAAAATATAGTCGAACAAATATGATATAAAATAGTATTTCTTAAACTTGTTCATCAGAACAGTCTCCTGAGGGAGGGTCCTAACCCAGAACAATGAATTGGAGTTTCTAGGTGAGGGCTCTGGGCATCTATATTTTGAATAAATGTCAGATGCTTGTCTACTTAAACACATTTGGTAGAGTAAATTCAAGCCCAAGTCAGGAAAGGAAACAGAATATCTGCTTCCCTGAACTAGATAAACTATATTTCAGGGTCTTCAGGGAATTTGCAACAGATCCTGGAGGAGACAGAGCTGGCTGTTAGATGTCTGGGGACAGGAACTACTTTAATTTTCAAAAATATAAGCATTGCAAACTGCGGGGTTTAATAATGATGACCTGTAAAATTCTAGCATGGATCACACATTTGATAATTTGCAAGCATTTAGAAGTTAAAGAAAAGATGAGAAATTTTAGCCAAGGTTCATTAAGCCTGGCAGAATAAGCCCTGCCAGGTTAGCCTTGTTTTTCCTAGTTGACATGGTCACAACTAGATTTGAATAAAACAACAAAATTTCTCATTACGTACTTGAGGGCAAGACGGAGTTACAGTGGTTGAAGGACAAGTTGGTGGAACCAGCTTTCCCATATAATGCACATCTGGGAGGGCCAAAAGTGCTGTCAGGATCCCAAATAATAACAGGCATGATAGGCCAAATCAAACAAGGGATAATTGTCAGGCCCTACACATCAGGCAGGAGGAATAGCAGCAACTCCGAGGCAGTAGAAAAAGCTCTGAGTCAGGTGTCCAAAGACCTAAACCAGTCTCAGATCTTCCCTTTACTAGCTGTCTCTATTTGAGCAAGCCATAATCTCTGTGCCAGTTTCCCCATCTAGAAAAGGGAATACCTAAATTTCTGAAATTATAGAAGTGTTACAAAGAACAAGTGATTTAGATTAAAAAATGTAAAAAGCTACTAATATAAAACTATAAGACTATGATGATGTTAAATCAATATGTATGAAAAGGTGGTGAGGAAGATCTGACTGGCAATCCACTATAATTTTTCTGCAGCTGTTTTTTTTAAAAAAGAGAGAGAACACTTTATGCACTAAAATGGACTTTCAATATGTACTGTCAAGTACTAAAAACAAAGTTTGCTGCCATTTTTGTGAAAAGAGAAGAAAACATATGCAGTTACTTGCTTTTTATGTATAAGATATCTGTGAAAGAACAGAACCCAGATTGGAAAGGAAGAAGTAAAACTTTTTATTTGCAGATGACATGATGCTATCAGTAGAAAATACTAAGGAATTCACAAAGTATTAGAACTAATAAATAAGTTTAACCAGACTGCAGAATACAAGATCAACAAGATAAAAAAATCAATTGTATTTCTATATTCTAGCAACGTGCAATCTGAAAATAAAATTAAGGAAAGAAAATCAGGGAATAAATTTAACAACATAAGTGCAAGGCTTGCACACTGAAAACTATATAACATTGGTGGGAGAAATTAAAGGTTTAAATAAATTGTGAGACATTCCACATATGTAATTTAAAAATGGACAAAAGATTTGAATACACATTTCACCAAAGAAGATATAACAGTGGCCAATAAACATATGAAAAGATGTTCAACATTATCAGTCATTAGGGAAATACAAATTAAAATCACAATGAGATACTACTTCACACCAACTAGGATGGCTATAATAAGAAAGATGGACAGTACTAAGTGTTGACAAGGAAGTGGAGAAACTGGAACCTTCGAAAGAAAGAAAGAAAGAAAGAAAGAAAGAAAGAAAGAAAGAAAGAAAGAAAGAAAGAAAGAAAGAAAGAAAGAAAGAAAGAAAGAGGAAAGAAAGAGGAAAGAAAGAAAGAGGGTAAAGTAAAATAAAGTTATTAAAAATAATTATTAAGAAAAAATTTTTTTAAAAAACGGACAGATAGAACCCTAGGACAAATGGTGGAAGCAAAGCTATACAGACAAAATCTCACACAGAAGCATACACATACACCCTCACAAAGAGAGGTAAAGGGGAAAAAATCATAGATCTTGCTCTCAAGGTCCTCCTCCTCAATTTGGGATGATTCGTTGTCTATTCATGTATTCCACAGATGCAGGGTACATCAAGTTGATTGTGGAGCTTTAATCCACTGCTTCTGAGGCTGTTGGGAGAGATTTCTCTTTCTCTTCTTTGTTCTCACAGCTCCCAGGGGCTCAGCTTTGGATTTGGCCATGCCTCTGCGTGTAGGTCGCTGGAGGGCGTCTGTTCTTTGCTCAGACAGGATGGGGTTAAAGGAGCCGCTGATTTGGGGGCTCTGGCTCACTCAGGCCGGGGAGAGGGAGGGGCGCGGAGTGCGGGACGAGCCTGTGGCGGCAGAGGCCGGCGTGACGTTACACCAGCCTGGGGCCCACCTTGCATTCTCCTGGGGGAGTTGTCCCTGGATCCCGGGAACCTGGCAGGAGCGGGCTGCACAGGCTCCCAAGAAGAGGGGTGTGGATACTGACCTGTGCTCGCACACAGGCCCGTTGGTGGCGGCAGAAGCAGCCTTAGAGTCTCCCACCCGTCTCTGGGGTCCGCGCTTTTAGCCGCGGCTCGCGCCCGTCTCTGGGGTCCACGCTTTTAGCTGCGGCTCGCAACCGTCTCTGGGGTCCACGCTTTTAGCCACGGCTTGTGCCCGTCTCTGGGGTCCACGCTTTTAGCCGCATCTCGCGCCCGTCTCTGGGGTCCACGCTTTTAGCCGCATCTCGCGCCCGTCTCTGGGGCTCCTTTAAGCAGTGCTCTTAAACCCCTCTCCTCGCGCACCAGGAAACAAAGAGGGAAGAAAAAGTCTCTTGCCTCTTCGGCAGCTCCAGACCTTTTCCCGGACTCCCTCCCGGCTAGCCGTGGTGCACTAACCCCTTCAGGCTGTGTTCACGCCGCCAACCCCAGTCCTCTCCCTGCGCTCCAACCAAAGCCCGAGCCTCAGCTTGCAGCCCCGCCCGCCCCAGCGGGTGAGCAGACAAGCCTCTCGGGCTGGTGAGTGCTGGTCGGCACCGATCCTCTGTGCAGGAATCTCCCCGCTTTGCCCTCCGCATCCCCTGTTGCTGCACTCTCCTCCGTGGCTTCGAAGCACCCCCCTCCACCTCCCGCAGTCTCCGCCCGCGAAGGGGCTTCCTAGTGTGTGGAAATCTTTCCTCCTTCACAGCTCCCTCCCACTGGTGCAGGTGCCGTCCCTATTCTTTTATCTCTGTTTTTTCTTTTTTTCTTTTGCCCTACCGAGGTACGTGGGGGGGGGGGGGGGGTTCTTGCCTTTTGGGAGGTCTGAGGTCTTCTGCCAGCATTCAGTAGGTGTTCCGTAGGAGTTGCTCCACATGTAGATGTATTTCTGGTGTATCTGTGGGGAAGAAAGTGATCTCCGCGTCTTACTCTTCCGCCATCTTCCCCTCCATCCAGCCATATTATCTTGAAGCAGCTCTGAGACAACCTGTAATTACACCTATACATTTTTTAAAAATTAATTAATTAATTATTATTACGTTTTGCCTGTGTTGGGTCTTCATTTCTGTGCGAGGGCTTCCTCTAGTTGCGGCAAGCGGGGGCCGCTCTTCATCACGGTGCACGGGCCTCTCACTATCGCGGCCTCTCTGTTGTGGAGCACAGACTCCGGACGCTCAGACTCAGTAGCTGTGGCTCACGGGCCTAGCTGCTGCGCGGCATGCGGGATCTTCCCATACCAGGGCTCGAACCCGTGTCCCCTGCATTGGCAGGCAGATTCTTAACCACTGCACCACCAGGGAAGCCCCACCCATATATTTTTGGTATGTATTTTTAAAATATAGGACTTTTATTTCTTAATATCATTTTTTAATATTAAATACCCAGTGAGTGCTCAAATTTGCAGTTGTCTCCTAAATGTCATAAAAAATTATTTTTAAGAATTTTGAATTAGATGCAAATAAGGTCCACACTTTGCCGTTGATTGTCAGGTCTCTGAAGTCTTATTTAATCTCTAGGTTCTCCCTCCATGTCTCTCTCACTTCTTTTTTCCTCCTTGAATTTTATTTTTAAAGAAACCAGGTAATTTGTCCCATCTAGAGTTTGATGATTACATTCCATGTGTTGTTAACATATTCTTCAATCCTTTTATTTCCTGTAAATTGGTAGTTGATCAGAATGAAGCTTGCCTGTTTTGTTTTGGCAAGACAGTTCCATAGGTGATGATGTGTTCTTCTATGTAGACATATAATTGTCTCTTTCTGTGATATTAGTAATCACTGATGATTCATACCTACGTCCATTAATTCAGTTGAGGCTTCAAAAAATGGTTAATTCTGTTGTTCTTTTTTTCACTTAATAGCTGGGTATATTTCTATCAGAAAATCCCCTCATCAACTGTTTGGTTGCCCAGTTGTAGAGGCATGATTCTCTTCTTTTATTTAACAGTTTTCAATATAATGAGTTGATTCACAAATATCCTCCAGTGGTGACCAGTTTTGTAAAATTTATTTATTCATATCACCGTGGACTCCGTTACAGGTATTATTCTAACTGAGGCCCTATCTTTGGCCAGTTGGAGCTTCTCAGTGACTCTTGAGTCCTTTTGAAATGACATCAGTTGTTTCTGGACTTTTTCAGTGGTCAGAGCTAGGAAGTATGTATGTTTGTTTTTAATATTTTTAAAATAGGTCATAGGTTCATACTGCTACTTCCCATTTAAATTCAGAACTAGAGAATTTTCACTTATCCTTTTCTGTCTTCTATTGATAGTCTACTTTCTCCCACCCCAAGGATACCAGTTCTCAACAATGCCTGAAATTGCCTCTATTTCCTAATTCGAATCCAAGTTCTTCTGACTCTATTCTACTCTTCTCCTTAAATCACAGCCGCTTTATGGCCCTTGAAATGTAAGATAGAACATAAATGTAGGTAGAACTGTTGATATCATTTTGAGTTACATGTGCATTCATTCACATAGATTTGCTTTTCCTTTTGCATGCCTAGTAACTGTCCATTCTGCAGTTTCAATGAAAATCAAGTGATAATTATTGGTTAAAGCAGCTTTGGAAAAAAATGGCTCTTATCAGAATGACTGACATACTAAGTTTAATGTAATCTCCTGGTTTATATTCTGCCTTCTCTAATTAATTTTTTATTCTTTCCCTACAAAGGAAGTAATACATATTTTCATGGTTTTGCCTTACAGGACTTACCAGAAACTGTTCCTTATTTAAAAATTTGTACAATTGGGCATCAGGTGCCAGATGACGACATTAGTTTTAAATACCAGTGTGCTGTTAAAGGGTTTCTGAAAGAACATAAAGATAACGGTGAGTTGTTTTTGTTTTTTTTTTCCTTTACCTGAACTTTGGTATGCATTTTGAGTTGGGTTGGGGATTTTTAACATTTTTGATAGTTCTGACAATAGGCCTGTTGTGTTTGGTAACATTAAGGTGGAAATGTCAGATGGTGCTAATAGAGTACGGTGTTTTTCCTGTTTATGGTCACAGACAATTTAGTTAATTTGGAAAGTGATTTTTGTGAGAAATATCAACTGAAATAGCTTACTTATCTCTTTTTTAAAAATTTGAATGGAAAAATACATAAAAAATGAAAATGTTCTTTTGTCCTATTTATTGGTTGAGAGGTGGAAGAAGAGGTTAAGACTCTCAGGGTCTTAGCGTATATAAAAGAGAAAACCAAAAGCAAAGGTTCGGAGTGAGACAGATTCCTAGAAGCAAAACAAAACAGAGTGGACCGGAAGAGCGGCTTCCTCATCATATATGTGTTGAAGATATTTTTGCCGCTTTTACACTTCGGGTGCAAGTGAGGAAGAACACTACCACCTCTTATTCTTATCTTCAGACAGGAAGAACTTAAAAGGCTGGTGTTTTCTTGTTTCTGCTTTAAGATCTACTCTGTTGATAGTAGGTCTTAATAGCGTGTGAATTTTAAGGATCCACTTGCCTTTTTCTAGCATCTAACTATCAGAAGGAACGTGGTATTTGCCATGTTTTAAGACTGAGGAATCTTTTGTCTTTGGAACGCCACTGACCCTCATGAGAAAGTGTTCATTTTGTCCTCTTTCTAAATTTAGCCTGAGGAGTGTGCACTTTATTAAATAAATCTAACAGATGGTAAATATTCCGTGTATATATAAAATGATGCACATATATACATAAAACAGGGAGTAGGGGAGAAGGAATAGAGATGGAGGTGGGAAGATAGGGGATAGGAGGTGAGAGAGAGAGGGAGAGACTGGAATTTCAAGATAAATTTTCATTCTATAACCTGGTTGCTTAATGCAGGTACTAGCTCTTAAGTATCTTCAGCCCTATTCACAGATCTTCCCTGTACTCTAGCTTTAAAACTTGAGAGACTTGGCCTTGCCTGTGATAACCAGTGTGTCTAGAAAGGAGGCAAATTATCTGATTTGTGTAAACTGTAGTCACAGAAATGTTACCTCTTAAGATGTTAGGGCGCAGCTGCTGGCCTACTCCCTTCCTCCAGCCTCCTTTGTGTGTGTTCTGTCTGTTCCGCGTGGGCTAGAAGATCCTTACAAGTGCATGAGAACACGTTTGTAAACCTTGATTGTTCACATGTTATACCAAGTGTAGTCCATTGCATATGCTGACTCCTCTGAGGGTCTTCTGCATGCAGTGGGCCAACTTCGCCATGCTGTCTGCCATTGCAGTCTCAGGACCTTAGTTATGATCCATTGGTGACTTTCCTCTGCTGTAAGGCCCTCCCACAGGTGCCAGGCTCACTGATAATGAGGAGGAGACTATACTATGCACTCCCTAGAATTGGTAGAGACTCAGAAAATAAATTGTTTCAGTAAACACCGAGAGCCTTATAGATTTGTTGTTAGGGCACGGGGATACAGAGGTGAGTAGAAGTCTTTGTTCAGTAGCAACTTACAGTTATCTAGGAAGATAAAAATGTAGTGACTCTAAGTGGGTTAATTATGATAATAGAATCAAGTGCAGCAGGATGTTGAGTGATGATTAGTGATACTGAACAGTTTTTCATGTGCCCTGTGTCCATCTGTATGTCTTCTTTGGAGAAATGTCTATTTAGGTCTTCTGCTCATTTTTTGATTGGGTTGTTTGTTTTTTTAATAATGAGCTGCATGACTTATTTATATATTTTGGAGATTTATATATTTTATTATCCTTTGTCTGTTGATTCGTTTGCAAATATTTTCTCCCATTCTGAGGGTTTTCTTTCATTTGCTGTGCAAAAGCTTTTAAGTTTCATTAGGTCCCATTTGTTTATTTTTTTAAGGTTGCATTGTTCCTTTGCTCACTGATGAACATATAAAAGTCCGAAGTTTTTGATATTATAAAACGTCAAAGTAATGAACCTTGCTGTGTGAACACCTTTGAATATATATGCTTTGTCTCAGTTAACTTCACTCAGAATGGGACTTCTGCATCAAAGAGTTGATGCACTTATGCTTTTTATGGATGTTGCTACACTGTACCAATTTATGGTTGTTCATGCAGGAAATACTTATTGAGCATGTGTTATGTTTAAGCACTGTGCTGGGTGCTAGCAAAAAGACGTGACATTTTGTGAGTAAAGAGACTTGACCTGCCCTTTGTGAATTCTAACAGTCCAGAGAGGGAATAGATATTCAAGAATCATACACTGCATGTAGAATTACATCTCTGACAAGTGCCAAGGAGAGGAACATGGTTCCATGAGAGCATATTTTAGGGAGGATTGGAGATTAGAGAAGGTTTATTTAGGGATGTTTCAGCGGATATCTGAAGGATGAGTAGGTATTAAGCAGATAGGGATACTGTAGAGAGATTTCTGAGCATAAGGAATAGCAAAAGACCCTATAGTAGGAAAGCATATGCTGTGCTGGTGAACTGGCCAGGAAGGTGGGGCTGTTGGGGGAGCATGTGATTATAATGGAGCTACAAGTGTGGGCAGGAGCTCGATCGTGCAGGCTTATGTTTAAGGTTTCAGACTTTAATAGAAAACCATTGAACTTTTTCTGTTGAAGGTGAGTGTGTGCAACATACCCAATTGCATTTTCAACCTATCGCTTTTGCTACCGAGTGGAAAATACACTGCAGGGAGAAAGAGTGGAAGTGAGGAAACAAGTTAGGAGACTTTTGTAGAAACTGGGCATAATGGTGGCTTGGACCAGGGTATGGTGGTCATTTTGGTGGAAAGATGTGGACAGATTCTAGAGGTATGTAGGCAGTATCCTTGTTAGCACTGGTGGTGGGTTGAGGATGAGGGTGAGGGAGAAATAGCTGTCAGTGATGGTGATTCCTAAGTCTCTGGCTCCTATGGTTGGTTAGATAGGGTTTTTTAGATATGATGTTAATATTTGTCCTGATTTGTCTTTTGTTATTTGTTGGTTCTTGATGAATACTCTGTCATATTAAGTCTCCTGTTTTTAGCGTACAGAGCATTTTCACCCAGACTGACTGTTGCATGTTATCAGATAACTTTTTAACATCTGCCAGTTTGGTCCTGTATTTTATTCTCTTTCTTTTATTAATTAAGTTGTTGTATTAATGTAAATAATTATATTAATAGATTTTCTAAAGTTTTGTTACCCTTGCATCCTTGAAATAACGCCTTTTTGTGGTCCTGGTGTATATCATTCTTTAATAATTATTGATTAGATGTGCTGATACTTTCTTAGGATTTTTATATCTATATTTGTAAAGCAAAATTGGACCTTTTTTGCAACACCTTGATTTTCTTTTCTTTTTATTTACAAATGATTCGCGTTTTGTTGTTTTGTAGATATTTGATTGCTGTAGAAGGCATGTGGCCAGATGATGCAATTGGATGTAAGTATAAGGGTTGTCACTACTTTTCCGTTTTTATAAAATTTGAAGGTAGAAGTGTAGGGGAATTTCTCAAATTTTGGACAAAGAGAAAAGTTTGTAATTCATTTGCTCTGACATAAGATAACATTTTACCAAAAGTTTTGAAAGGGTTGTATCTGGAAATAGCGAGATATAACAGCCTGAATAATTAGAGAGTGGATTTCAGAGATTTTTTTCTTTTAAATTTATTTAATTAATTACTTTATTTTTGATATTATATCCACTGCACCACCAAGGAAGTCCCTTTTTCTTCCTTCCTTCCTTCCTTCCTTTCTTTAAAGCTCCAAGTCATTTAAAATATATGACTTCTTACAAAAATCTCCAGTTCATATAACCAAGGGGTTTATAACTTCTCCTCTAAAAGTTATATTCCTAGGACTTCCCTTGTGGTCCAGTGGTTAAGACTCTGCATTTCCAATGCAGCAGGCGTGGGTTCAATCCCTAGTTGGGGAGCTGAGATCCCACATGCTGCGCAGCCAAAGAAATTTTTTTTAAAAGTTATGTTCCTGTATTATTGAATTTAGTGGTTTAGATTTTCTTCTAATGTTTAGAAGATTTCAATTTATTTACCAGGAACAAACAAAACAAAATGTAAAAATAGTTTTCCGGAAACTATTTCCATCATTCTCTTCTTCCCTTTCTCCTGCAGACTGGTGTTTTATCCTTACAAGTTCTCCGTCGTTTCATAAGATAGCTGCTCTTCTTCTGGTTTCATAAGAGATGGTGAACCGTGTTAAAATATCCAGTTTACCTAAATTTCTAGAGTACACTTCAGGGAGCGAATGATGGGGTGGGATGTTGGGGCAGAGTGAGAGATACAGATTCTGGTGAGACTGAGAGTCATTCACAAAAATTACTGGGCTGTGGTGAGGGGAGAACAAAAATAAATCAGGTTCCTGCTGGTGGACAGGAAGCCAAAATGAAGAAGAATGGTGCGTAGCTGGGCAGTGTAATTAGGCCCATAAGTGCTGTGTCTTCTGATAGTAATTATGAACAGAAACCAACTAATAATTACGAATAACACGTAGGTGACCAATCCTTGAGAGCTGAGGCAGAGAGAAGGAAAGATGGCATTATACCTTGTCTCTGGTTCATTGAGTTTCCCAGGCTGGTTGGTGACCAATCTTGGGTGAAATCATAACTAAATCATTTTTGCTAAGGTGATCAGCTTTTGTGAGGTCGTTTCCCTGCACTCTGTCCAATGATAAAGCCCACTGGTTTATGCCTCCTGGAAAAGAGTTATTTCAAAACAGTATAAGTGAAGCATTGATGAAACAGCCATGAGGAACACGTTTCCACATGGCCTTACACCTCCTTTTCAAAGTGCTTTAAAACTTTTTTCATCCAAAAATCAATAAAGGGATTAGGATCAAATCCCTTACAGAGGTAGTGTAAGAAAAAAGAGAATGAGGAGCAGAATAGCATCTCTTCAGACAATAAAATCAAGTTGGAAAAGACAGGTCCAAAAAACAGATCAAAACTGTAACCTATTATTTCAAAGTGGGCTAAAAGATGTTAGGAAAAACAATGGAAAAGATGAAAGAACATGGATCGAGGAGGGAATGGGAAGTTACTGTTTAATGGCTCTAGAGTTTCTGTTTGGGATGGTGAAACAGTCCTGCAAATGGTAAATGCTGATAACTACCACCTATGGGTGTTTGGTTTTAGTTGATCTTCCATGAAAGGGTTTGGAGAGATTCAGAAACTATGCTGCTGCCTCCATCTTTCTGAGGTCCTGCTCAATCTTTAGACATAATTATTTTTAATTTGGATAGTGGTGATGTTCACACAGCATTGTGAATGTATATAATGTCACTGAATTATATACTTGAAAATGGTTGAAATACTAAATTTTGTTTTATGTATATTTTACCATAATAAAAAAAAGATGAACTAACAGCATAAACCAGAATTAGGTAAGATGATAGAACTCAGGACAGAATTCAAAATAAAAGAAAAAAAATTCAGAAATGAGGACTAAATTTAAAATAATACAAGAGTGAGGACTTCCCTGGTTGTCCAGTGGTTAAGAATATGCCTTCCAAGGCTTCCCTGGTGGCACAGTGGTTGAGAGTCCGCCTGCCGATGCAGGGGACACGGGTTCGTGCCCCGGTCTGGGAAGATCCCACATGCCGCGGAGCGGCTGTGCCCGTGAGCCATGGCTGCTGAACCTGTGCGTCCGGAGCCTGTTGCTCCGCAATGGGAGAGGCCACAACAGTGAGAGGCCCGCGTAACGCAAAAAAAAAAAAAAATCTGCCTTCCAATGCTGGGTATGCATGTTCGATCCCTGGTTGAGGAACTGAGATCCCCCATGCCTCAGGCCAACTAAGCCCGCCCGCCGAAACTACTGAGCCCACGTGCTGTGGAGCCCACGCGCCACAACTAGAGAGCCCACGAGCCACGAGGAAGAGCCCACGCACTGCAACGAAGAGCCCACGTGATGCAACTAATACCCGACACCGCCAAAAGTAAATAATTTAAATAAAATTATACAAGTGAATGAACATAATGCCTTAAGAGAAACAAACAGGAAAAGGAAAAAGTTTTTTCAAGAAAAAAAGGATTTTAGAGAAATGGAAAACATAAAAGATAGGCAAAAAAGAGTCAGGACAGCTCTGAAAAGAGTAATATAAATACGTATAAGAATCTGTTATACCATAAAAGTGACATTTCAAATCAGTGGGACAGATTAGTCAATAAATTGTGATACATACACGTTGAGGTATAAATAGTTCTCTGGAAGGATCCACAGCATGGCAAAAGCTGATGTCTCTGAGGAGGGAAATGTGTGGCTGGGGCACGTGGGGAAAAGGGTGACTTTTCGTTGAATACCCTTGTGGACCTTTTCTAATGTTCTGTCATGTGAATTTATTACCTCTGAAGTTCGCCTGAGTTCAAACCCCAGTTCCCCCAGTTGCTAGCTCTTAATCTTGGGCAAACTCTTCACACTCTCCAAGCCTCTTTATCTGTGAAATAAGGTCAGTAACTTAGCCTGGTGCTGCCTGGCACAGAATAAACTGTCAATAAATGGAGATTATTAGTGTAAAAAACCCAAATGCCCATCAATGGATGAATGGATTTTTAAATGTGGTTATATGTGAAATATTATACAGTCATAAAAAGGAATCAAGTACTGACACATGCTACGACATGGACAAACTTGAAAACATTACGCTAAGTGAAAGAAGCCACACACAGTGGTCCCATTTGTATTATGTCATGAAATATCCAGAAAAGGCAAAACCATAGCGACAGAAAGGAAATTAATGGTTGCAGGGACTGAAGGAGGAGGGGATGAAGAGGGCCTGCTGATGGTTACGGGGGCTTCTTTGTGGCGTGATGAAAACGTGGTGGGTTAAATGATGGTGATGGTTGCATAGGCTTATGAATGTACAAAATGACACTGAATTTGCAGTTTCCGAAGGTGAATGTTATGGCATGTGAATGACATCTCAAAAACTTAATTTTGAAAATGAAAATTGCCAGTTTTCCCGTGGTCACTATCCACTGTCTCCATCCCTCCCTTCTCCCCACTGCATTCCTTTTGACGCCCACCCCTGCCACTCTCTCCCATCCTCACTCCCTCGACCTGCCCCACGAGGCCTCACAGGGAGCCCGTGAACCGCTGGGCTCCTGGGTCCTGTGGCTGTTGGAGCGGCTGCCCAGTGTGCGTGCCCCCACCGCTCTCACCCGTGAGAGTGGACGCTTCCGTCGGATTTTTCTCGTGCGTTTCAGTTGATGGTGATGTTTACAGAAGGCGGCACGCACCCTGGTCAATGGAGGAAGCCCCTCAAGATAATATTTAGGCCTCTCCAGAAGTTTGATCTCATCCACCAGTAACCTCAGGATGCTGTGCTCTGAAAGCCAGGTTGGCCGCCTGCGGGCACTTGCAGATACTGAGGACTTCGGAGGCATTTGGGCCTGCAATTGAGGCCTTGTACCTCCACATGCGATGTGACCTCAGCCCTTTGCTGCACCTCTCTAAGTGAAGTGGCACAGGAATACTGGCCTTGCCTGTCGTTGCCAGGATTAACTGAATAGTGCATTAGCTGCCCTGGTGCTTAGGTGTGGAGTACATGGTGATTTACATACCAGGCCCTGCTCGTGGGCCTCCTGATGCAGCAGTTCCTTGGCTGTGCCCCTGTCGTCAGCTGCCCCTAGGATAACTCTGAGCCCTAGCCACCTCTCTGGTAGATTTCCCTATCCCCCACTATAATCACACCTGGATAAGGCAACTCAAACCTTTCAGAGATGTGTCCTGAACCTCCTGTTTTCTTAAATACCTATCTGGTGGTTGTGAGACTTAAGCCCAACCTCCCCAAGAGAGTTTTTCTATTTCTCCTAGTGAACCTAGACTCACCTTCTGTCATCTTAAACTCTACTCAAATTTTGTTCTTTCACCCCTGACCACTGACCATGCTTTTTACTTCTTCCATTTCATCCCCACTCCTGCTTCCTTTCATAAATCCATAAATGTCTTTTGGCCTTCCTAGCCCTGGACAAACTTCCTTTCTCTTTCCTCAGTTTTTACCTATTTCCTTCATTCTCCCATCCAACTTTCAGTCCTCCCTTTCTCATGCAGAATTTGATTCCAACCCCATCAAAAAACAAAAATCACGCCACAATTGGCAGCATCTCAATATTCAAAAGTTTTATTACCTATTAATTCTATTACATTTATTTATTCAGTTTTATTGTGTTAAAATATATCAAAATAAATAGAGAAATTTATACCTGTCTTATCTGTATATGGAAGAGCAGCTGGTCCCCAAGGTGGCACCCACACTCCTAGCAACTCTGACTTTACATAACCGTAGTAGTCAGCAGTTTCCATTTCTTTTTCCCTCTCAATGAAAAATTGCACTTTCCCCAAAGAGGTGTATTTGGCAGCATTCTCATGTTGTTGTTGAGCCTGTCTCTTCATGGCCTCCCGCTCTGGCCTCTGCTCGTGTTCGATGGGCTTTGACATTACTGGCTCAGGAACATTGGGTTCCTTCCATGGAACTGGTTGCTCGCTGAAGTCTTGGAGTAGAAATGGGGTTTGGAGCTTGGGTGGGGACTGGCGCTTAGTCACAGCAGGGGGAACAGGCTCCCGCTGGAGAGAAGTGCAAGATGAAGTTCCATAGGGTGCAGGCCTAGGAGCAGCAGACTGAGGGACACTAGGCTGCGTATGGTCGGTCCAACCCATTTGGGTTGGTTAGTCATAGTTGGCTGAGATGGTTTGGCAGGAACTGGCAAAGAGGCAGGAGCTGGCTGGGATGAACTCACTGCAGGAGGTTGAGCTGAGTTAGTAGAAGCAGGCTGGGCACAGTCAGCCAGAGCAGGCCAATGAGAGGACAGAGACTGTGGCCTCCGAGGAGCAGGTCGAGATTGAGGCTTGTCCCAGGCAGAAAACGGCAGAGGTATCAACTTGACCTTCCCAGGAGGCGGCAGCTCCTACTGGGATGGAGATGGACACTCTTTCTCAGCACTGCTGTCTGGTTTCTGGGCTTCGACTTGAGTTTTCTCAGGACTCTTACCCTCAGGTGGGGTATGCCTCCATGGCTGGATAGCTGGGGGTGTTTAGGGTTGCTTGAATTTCCCAAGACCCGACAGGAAGAGAGCTCAGTTTTCTTATCATTCTTCTCCCCCAGTGCATGAAGAACCTTCACAGACCCCAGCCTGCACATGCCTAGGGAGGTTCGAGGCTTTTTAAAGCTCTCTTGGATAAGCTCAGTTTGCTGCTTCCTTCGCTTCGTCTGGAGAATTGTTGGCTTCTCTCCTGCCTTGACTTTGTTCCCTGACTGCTTATTCTCTTCAGCCTTCTTCCTTCCTCTGGTCCTTGAGGTCCTTTCCTGCCCGTGGCTCTTCGTTTTGCTGATCTTTCTGGATGCAGCTTTCTGAGGTTTGCCTTTGGAATGCTTGGCCGTGTTCACAGGAGCGCTGTCCCTGACTGCAGCATGGCATAGAAGCACTTCTCCCCCTAACAGGCACTCTGGATTCTTTGGCTGGATTTTGGCCTTGGTAGCACCACTGATAGGCTCAGAGGCTTTATGTTTGTTCTTCCTGGTTGAGCAGAGGGAACCTTTATGACACTTGGCTTTTGCTGCACCTGATTCACCTTAATGGCTCTGTTGTCTTTGGCTTTGATCATGTTGGGACTTTTGGATTGATCAAGATCTTTCAAAGAATTAAAGAGCTGCAGAAGGTGAATTTCCTCCGCCAGTGTAGTAATGTCTGCAAAACCACTGCTAGATTCCATCCCATTTTCAAGTGTCCCTAGGTCTGATATGAGAATTGCTACTACGGCTTTTTTTGATTTCTATTGGCATGGAATATCTTTTTCCATCCCCTCACTTTCAGTCTGTATGTGTCCCAAGGTCTGAAAGGGGTCACTTGTAGTCAGCATATATACAGGCCTTGTTTTTGTATCCATTCATCCAGTCTATGTCTTTGGGTGGAAGCATTTAATCCATTTACATTTGAGGTAATTATTGATAGGTATGTTCCTATTACCATTTTCTTAATTGTTTTGGGTTTGTTATTGTAGGTCTTTTCCTTCTCTTGTGTTTCCTGCCTAGAGAAGTTCCTTTAGCATTTGTTGTAAAGCTGGTTTGGTGGTGCTGAATTCTCTTAGCTTTTGCTTGTCTGTAAACATTTTAATTTTTCCATCGAATCTGAATGAGATCCTTGCTGGGTAGACTAATCTTGATTGTAGGTTTATCCCTTTCATCACTTTAAATATGTCCTGTCATTCCCTTCTGGCTTGCAGAGTTTCTGCTAAACCATCAGCTGTTAACCTTATGGGCATTCCCTTGTATATTATTTGTTGCTTTTCCCTTGCTGCTTTCAATATTTTTCCTTTGTATTTAATTTTTGATAGTTTGATTAATATGTGTCTTGATGTGTTTCCCCTTGGATTTATCCTGTACAGGACTCTCTGTGCTTCCTGGACTTGATTGACCATTTCCTTTCTCATATTAGGTAAGTTTTCAACTATAATCTCTTCAAATATTTTCTCATACCTTTTCTCTTTCTCTTCTTCTTATGAGACCCCTATAAGTTAAATGTTGGTGCATTTAATGTTGTCCCAGAGGTCTCTGAGACTGTCCTCAATTCTTTTCATTCTTTTTTCTTTATTCTGCTCCATGGTACTTATTTCCACTATTTTATCTTGCAGGTCACTTATCTGTTCTTCTGCCTCAGTTATTCCACTATTGATCCCTTCTAGAGAATTTTAAATTTCATATATTGTGTTGTTCATCATTGTTTGTTTCATCTTTAGTTCTTCTAGGTCCTTGTTAAACATTTCTTGTATTTTCTCCATTCTATTTCCAAGATTTTGTAACATCTTTGCTCTCATTACTCTGAATTCTTTTTCAGGTAGACTGCTTATTTCCTCTTCATTTGTTTGGTCTGGTGGTTTTTACCTTGCTCCTTCATCTGCTGTGTGTTTCTCTGTCTTATTTTGCTTAACTTGCTGTGTTTGGGGTCTCCTTTTCACAACCTGCAGGTTCATATTTCCCGTTGTTTTTGGTGTCTGCCTCAGTGGCTAAGGTTGGTTCAGTGGGTTGTGTAGGCTTCCTGGTGGAGGGGACTAGTGCCTGTGTTCTGGTGGATGAGGCTGGATCTTTTATTTCTTGTGGGCAGGACCACCTCCAGTGGTGTGTTTTGGGGTGTCTGTGAACTTATTATGATTTTAGGCAGCCTCTCTGCTAATGGGTGTGGTTGTGTTCCTGTCTTGCTAGTTGTTTGGCATGGGGTGTCCAGCACTGAAGCTTGCTGGTCATTGAGTGGAGCTGGGTCTTAGTGTTGAGATGGAGATATCTGGGGGATCTCTCACCAATTGATATTATGTGGGGCTGGGAGGTCTCTGGTGGTCCAATGTCTTGAATTCAGCTCTCCCACCTCAGAGGCTCAGGCCTGACACCCAGCCAGAGCACCAAGATCCTGTTAGCTACATGGCTGCTAGTGTTGGAGGGTCTCCCGCAGAGGTGGAGGGCAGCTGTGGCTCACCACAGGGGCAAGGACACTCGATAGTCTATTTTTATTTGTGAATTATTCCAAGAGGTTTTTTCATAAAATCCATACATGAAAGTAACCAAAAATTAAATGAAGTTCTCAGCAGTTCATTGTTTAACATTAAGGACACTAATACACTTGATAATTTCAGATAGTTTCAGAATATGATATCATATAATCTATTATTTGGTTTTGTATTATTTAATATTACATACATTTTTGATTCAAAAATAGTATCCTTTCCAAGTTATCCAGCCAAAACACTCTCAATGTTCATATTAAATTCCAATATTTTACTTTTTAACTCTTTTAAAGTTCTTAATCGTTTTTTTCCATAAAATTAACACACTTCAAAATCATCACAATTTACTTGCAGCATTTTAGTTTTCCAATAATGAATATACATTTATATTTCACTGGACTTTTAAAATTTTAACAAGAAGAACACTTAAGGAGATTTTTCACTGCAAGTTATATCTAGCTTGACAATTTACTACTTGAAATAAAAATAATATATTTAGATATTAATATTTATAATATTCAGATATTGATGATAAATTCAAACGTTATTGTTGGTACCCCACCCAAATGCCATAAGCATTCATACTTCAAAAAGGGGCAAGTGGAATTTTTCTAAACAAGAACCCTGTAACTCTCCCCGTGAAGGCCTTCTCTAATCACAGGAGTCCACTCAGCCAGTGCACAAGGCAGAGCAGACCAGAAGTACTGAGGTGTTAAGACACTCTCCTCACCCCCTAAAATCTCTCTATCAAAAATTGATGGGATTTGGTAGATAGATACCTCAGCTACTCATCTCTCTGTTGGGATAACTCTGAGGTAAGATCTACTCTATCCACCAGAGTTCTGCTACAGAATTGAGACCTAATTGTCTAGTAATAACAAGTTCAATAATATGCCTGCATTGGCTTCCTTCTTTTCCTTGTATCACTTCCCACTCACCCACTAGTGCTCCCAAATAAACAACTCATGCCCACATCCTTTCCTCAAGGTCGGCTTCTAGGGAAACCCAGCCTAAGACATATACAATCATGCAATCACACACACATTAGAAATGCCAGAAATGACATTAAAGTAGGATCTTTTATAAGCCATTAGCTTGAGGTTTACAAAGGTGGAAAATTTTAATCTGAAAAAATTTAAACCTGTATCAGTTGTCTAATGTTACAATAAGAAATCATCCCCAACTCAGTGACGTGAAACGATGATTCATTGTTTATCACAATTCTGTTCATTGGCTATGCAGTTTTTCCTCTCCTTTTACCTGGATGACTCATGCAGTTGCCTTCAGGAAGAGTCAGCTGGGCTTGAAGGTCCAAGTTGGCCTCACTCATGTATGCAAATCGAGCAACTGATGCTCGTTGTTGGCTGGAGTGACTTGATTTTCCTGCCTGTGGTCTCTCATTGTCCAGTAGACTACATCCTTACATGGAAGTCCCAAGACAGCATTCCAAGAGAACAAAGACAGAAGTGACAAGGCCACTAGAAAGCTAGATTCTGGAACTAGCAAACACCACTTCAACTACATTCTACTGGTAAAAGCAAGACAGAAAGGTTAGCCTGAGTTGAGAGAGTAGGGTTATAGCCTTTATCTATTAATAAAAAGAGCTGGAAAATGTTATGCCTATGCTTCCAATCTACCAAAAATCCAACAGTCTTTGTAGCAGAAACCAGCTAGATATTCACTAATCCTACTTTCACTTTCCGGACATGAAACAGAACTGTATCTCCCAGCCTCCCTGTAGGTAGATTGCTGTGGAGCACAGGCTCCGGACGCACAGGCTCAGTGGCCGTGGCTCACGGGCCCAGCCGCTCCGTGGCATGTGGGATCTTCCCGGACCGGGGCACGGACCCGTGTCCCCTGCATCGGCAGGCGGACTCTCAACCACTGCGCCACCAGGGAAGCCCAAATATCCTGACTAATAAAGACTTTTGAGGACCAAAAGAATGAATCTCAAATAATGAAATGTAGGACATGACAGAAGTCTGGTGATAAGAGATTTTTTTGTTGCTGTTTTTGTTGGAGATTAAGGAGAAAATTCCCCCTCATTTTATACCATGTTAGCAGTCTTCTCCCTACTTAGGACATCTATTAGTCCCTTGGGCTCCGTTAGTCCCAAGGAAAATACAGATGACCAGACTTCCTATTGTGGCAGAGATTCAACTGCACAATATATATTTCTGACAGTTCAATTTCACAATTAAACTACTACTATTCATAAAGAAGAGATGGCTGGTAGGAGCACATGCAAACATCTGGGGAGGTGAGCTTATGACTAGCTTAGAAAAACACTACCTTTGATGATAATGTCCAAAATTTACTTTCATGCACTCTCACACTCTCCTTATCTCTCATGTCACCTCTTAGATATATTCCTCTCTATTGGAACAACATTCATAGAGTTTCACTCTGAAAGACCTTGCCAACTCCTTTAGATGTTAGTTTTCCCTTTGGTTTGTAGCTGAAGTGACTTGGTCATATGATAAAGGATATCAAGTGGGTCACTAAGACATTTTTATCCACTTTCTAGAGCAAAAACTCCTCCAAATGTTTTAAAGATGCAAACCTGTGCCTTTTCATGTCTGGCAAGAAGAAAAATCTTCCCAGACCAGGATGATCTATCCAAGGTCTATTTATTTTTCCAAATTCCTCTGTTTATGTGTTCTCAGATGACTAATGAGGCCAATCTGGAGCTGGCAGATTTTGCCACAATTTAGACAGATGGTTTCAGTATATGTGTGTAAAGGAAGTTGGAAATGTGAAAATAAAGATATGTTTTGTACCATTCTGAGTTTTTCTAAGAGAACAAAGATAAAATGACAGCAGCATGGAAAGGTTTCAGTGTTACTAAACCATACAATGTGATCCTCTTACCTTAGGAGCCTCTGGAATAACTACTGAGAATCACTACACTAACATATATATGGTTTCTTTAGTCCAAACACTTGGGAAAATCTAAACATATGCTCTAGTCATTGCTTTAGAAAGCTTGTATAAGCAATATTAAGTGAACTGTTGCTGATAAAAATGTGACCTCACTCCAAACCTGAGCCCTTCCTAGAACTGAAGCAAAACAAAGTATTTCTGGGCAATTTGAAATATAAGCAGGGCTGCCCATTTTCAGGTCTTTGCATGGATGACACATTTCTAAACCTTCTACTTTAATCTAGTTATCCAAATTTTAGTGTAATCTCTCTTAGATGTGAAACCCTAGAAGCCTTCATAAGTTTCCAATTTATTGCACAGAGCCAGCAATATGAAGACACATTCATTTATTCATGCATTCATTCATTCTTTCATGTATTATCAACTAGTACTCACTGAATACTTTTTTTTTTTTTTTTTGCGGTACGTGGGCCTCTCACTGTTGCGGCCTCTCCCATTGCAGAGCACAGGCTCCGG
This sequence comes from Pseudorca crassidens, assembly GCF_039906515.1. Lineage (NCBI taxonomy): Eukaryota > Metazoa > Chordata > Mammalia > Artiodactyla > Delphinidae > Pseudorca > Pseudorca crassidens. The sequence continues at coordinate 26,761,579 of NC_090309.1, forward strand.
ACGCGCAGCAGCATTTTTTGCTGCTGATGGCTGTAATGGTAATAACAACAAGGAAGTAGTAGAATGGAGGAGAGAAAGAAGAAGAAACCAAGTATAATAAGCAGCCCTGAGACATTACTCAGAAATGTGTGACACATGAGTACCATTAATGGTAATTTGCTAAGCATTTAAGCTACTTGTGGTGGTGGAAGAGACAAGGGTTGTGTATGGATCTTGGATGCAGGCGTGAGGAATAGAACATCTACATGTGCTTACAAGGCCCTATGATGCAGGATAGAAATAAGACTTGGAAGAGTGGGGAACAAGGAACATTGTGGTCCATGGGGTGGCTAGCCATGCACTGTTACAGTGAAGCTCCAAGTGAGTTTCAGGTTCTAGTTTCTGACTTGGATATCCAGGTCATTATGAAGATATGTTTTTCAAGGTAGGAGAATAGAAAAAGTACTATTTAATATTTTTGTTAGCTAGATTTATAAATTCTAAGTGGCATAGATTATAAGAACTTCTATTTCTACACTAGCCCCAATCCCACTCACAGATTGTATGTGTTTGGGAGCCTCTTCATCAAAGAATCAAAAGCTTTTTCAGACCAGGCTCTGGTTTCTTTGGTAGTAATATTCCCTCATAATCTTTGTAGGCATTTGACCTATTTGTTTTCAGTTAGTTCCTGTATACGTAACCACAGCCAGCAGTTTCCCTCCCATCTCTCTTTCTCTCAATATAATTGTTTCTACCTTGAGATGATTTGAAACAGTGGGTTTAGGTGGGTAGTCAATACTGTTTATCTGATCTTTGACACTGGGTTATCTGCCAGTTTCTGAATAACATGTAATGATAGGGAAGTGTTAAAGGCTTGAGGCCCACCCCTGTAAAACTGGTTTCATCAGCACAACCCCTAATAACTAGCCCAACTTCAACTCTCTCTTATAGAACTTTGCTAAATGTAGCAAAAAGAAGCCAGCACACATCAACAGTGTAATTTTTCTGACAAATTTAGCTAGATAAAGACTCTGTTGACATATGGCCTGCCTTCCAAGGTATTGCAGTTGAGAATTTTATCAAACGTTTTACTAAAGCATAACACAGATCACCAGCTTTCTAGCTTACCGTGTGTGCCCCACTCCTGAAGACCAAATGCTAAGCTAAATGTCAGGACAGTGGCCCAATTTTAAGTATCGATTTCCATATTCATTGTAGAAAACAAACTCAATTACGTGAGACCCAAAATACAGTGCTTGAGCAAGAGTCAAGTTCATTTGTCTCTTACATAGCAGTTCAGTCCTTCAATCAGGCAGCTTTGACGTTTTCGACATGCAACTTTCAACTCTACGTCTAAAAGTGACCATTACACTTCTCATCACCTCCCAAGTGACAGAAAGAAGGAAATGGGTAATGGCAGCATAGACACATTCATATTAATGATAAGCACAGAAATATATACTTTCTATGTTCATCAGATTGGACTGGACTTACATGGCCACACGGGGTCGCAAGGATAGTGGGAATATGTAGATGTTACTTGTGTAGCCATGTGTCTAGCTAAAACTGCAGTGTTCTATTACTAAAGAAGAAGACAGGGGCTTCCCTGGTGGCGCAGTGGTTGAGAGTCCGCCTGCCGATGCAGGGGACATGGGTTCATGCCCCAGTCTGGGAGGATCCCGCATACCGCGGAGCGGCTGGGCCCGTGGGCCATGGCCGCAGAGTCTGTGCGTCTGGAGCCTGTGCTCCTCAACTGGAGAGGCCACAGCAGTGAGAAGCCGGCGTACTGCAAAAAAAAAAAAAAAAAAAAAAATGAAGAAGAAGACAGATGTATAGTGATGGAGAATCAGCAGTCTCTATTACCATTACTCATTAGGTCAGAATAGGAGCCAAGAGAGGAAAAAGGAGTAAAAAAACTCCCAGAGAGAAGCAATGCAAATGACTAGGTAGGAACGTTCTCCTGAGCTGATTTTTAGTTTGACACCCTGAAGCTGTCAGCTCGTTAGGAAGAGTTTCCTCTACACCGAGGCCTCCCTTTCGTCTTCCAAGAGGACACTTTCCCAAATTACAGAAAAGCCCATCTGCCACTTGGAAGTTTCAATGATTAGACTCATTCTCCATTGTTCTGTTAGACACACGTACCACAAATAAAGAGGCTCTTCTGCGTCTGTGCAGTAGTAGCTCAGAAGAGCTCAGAGAAGGGCGAAAAACTCACGTAATCTGGAATACTTTTACAAAAGAAGTAGGACTTGAGGTGAATGCAAAGGAATAAAGAAGGACAGAAGGCTTCTGTGAGGATTGATCAGAGGAGCTATCCCTGCTGCTCAGACTTTGCAGGTCTGCACAAGCTTAGAGAGAATGACTCAGAGGCAGGTAAATCAGGACTGGTTTCTACAATAAAGTTCCCAGGTTGAACTTCACCAGGTTACTTAATCTCTCTGTTCCTCAGTTTTTTCATCTGTAAAATGTGAACAACATTACCTCATAGGGTTGTTTTGAAGATTTCAATGAAAGGATGCATTTAAAGTGCTAAGATAATGTGCCTTACACATGGTGTATGTTTAATATAAATGTTACCTAAAACCATGTATCTTGGTGCTTTTATTTAAAGCATAACAGATGGACAGAAAAAATATTTTTATTCATAGTAATATTTTTCACTGCCTCTAACATTGTGACTGGAATGACACAGAAGTCATTCAATAAATAAGTGAATGAATTAGTAAATGAAAACATTTTGAAACCCATTAAAGTAAGCAACCTACACAAGGTTTCCCTGGCTTCTCAAGTTTCTTAGTTCTTCTTAAATAGTGGCTCAAAAATGAAGAATTTATGTTAAATATGTGAGCCAATATACATAATTCTATCTGAACAAAGAAAGACAAAACTGCTTATTAATTTACAGTGAAGCCATAATATCAGTCTGGGAAAACCAAACATGCAGCAGCACTGAAATTTTCTAGAACACACACACAAAGAATCCTGAAGTTTCTTGAAAATGGAGCCATCTACAGGCCATATCAGTTTACCATCAAACAAAACTCATTCTTTGAATTAGTCATCACAGAACAGGAAGGCTTTTTTCTTTAATGTCTTACTATTCTTATTTTTATTTTTTTGTTATTCTCATTCTTCTTCTTCCAAATATATAGCTCCAGTTCCAAAGCATATCCAGAACACAACCAGTTTTTTCTACCTCCACCACCAGCTTGTGCCAACATCAATTCTCCTTGGATCTGTGCAGTAATCTAACTTATCTCCTGCTTCTGCCCTTGACCCACACAAGTCCATGCACAACAGAGTCACAGCATCCTTTCAAAGTAAATTAAGTTTCCATTACATTTAAAACTTAATGAATGTCTACCGTAAGTTATACACAATTTCAAGTATTGGTGTTAAAGTGATAACAAAGACATTGTACCTGTTTTGTGAAGAAAACAGAAAAAATTATGGAAAAATCATTATATCCACTATAATAAAGGTAAGACCAGAATGAATGAAGAAGAATTATACAACTAACTTCCTTAAAAATGACAGAGCATTTAAGCTGGTTCTTGAAGGACAAGCAGACTACTACCTTCCCAGTCAAATAATAAGAATGGTAGGAATAAGGCAATAGCTGTCATTTAGCTGGGATTGACTACTACCAGACACAGTGCAAAGTGCTTAGATGCATTACCTCACTTAATCCTTACAGCTACCCAAATAAGTAGACATGTTATCTCATTCTGCAAAGGCAAAAGCTGAGAGTTACCAGGGTTAGGTAAATTTGCCTAGGTATACACAGTATTGGATCTGAGAGCTGAATCCAGCGTGTTATGGAAGCCTGCATTCTTAAGAACTAGGCAATACTCCCTCTATGAAAGGCAGAGACAGAGATCCTGGTGACAAAGCTACTGCAACAAAAAGAAGATTCTGAGTATCTATTCTGCAGCCCTTTCACTGACCAGAGTCCTAGAGCTTTAAGATGCCTGTGATTATTTAAATGAATGTCAATGCCAATGACATTGTCCTGCCAATTGCCAATGTCCTGCCAATCCCTGCCAAAAATATAAATTTTGACATTGCAACACACATACGCACAGAGAGATACACCTGCTGCATGAGACTCTGAAAGCAAGAGGCTATAACCAGAACATTAGCCCCATATGGGCAAGCACTCTGTGTTATCACTATGTGTCCCTGCCAGTGTACCAACTAGGCATTTAGCGAATGTTAAACAAATGAACAGATGAACTGAGACTCTGACTGCATTTTAAATATCCAGTTACAAACTGAAAGGTAAGAAGTGCCATCGCAGGACAACAGATTGCACAACAGATTGTACATGGTGCCCAACAGTTGATGGCTTTTATTTTCAAGGATTTGAATATTAAATAGGCAATTGAGCAAGGATTTGAAATTGGCGAAATCGTTATAGATTAGGTAAGTCTTGTTCATTTTAAGTCTAATTTTATAAACATGCCTCTCACCAACTTCAGTCAGGGACATGCATAATAAATACATGTTTTGCTGATAATCATTCAGGTAGAGTTTTTCCACCGATAGAGCCAGTAGTAACCATAACAGGGGGCACAGCATAGTGACATCAGTGGACACTGAGCTCCTAAATGTTACGGTAAAAAAAACAAAGACCTTGAAATGAGAAGAAATGGGACATCTCAGTGTTCACGAAGACAAGCCCACCAGTTTTAACTTATTCAGTTTCAAGTAACAGAAAGCTTTCTCAAACTGGCTGAAACAATGATTGCCTCTTGTAAGTGATATATTTAAGAGGTGTGCCCAACTTTAAGAATCACTGGACCCAACGCCTCAAAAAATATCATTAAGATATTGCTTGTCTCTCCAGCCTTGCTTCAGCATTCCTCTGTATTTGGCTGCATTCTCAGATAGGTTCGCATTTGGAGCTAGCAAAATGGGTTTCAAGCAGCTTCAAACTTATATTCTATTAACTTAGCGAGCCTGGTGAGTAAAGAAACCTCTTTTCCAATAATTCTAGCTCATTAGTCCGTGGATTTCCTCTTATGTCCCCGCTTGTATCATTTGCCCATCCCTGAACCAATCACTGTGACCAAGATCATGAAGCCATTGCTCTGACTGGTCAGGATTGAGCCATGTACTTATGGCTGGAGTCCAAGGATAGGGTCAACTCTGCCCACATGATATAGACTGAGAGTTAAAGAGGACTAATTCTCTAAATACAACTTATCTAAATAAAACACAGAACAGTGGATGCTGGGTTTAAAAAAATACACAATAGAAAAAAGGATATGAATGGCAGAAGCTGAAAATATGGAAAAGCATGTTGAATGTGACCTGACTAGGACTGACTCCTGACTGAATCGGGGCGGGGGGTGGGTGGGTGGGAAGAGGTGGGAATGGAAGAGAAAAGGTTACCCTAAGCCTGTTAGACCACAAACAGTCATTAAGCATTACATTAAGGAGTTTGACCAAGTGGTAATTTGATGGCAATGCTGTGAAAGGAAATCATTCATCATTTGGTTGTGGGTGACTGAATGAATGCATATATGTGCATGAAAAAAGAAACGAAAGAATAAACAAATGTGGAACAATTTTTTTGTTTGTTTGTTTTTACTGTACTTTATTAAGTAGCTTCTTCTTGAACATAGACAATTACCATCTTGATACAGTTTTTTTTCTAATCAGTAGCTTTTTTTTAAACATCTTTACTGGAGTGTAATTGCTTTACAATGGTGTGTTTGTTTCTGCTGTATAACAAAGTGAATCAGTTATATGTATACATATATCCCCATATCCACTCCCTCTTGTGTCTCCCTCTCACCCTCCCTATCCAACCCCTCTAGGTGGTCACAAAGCACGGGGCTGATCTCCCTGTGCTATGAGGTTACTTCCCACTAGCTATCTGTTTTACATTTGATAGTATATGTAAGTCCATGCCACTCTCTCACTTCATTCCAGCTTACCATTCCCCCTCCCTGTGTCCTCAAGTCCATTCTCTACATCTGCATCTTTATTCCTGTCCTGCCCCTAGGTTCTTCAGAACCATTTTTTTTTTTTTAGATTCCATATATACGTGTTAGGATACGGTATTTATTTTTCTCTTTCTGGCTTACTTCGCTCTGTATGACAGTCTCCAGGTTGATCCACCTCATTACAAATAACTCAATTTCGTTTCTTTTTATGGGTAATATTCCATTGTATATATGTGCCACATCTTCTTTATCCATTCATCAGTCGATGGACACTTAGGTTGCTTCCATATCCTGGCTCTTGGAAACAGAGCTGCAATGAACATTGTGGTACATGACTCTTTTTGAATTATGGTTTTCTCAGGGTACGTGCCCAGTAGTGGGATTACTAAGTCATATGGTAGTTCTCTTTTTAGACTTTTAAGGAACCTCCATACTGTTCTCCATAGTGACTGTATCAATTTACATTCCCACCAACAGTGCAAGAGGGTTCCCTTTTCTCCACACCCTCTCCAGCATTTACTGTTCGTAGATTTTTTGATGATGGCCATTCTGACTGGTATGCGGTGATACCTCATTGTAGTTTTGATTTGCATTTCTCTAATGATTAGTGACGTTGAGCATCCTTTCATGTGTTTGCTGGCCATCTGTATATCTTCTTTGAAGAAATGTCTATTTAGGTCTGCCCATTTTGGGATTGTGTTGTTTTTTTTTTTTTTTTTTTTGATATTGAGTTGCATGAGCTGCTTGAAAATTTTGGAGATTAATCCTTTATCAGCTGCTTCATTTGCAAATATTTTCTCCCATTCTGAGGGCTCCCTTTTCGTCTTCTTTATGGTTTCCTTTGCTGTGCAAAAGCTTTGAAGTTTCATTAGGTCCCATTTGTTTATTTTTGTTTTTATTTCCCTTTCTCCAGGAGGTGGGTCAAAAAGGATCTTGCTGTGATTTATGTCCAAGAGTGTTCTTGCTATGTTTTCCTCTAAAAGTTTTATACTGTCTGGACTTACATTTAGGTCTTTAATCCATTTTGAGTTTATTTTTGTGTATGGTGCTAGGTAGTGTTCCAACTTCACTCTTACACGTAGCTGTCCAGTTTTTCCAGCACCACTTATTGAAGAGGCTGTCTTTTCTCCACTGTATATTCTTGCCTCCTTTATCAAAAATAAAGTGACCATATGTGTGTGAGTTTATCTTTGGGCTTTCTATCCTGTTCCATTGATCTATCTTTCTGTTTTTTGTGCCAGTACCATACTGTCTTGATTACTGCAGCTTTGCAGTATTGTCTGATGTTAGGGAGCCTGATTCCTCCAGCTTCATTTTTCTTTATCAAGATAGCTTTGGCTATTTGGGGTCTTTTGTGTTTCCATACAAATCTGAAATTTTTGCTCTAGTTCTGTGAAAAATGCCGCTGGTAGTTTGACAGGGATTGCACTAAATCTGTAGATTTCTTTGGCTAGTATAGTCGTTTCCACAATGTTGATTCTTCCAATCTGAGAGTATGGTATATCTCTCCATCTGTTTGTATCATCTTTAATTTCCTTCATCAGTGTCTTATAGCTTTCTGCATACAGGTCTTTTGTCTCCTTAGGTAGGTTTATTCCTAGGTATTTTATTCTTTTTGTTGCAATGGTAATGGGAGTGTTTCCTTAATTTCACTTTCATATTTTTCATCATTAGTGTACAGGAATGCAAGACATTTCTGTGCATTAATTTTGTATCCTGCTACTTTGCCAAATTCATTGATTAGCTCTAGGAGATTTCCGGTAGCATGTTTAGGATTCTCTATGTATAGTATCATGTCATCTGCAAACAGTGACAGTTTTACTTCTTCTTTCCTGATTTGGATTCCTTTTATTTCTTTTTCTTCTCTGATTGCTGTGGCTAAAACTTCCAAAACTATGTTGAATAATAGTGGTAAGACTGGGCCCCTCCCTCCCCCCGGCCTGAGTGTGCCAGAGCCCCCAAATCAGCGGCTCCTTTAACCCCGTCCTGTCTGAGCAAAAAACAGACGCCCTCCAGCGACCTACACGCAGAGGCAGGGCGAAATCCAAAGCTGAGCCCCTGTAAGCTGTGAGAACAAAGAAGAGAAAGGGAAATCTCTCCCAGCAGCCTCAGAAACAGCGGATTAAAGCTCCACAATCAACTTGATGTACCCTGCATCTGTGGAATACATGAATAGACAACGAATCATCCCAAATTGAGGAGGTGGGCTTCGAGGGCAAGATCTATGATTTTTTTCCCCTTTTCCTCTTTTTGTGAATGTGTATGTGTATGCTTCTGTGTGAGATCTTGTCTGTATAGTTTTGCTTCCACCATTTGTCCTAGGGTTCTATCCGTCCATGGTTTTTTTTAAAATTTTTTTCTTAATAATTAATTTTAATTTTAATAACTTTATTATACTTTACCTACTCTCTTTCTTTCTTTCTTTCTTTCTTTCTTTCTTTCTTTCTTTCTTTCTTTCTTTCTTTCTTTCTTTCTTTCGTTCTTTCCTTCCTTCCTTCCTTCCTTCCTTCCTTCCTTCCCTCCTTTAGACAACGAATCATCCCAAATTGAGGAGGTGGTCTCTGAGAGTAAGATTTATGATTCTTTCCCCTTTACCTCTCTTTGTGAGGGTGTATGTGTATGCTTCTTGTAAGATTTTGTCTGTATAGCTTTGCTTCCAACATTTGTCCTAAGGTTCTATCCGTACCTTTTTTTTCTAAATAATTATTTTTTAGTTCAATAACATTATTATACTTTATTTTATTTTACTGTATCTTCTTTCTTTCTGTCTTTTTTCCTTCCTTCCCTCCTTCCTTCCTTCCTCCCTCCCTCCCTCCCTCCTTTCTTTCCTTCTTGCCTTCTTTCCTTCTTTGCTTCTTTCTTTCTTTCTTTCTTCCTTCCTTCCCTCCTTCCCTCCCTCCTTTCTTTCTTTCTTTCTTCATACTTCTACTAATTCTCTCTACTTTTTCTCCCTTTTATTCTGAGCCGGGTGGATGAAAGGCTCTTGGTGCTCCAGCCAGGACTCAGGGCTCTGCCTCTGAGGTGGGAGAGCCAACTTCAGGACACTGGTCAACAAGAGGACTCCCAGCTCCACATAATATCAAACGGCGAAAATCTCCCAAAGACCTCCTTCTTAACACCAGCACCCAGCTTCACTCAACGACCAGCAAGCTACAGTGCTGGACAACCTATGCCAAACAACTAGCAAAACAGGAACACAACCCCACCCATTAGCAGAGAGGCTGCCTAAAATCATAATAAGGCCACAGACACCCCAAAACACACCACCAGATGTAAACCTGCCCACTAGAGAGACAAGATCCAGCCTCATCCACCACAACACAGGCACTAGTCCCCTCCACCAAGAAGCCTACACAACCCACTGAACCAACCTTAGCCATTGGAGACAGACATCAAAAAACAGCGGGAACTACAAACCTGCAGCCTGCAAAAAGGAGACCCCAAACACAGTAAGATAAGCAAAATGAGAAGACAGAAAAACACACAGCAGGTAAAGGAGCAAAATAAAAATGCACCAGACCTAACAAATGAAGAGGAAATAGGCAATCTACCTGAAAAAGAATTCAGAATAATGATAGTAAGGATGATCCAAAATCTTGGGAAATAGAATGGACAAAATGCAAGAAACAGTTAACAAGGACCTAGAAGAAATAAAGATGAAACAAGCAACAAGGAACACCACAATAAATGAAATTAAAAGTACTCTAGATGGGATCAATAGCAGAATAACTGAGACAGAAGAACGGATAAGTGACCTAGAAGATAAAAGAGTGGAAATAAATACTGCAGAGCAGAATAAAGAAAAAAGAATGAAAAGAACTGAGGACAGTCTCAGACCTCTGGGACAACATTAAACGCACCAACATTCGAATTATAGGGGTTCCAGAAGAAGAAGAGAAAAAGAAAGGGACTGAGAAAATATTTGAAGAGATTATAGTTGAAAACTTCCCTAATATGGGAAAGGAAATAGTTAATCAAGTCCAGGAAGCACAGAGAGTCCCATACAGGATATTTCCAAGGAGAAATACGCCAAGACACATATTAATCAAACTGTCAAAAATTAAATACAAAGAAAGCATATTAAAAGCAACAAGGGAAAAACAACAAATAACACACAAGGGAATCCCCATAAGGTTAACAGCTGATCTCAGCAAAAACCCTACAAGCCAGAAGGGAGTGGCAGGACATACTGAAAGTGATGAAGGAGAAAAACCTGCAACCAAGACTACTCTACCCAGCAAGGATCTCATTCAGATTGGATGGAGAAATTAAAAGCTTTACAGACAAGCAAAAGCTGAGAGAGTTCAGCACCACCAAACCAGCTTTACAACAAATGCTAAAGGAACTTCTCTAGACAAGAAACAGAAGAGAAGGAAAAGACCTATAATAATGAACCCAAAACAATTTAGAAAATGGGAATAGGAACATACATATCGATAATTACCTTAAATGTAAATGGACTAAATGCTCCCACCAAAAGACACAGGCTCACTGAATGGATACAAAAACAAGACCCTTATATATGCTGTCTACAGGAGACCCACTTCAGACCTAGAGACACATACAGACTGAAAGTAAGGGGATGGAAAAAGATATTCCATGCAAATGGAAACCAAAAGAAAGCTGGAGTAGCAATTCTCATATCAGACAAAATAGACTTTAAAATAAGGACTATTACAAGAGACAAAGAAGGACACTACAAAATGATCAAGGGATCGATCCAAGAAGAAGATATAACAATTGTAAATATTTATGCACCCAACAGAGGAGCACCTCAATACATAAGGCAAATATTAACAGCCATAAAAGGGGAAATCGACAGTAACACATTCATAGTAGGAGACTTTAACACCCCACTTTCACACATGGACAGATCATCCAAAATGAAAATAAATAAGGAAACACAAGCTTTAAATGATACATTAAACAAGATGGACTTAAATGATATTTATAGGACACTCCATCCAAAAACAACAGAATACAGTTTTCTCAAGTGCTCATGGAACATTCTCCAGGATAGATCATATCTTGGGTCACAAATCAAGCCTTGGTAAATTTAAGAAAATTGAAATTGTATCAGTATATTTTCCAACCACAACGCCATGAGACTAGATATCAATTACAGGAAAAGATCTGTACAAAATACAAACACATGGAGGCTAAACAATACACTACTTAATAATGAAGTGATCACTGAAGAAATCAGAGAGGAAATTAAAAAATACCTAGAAACAAATAACAATGGAGACACAACGACCCAAAACCTATGGGATGCAGCAAAAGCAGTTCTAAGGGGGAAGTTTATAGCAATACAAGCCCACCTTAAGAAGCAGGAAACATTTCGAATAAACAACCTAACCTTGCACCTCAAGCAATTAGAGAAAGTAGAACAAAAAATCCCCAAAGCTAGCAGAAGGAAAAAAATCATGTCAGAAATAAATGAAAAAAAAAAATGAAGGAAACAATAGCAAAGATCAATAAAACTAAGAGCTGGTTCTTTGAGAAGATAAACAAAATAGATAAACCACTAGCCAGACTCATCAAGAAAAAAAGGGAGAAGACTCAAATCAATAGAATTGGAAATGAAAAAGGAGAAGTAACAACTGACACTGCTGAAATACAAAAGATCATGAGAGATTACTACAAGCAACTCTAGGCCAATAAAATGGACAATCTGGAAGAAATGGACAAATTCTTAGAAATGCACAACCTGACAAGACTGAATCAGGAAGAAATAGAAAATATGAACAGACCAATCACAAGCACTGAAATTGAAACTGTGATTAAAAATCTTCCAACAAACAAAAGCCCAGGACCAGATGGCTTCACAGGCGAATTCTATCAAACATTTAGAGAAGAGCTAACACCTATCCTTCTCAAACTCTTCCACAATATAGCAGAGGGAGGAACACTCCCAAATTCCTTCTACGAGGCCACCATCACCTTGATACCAAAACCAGACAAAGATGTCACAAAGAAAGAAAACTACAGGCCAATATCACTGATGAACATAGATGCAAAAATCCTCAACAAAATACTAGCAAACAGAATCCAACAGCACATTAAAAGGATCATACACCATGATCAAGTGGGGTTTATTCCAGGAATGCAAGGATTCTTCAATATACGCAAATCTATCAATGTGATACACCATATTAACAAATTGAAGGAGAAAAACCGTATGATCATCTCAAGAGATGCAGAGAAAGCTTTTGAAAAAATTCAACACCCATTTATGATAAAAACCCTGCAGAAAGTAGGCATAGAGGGAACTTTCCTCAACATATTAAAGGCCATATATGACAAGCCCACAGCAAACATCATCCTCAATGGTGAAAAACTGTAAGCATTTCCACTAAGATCAGGAACAAGACAAGGCTGTCCACTCTCACCACTCTTATTCAACATAGTTTTGGAAGTTTTAGCCACAGCAGTCAGAGAAGAAAAGGAAATAAAAGGAATCCAAATCAGAAAAGAAGAAGTAAAGCTGTCACTGTTTGCAGATGACATGATACTATACATAGAGAATCCTAAAGATGCTACCAGAAAACTACTAGAGCTAATCAATGAATTTGGTGAAGTAGCAGGATACAAAATTAATGCACAGAAATCTCTGGCATTCCTATATACTAATGGTGAAAAATCTGAAAGTGAAATCAAGAAAACACTCCCATTTACCATTGCAACAAAAAGAATAAAATATCTAGGAATAAACCTACCTAAGGAGACAAAAGACCTGTATGCAGAAAATTATAAGACACTGATGAAAGAAATTAAAGATGATACAAATAGATGGAGACATACACCATGTTCTTGGATTGGAAGAATCAACATTGTGAAAATGACTCTACTACCCAAAGCAATCTATAGATTCAATGCAATCCCTCTCAAACTACCACTGGCATTTTTCACAGAACTAGAACAAAAATTTCGCAATTTGTATGGAAACACAAAAGACCCCGAATAGCCAAAGCAATCTTGAGAACGAAAAAAGGAGCTGGAGGAATCAGGCTCCCTGACTTCAGACTATACGACAAAGCTACAGTAATCAAGACAGTATGGTACTGGCACAAAAACAGAAAGATAGATCAATGGAACAGGATAGAAAGCCCAGAGATAAAGCCACGCACATATGGACACCTTATCTTTGATAAAGGAGGCAGGAATGTACAGTGGAGAAAGGACAGCCTCTTCAATAAGTGGTGCTGGGAAAACTGGACAGGTACATGTAAAAGTATGAGATTAGATCACTCCCTAACACCATACACAAAAATAAGCTCAAAATGGATTAAAGACCTAAATGTAAGGCCAGAAACTATCAAACTCTTAGAGGAAAACATAGGCAGAACACTCTATGACATAAATCACAGCAAGATCCTTTTTGACCCACCTCCTAGAGAAATGGAAATAAAAACAAAAATAAACAAATGGGACCTAATGAAACTTCAAAGCTTTTGCACAACAAAGGAAACCATAAACAACACCAAAAGACAACCCTCAGAATGGGAGAAAATATTTGCAAATGAAGCAACTGACAAAGGATTAATCTCCAAAATTTACAAGCAGCTCATGCAGCTCAATAACAAAAAACAAACAACCCAATCCAAAAATGGGCAGAAGACCTAAATAGACATTTCTCCAAAGAAGATATACAGACTGCCAACAAACACATGAAAGAATGCTCGACATCATTAATCATTAGAGAAATGCAAATCAAAACTACAATGAGATATCATCTCACACCAGTCAGAATGGCCATCATCAAAATATCTAGAAACAATAAATGCTGGAGAGGGTGTGGAGAAAAGGGAACACACTTGCACTGCTGGTGGGAATGTGAATTGGTTCAGCCACTATGGAGAACAGTATGGAGGTTCCTTAAAAAACTACAAATAGAACTACCATATGACCCAGCAATCCCACTACTGGGCATATACCCTGAGAAAACCATAATTCAAAAAGGGTCATGCACCAAAATGTTTATTGCAGCTCTATTTACAATAGCCCGGAGATGGAAACAACCTAAGTGCCCATCATCGGATGAATGGATAAAGAAGATGTGGCACATATATATAATGGAATATTACTCACCCATAAAAAGAAACGAAATTGAGCTATTTGTAATGAGGTGAATAGACCTAGAGTCTGTCATACATAGTGAAGTAAGTCAGAAAGAAAAAGACAAATACCGTATGCTAACACATATATATGGAATTTAAGAAAAAAAATGTCATGAAGAACCTAGGGGTAAGACAGGAATAAAGACGCAGACCTACTGGAGAACGGACTTGAGGATATGGGGAGGGGGAAGGGTGAGCTGTGACAGGGCGAGAGACAGTCACTGACATATACACACTAACAAACGTAAGGCAGATAGCTAGTGGGAAGCAGCCGCATGGCACAGGGATATCAGCTCGGTGCTTTGTGACCGCCTGGAGGTGTGGGATAGGGAGGGTGGGAGGGAGGGAGACGCAAGAGGGAAGAGATAGGGAACATATGTATATGTATAACTGATTCACTTTGTTATAAAGCAGAAACTAACACACTATTGTAAAGCAATTATACCCCAATAAAGATGTTAAAAATAAAAATAAATAGTGGTAAGTCTGGACAATCTTGTCTTGTTCCTGATCTTAGAGGAAATGGTTTCAGTTTCTCACCATTGAGAACGATCTTGGCTGTGGGTTCGTCATATATGTCCTGTATTATGTTGAGGTACATTCCCTGTATGCCAACTTTCTGGAGGATTTTTATCATAAATTGGTGTTGAATTTTGTCAAAAGTTTTTTCTGCATCTATTGAGGTGATCATATGGTTTTTCTCCTTCGATGTGTTAATATGGTTTATCACATTGATTGATTTGCGTATACTGAAGAATCCTTGCATTCCTGGGATAAACCCCACTTGATCATGGTGTATGATCCTTTTAATGTGCTGTTGGATTCTGTTTGCTAGTATTTTGTTGAGGATTTTTGCATCTATGTTCATCAGTGAAACTTGCCAGTAGATTTCTTTCTTTGTGACATCTTTGTCTGGTTTTGGTATCAGGGTGATGGTGGCCTCATAGAATGAGTTTGGGAGTATTCCTCACTCTGCTATATTTTGGAAGAGTTTGAGAAGGATAGGTGTTAGCTCTTCTCTAAATGTTTGATAGAATTCACCTGTAAAGCCATCTGGTCCTGGGCTTTTGTCTGTTGGAAGATTTTTAATCGCAGTCTCAATTTCACTGCTTGTGATTGGTCTGTTTATATTTTCTATTTCTTCCTGGTTCAGTCTTGGAAAGTTGTGCTTTTCTAAGAATTTGTCCATTTCTTCCAGATTTTCCATTTTATTGGCATATAGTTGCTTGTAGTAATCTCTCATGATCCTTTGTATTTCAGCAGTGTCAGTTGTTACTTCTTCTTGTTCATTTCTAATTCTATTGATATGTCTTCTCCCTTTTTTTCTTGATGAGTCTGGCTAATGGTTTATCAATTTTGTTTATCTTCTTGAAGAACCAACTTTTAGTTTTATTGAGCTTTGCTATCATTTCCTTCATTTCTTTTTCATTTATTTCTGATCTGATCTTTATGATTTCTTTCCTTCTGCTAACTTTGGGTTTTTTTTTTTTTTTTCGTTCTTCTATCTCTAATTGCTTTAGGTGCAAGGTTAGATTGTTTATTTGAGATATTTCTTGTTTCTTGAGGTAGGATTGTACTGCTATAAACTTCCCTCTTAGAACTGCTTTTGCTGTATCCGATAGGTTTTGGGTCATCGTGTTTTCATTGTCATTTGTTTCTGGGTATTTTTTTAATTTCCTCTTTGATTTCTTCATTGATCTCTTGGTTATTTAGTAGTGTGTTGTTTAGCTTCCAACTGTTTGTATTTTTTACAGTTTTTTTCCTGTAATTGGTATCTAGTATCATAGCGTTGTGGTTGGAAACGATACTTGATAAGTCAATTTTCTTAAATTTACCGAGGCTTGATTTGTGACCCAAGATATGATCTGTCTTGGAGATTGTTCCATAAGCACTTGAAAAGAAAATGTATTCTGTTTTTTGGGGATGGGATGTCCTGTAATTATCAATTAAGTCCATCTTGTTTCATGTGTCATTTAAAGCTTGTGTTTCCTTATTTACTTTCATTTAGGTTGATCTGTCCATTGGTGAAAGTGGGATGTTAAAGTCCCTTAGTATTATTGTGTTACTGTGATTTCCCCTTTTATGGCAGTTAGCATTTGCCTTATGTATTGAAGTACTCCTATGTTGGGTGCATAAATATTTAAAATTGTTATATCTTCTTCTTGGGTTGATCCCTTGATCATTATGTGGTGTTTTTCTTTGTCTCTTGTAACAGTCTTTGTTTTAAAGTCTATTTTGTCTGATATGAGAATTGCTACTACAGCTTTCTTTTGATTTCCATTTGCATGGAATATCTTTTTCCATCCCCTCATTTTCATTCTGTATGTGTTCCTAGGTCTGAAATGTGTCTCCAGTATACTGCATATATATGGGTCTTGTTTCTGTATCCATTCAGCCAGTCTATGTCGTTTGGTTGGAGCATTTAATCCATTTACATTTAAGGTAATTATCAATATGTATGTTCCTATTACCATTTTCTTAATTGTTTTGGGTTTATTATTGTAGGTCTTTTCCTTTTCTTGTGTTTCCTGCCTAGAGAAGTTCCTTTAGCATTTGTTGTAAAGCTGGTTTGGTGGTGCTGAGTTCTCTTAGCTTTTGCTTGTCTGTAAACTTTTTAATTTCTCTGTCAAATCTGAATAAGATCCTTGCTGGGTAGAGTAATCTTGATTGTAGGTTTTTCCCTTTCATCACTTTAAATACGTCCTGCCACTCCCTTCTGGCTTGCAGAGTTTCTGCTGAAAGATCAGCTGTTAACCTTATGGTCATTCCCTTGTATGTTATTTGTTGTTTTTCCCTTGCTGCTTTTAATATTTTTTTCTTTGTACTAAATTTTTGATAGTTTGATTCATATGTGCCTTAGCGTGTTTCTCCTTGGATTTATCCTGTATGAGACTCTCTGTGCTTCCTGGACTTAATTGACTATTTCCTTTCCCATATCAGGTAAGTTTTCAACTATAACCTCCTCAAATATTTTATGAGTCCCTTTCTTTTTCTCTTCTTCTGGGACCCCTGTAATTCAAATGTTAGTGCATTTAATGTTGTCTCAGACGTCTCTGAGACTGTCCTCAATTTTTTTCATTCTTTTTTCTGCTCTGCAGTAGTTATTTCCACTATTTTATCTTCTAGATCATTTATTCGTTCTTCTGCCTCAGTTATTCCACTATTGATTCCTTCTAGAGAATTTTAAATTTCATATATTGTGTTGTTCATCATTGTTTGTTTGCTCTTCAGTTCTTCTAGGTCCTTGTTAAACGTTTCTTGTATTTTCTCCATTCTATTTCCAAGATTTTGTATCATCTTTACTCTCATTACTCTGATTTCTTTTTCAGGTAGACTGCTTATTTCCTCTTCATTTGTTTGGTCTGGTGGGTTTTTACCTTGCTCCTTCATCTGCTGTGTGTTTCTCTGTCTTTGCATTTTGCTTAATTTACTGTGTTTGAGGTCTCCTTTTCACAACCTGCAGGTTCGTAGTTCCTGTTGTTTTTGGTGTGTGTCCCCAGTGGCTTAGGTTGGTTTAGTGGGTTGTGTAGGCTTCCTGGTGGAGGGGACTAGTGCCTGTGTTCTGGTGGATGAGGATGGATCTTGTCTTTCTGGTGGGCAGGACCACGTCTGGTAGTGTTTTGGGGTGTCTGTGACCTTATTATGATTTTAGGTAGCCTCTCTGCTGATGCATGGGGTTGTGTTCCTGTCACTAGTTGGAGCTAGGTCTCTTGTGGACCAATGTCCTGAACTCAGCTCTCCCACCTCAGAGGCACAGGCCTGACACCCAGCCAGAGCACCAAAACCCGTCAGCCACATGGCTCAGAAGAAAAGGGAGGAAAAAAAGAAAGAAAAAAATAAGTGAAAAAGTAAGTTATTAAAATAAAAATTATTAAAAATTAAAAAGTAATAAAAAAGAGTGCAGCCAAACCAAAAAACAAATCCACCAATGATAACAAGCACTAAAAACCATACAAAAAAATGGACAGACAGAACCCTAGGACAAATGGTAAAAGCAAAGCTATACAGACAAAATCACACAAAGAAGCATACACATACACACTCACATAAAGAGAAAAAGGAAAAAATAATAGATATCTTTTGGGAAGTCTGAGGTCTTCTGCCAGCATTCAGTAGGTGTCCTGTAGGAGTTGTTCCACATGTAGATGTATTTTTGATGTGTTTGTGGGGAGGAAAGTGATCTCCACATCTTACTCATCTGCCATCTTGAAGGTCTCCCTGTAGAACTACTTTTTAAGGTAGGAATTGTTGAATCCCATTTAACAATTAAGGAAAATGAGGTACAGAGGCTGAATAGCTTAGTTAAATCAGCATAAGTCAGCAACTGAGAATTTTAGCTGAGGACTCAACCTCTTAGTTGAGTGCTTTGAAATGTGGTGCGTTAAAATAGAGGCTTGTTCAAAATAGTGGAGATAGAGTTACTAAGGCAAAAGCACAAGTAGGTATGCTAGGGCCCAGGGAAATCAGAAAACTATTGTGCTTGCCTACAGTGTCCTTGAAGTGGAAGCTCATGGGAAAATCGGAGATGCCTCCACATCTGGCCACCAAAGAGTAAAACGGTACTTGCAGAGAAGTCTGAAAATCTACCATTTCTGGTCATCCAAGCCACAAAATAGGAGCTGAAAGAGATGTCTGAGACGCCATCATGAGTGCGAAGTTTCAGTAAGCTCCTGAGAATAACAGCCTTTCTTTCTCTGTACCTTCCAAGTATTGTTCAAATACCTATCATTGGAAAATCCTAACTCATAACTATCTTGTAAAGAAATCTTGTTCAAATATGCTTCTTGAAAGCAGAGAAAACCTTAGAAGAGAGTGACGGCAGTGCAAAGTTGACAACCAAAATCCAGCCCAACTACTTTTTTTAGGGAAAAGTCAGCCCTGGGACCATTGGGACTATATGTGTCCCTGTAATTATAGAATGACACTTGATCTTAATCACACTAGCATATTACATTTCTCCCTATTGAGCTGATGTTCCAAGCAAGGTATAAGAACCCTTCCAGAATTTCCCCTATTATCATGATATGTCTTCCTAAAAAGTTACCTATCCATGGATATATGGTTACCATTGAGTTCAGCGTATGTTTAAAAGTTATTCTTGCTATATTTTATACAGTGAGGCTCTATTTCACATTCATGCTTATATTCTGGAGCCTATGAAATACAAAAATAATTTATTAATAGTACTAGAATATTCAAACAATTGAAAATATAAGTTGTGATTCATAAATAAAAATAAAATAGAGGCCTATTTTAGTGAATAATTCTTTTTTTAAACATCTTTATTGGAGTATAATTGCTTTACAATGTTGTGTTAGCTTCTGCTGTATAACTAAGTGAATCTGCTATATGTATACATATATCCCCATATCCTCTCCCTCTTGTGTCTCTCTCCCACCCTCCCTTAAAGTGAATAATTCTTAATCCTAAAATTCAAAACTGTGACAGAGACTTTCATTACAAAAATATAGCTTAAATCTGAATTCTTAAATATCTTACTAGTCAAGGGTTCTTGGGCAAATAATTTCATCTCTCTTAGCCTCTACTTCCCCATTTGTAAAATAGTGACAATAACACACCCTTTATTGTGGAGATTAAATGAGATAACCTATGTGAAAGCACCTAGGTGACACATGTAAAATTAGTAATACTAATTAGTAATACTAATTAAATAAATGGGAGATTCTTTTTTAAAATAAAAGGGAAACTATGGTCCATGCTTTAAATAAAACAAATAAGAAGAACACACACACACGCACAAAACCAAAAACCAAAAACCAAAAACCTTATTTTGGCTTTCGCCCAATCACAATACTAAATCACCCCCATGCTACTACTTAAGTTAATATAATTATGTACAAGGAAAGGAAGAGGCATTTATTAAGCATATAATGCATGAGAACATGACCTCTGCTAATTCATTGGATCCTGAAAGCAATTTAGGTTTGGTTTTACACCATATGCAACCTCTCAGACTTCAGAAGCTTTGAATCAGCACTGTACCACCTTGCCATAGATTGGGCACAAGTATAAAAATAAAGAGAAAAATCAAACTATAACTCTGGACTCTATCCAGGGTCTTGTCTTGAAGTTAAAGTCTAAAAAATGTCTCTCTTTGGCAAAATAAAGGAGTAATCATATCCTTGCCCATGTGGGACCTCTACAGTCTCTTCAAGGTTGTCCTGCTCTACTGTATCTCCCTGACCTCAAATCATGACCCCTCTGGTCTTTGTGATGTTCTTCCCCTCTGGCTTCAAAAGTATATCCTCACTCCCTTCAGTTTAATCAACCATTTTCATCTCTTCCCTTTTATTCCAATCACCCATCAGCAGCAGTAGCTGTTTCACAAGTGTCTAATATCCAGCATACAAAACAGGACAACTGAACACTATCACAAAGGGAAATATTGAAAATTGAACTTTAGTAAAATTAAGAACTTCTGTTCATCAAAAGATATCACTAAGACAGTGAAAAAGCTACAAAAATATATTTGCATTACATAAATCTGACAAAGAACTTAAATTCAGATTTTTTTTTGAAATCTACTTTATATTAATAGGAAAGGACAACCCAAGTTTTTTAAATAGGTAAAAAACTTTGACAGTTCATAAATGAGGAAATCTAAATTCCAATAAGCACATGAAAAGATGCTCAACGTCACAAGG
This sequence comes from Pseudorca crassidens, assembly GCF_039906515.1. Classification (NCBI taxonomy): domain Eukaryota; kingdom Metazoa; phylum Chordata; class Mammalia; order Artiodactyla; family Delphinidae; genus Pseudorca; species Pseudorca crassidens. The sequence goes on from NC_090309.1 coordinate 26,782,297, forward strand.
CATTAGAGAACTGCTGATTCAAATCACAGTCAAAAAGTTCTACATACCCATTAAAATGGCTAAAATTTAACAGTAACAATGGAATGGATCAGTGTTAGAGAGTATAGGGCACTGGAACTCTCCTATCTCACTGGTGGGAGTGAAAATTGTCACTACTTTAGAAACTATTCGATGCTATCTACTAAACCTGAAGAGAGACACATATTCATTACCCAGCAATTCCTCTCCGGGGTATATTCCTAATAGAAAGGAATGTGTCCACATAAGAGAAAAGGGTATATTTAAGAATATTCAAAGCAGTCATTGTAATAGCCAAAAATGAGAAAACAATGCAAAAGCTCATAAACGTTGGAAAATAAAATCATGGTGGTAGATTCATATGATAGAATATCAAACAACAATAAAAAGGAATAAACTACTGCTATACACAATGGCATGGATGAACTTCACAAGCATAATAGTGATCAAAAATACATGTTCCATGATTCCTTTTTTATAAAGTTCAAAGAGGGGAAAAACTGATCTAGGGCAATAGAAGCCAACAGAGTGGTTACCTTTGGTGGAGGAAGGGGCTGACCAGGAGATGCATGGGGATATTCTGTGGTATGGGCAACATTCTCTGTTTTTATCGGGAGTATCACTTGAGTATTACACAAATACGTTCACTTTAGGTAAAAGCTAATCAAGTTGTAACTTAAGATTTGTTCAGTTTACGAAATGTACTTTACACCTCCATAAAAAATACACACAAAAAATCCACATCCTTCTTCAAACCTCTAATTAAGACTCATGGATTCCATATAACCAACTCTGTGACTTTAGAATAAACATAAGTATGATTGGAATTCACCCGTCCACACAGAACATTTTCATACTCCATACCCAAAAGACCACCTTTTTCCAAAAAAACACTCATAAATATAAGCTGAACTGTCTGCAATTCAGCTTTCTGTGGTCAATGGTTTGTGGAAATCATCATGTAAAGAAATGGAAAGCAAGAGGTCAAGAGTTTCTAAAACAGTCATCATAATAGTGGCAAATATGAACAGATTATTTACTATACATTAAGCAATGTGCTAAGGCCTCTAGGTGTATTATTTCATTTAATCCTCACAATAAACATTTGAAATAAATACCATTAGTACTCCCATTACAGAGTCCAAGGAAAGTGAGATACAGAGATGTTAAGTATCTTATCTAGGTCCACACAGCTGACAAGCAGCTAATCAGGATTTAAACCCAAATATGTCAACTTACCCCGTCAACTCTGTGGACACTGGCCTACCCTGCCCTCTTCCTTGGGAAACAATGAGACAGAGGAGGTGGGAGATAAATTCTCTCCTCCCTCTCTGCCCAGGGAAGAACTTCACAGTTAGGAAACACAAAGAAAATAATGTAGATATTTCAGCTTCAGAGCTCCATTCTGGCCAGGAGCACATAGTCTGGGACTGGGGGTATCCTCCTTGTGAGAGGCATTTCTGCACAATGGAATGGAAAGAGAATACCCAGCCTCTGGAGTATGAGAGATCTCAGAGCTCTCCCTCTTGTATGCTCTTGAACAAGTCTGTTTCTTTATCCACAAATGAAGATGATCTATCTTTTTCATAAAGTTATTAAGTGAAAGAAAACATTGGTTATCTTAAACCACTGCAATTTGGGGAGTTTTGTTTGTCTGTTTACCACAATGGAGCAGAGCCTATGTTGTCTAGGACACTTTCCTTTCTGATGTCTCTACTAATCCTCATCACAGTCCTGGAATGTATTGCAGAGAGGTGATTAACTTAGAGACCATGCAGTTTTTAAGCTAAGGTCCTTTCCTATGCTTAGCCACTGTACAAACTGCCCTAAATTCCTTTTCTCCTTCTTTTTATGTGACCTAACCTGGGAAATTTGGAAGAACACTCAAGTATCTTTATTTCTCTCCTTTTAAATTTAGAACCAAAACTAAAATGTTAATTACTGCTTCCTTCAATCCAGATCTTATTTTGATCCTTTTCAGCAAATGAGAATCAAATAATTATAACTACCACTTCCGCATCACCTTCTTTAGGACAGATCTAAACCTCCGATCATTTTTGCCCCAAACTTTGTTGCTCTTTCCGCTCCTTTTTTTCACAGTGTGCTGACATCATCCACACAGGTCCCCAAAATTCATATCCTCAGTTATCTTTCATCCTCTTCTCCCCTTCAACCCATAATACATTGTTTCAAGATTGATTGAGTTTAGCCCCCTGCCTCAAACCTTACCTACCACTGGTAGTTTGGGAGAGCTGGAACTTTTTACCTTATAATTGTATGTACCATCTTCCCAACTGGTCCCTCTGTTTCTACCTCTCCTTTCTCCTTGTTTAGGGATCTCTCATCTACATTTCCTGTAGAATAAACTCCAAACTCCTTAAATGACAGGTCAGGCCTGACACTCTCTTGACCTTCTTTTCCAAGCGCATCTAGCTCACTTCTCTTATCACAGTCTATACTTCTGCCAACCTGGCATCAGCACCATTCCTTTCATGATCCTTTGTACAAGCTGCTCTTCTGTCCTCTTCCCAATCCTACCCCATCTGTCAATCTCTTACACATTCTTCAAAATACTGCTAAATGTAACTGCCTCTACAAAAGCTCTTTTTTCCCACTCCCGGCAGCCCAGTTGGTTGATTTCTACTCTGAGTTCCCACAGCACTTGATACATTGAATTGTGATGTCTATTTTTCAATTCCTGCCATTCCTCAAGAGTAAAAGTTGTGTTATCTTTATCTTTGTAACCCCAGTGCTTGGCACTCTACCTGGCATATATAGCTTTTATGAAGATTAGAAAAGGTATCTGAAGGAAAGTATACATAGCATGAATGAATGAATTAAACAAATATAAAAGTTGCAAAGGAGAATAAGAATCTGATTTGGAGAAATAGCACTGCATTAATAATCCATACACCTGAGCATTACTCCATCTATGCCGTTCACTAGCCATGTGGCTATAAAGGTGTAAGTTTACTCCTCAGTACTCTTAAACCCAAGGATCTCTGACATCACTTCCTATTCTAACATACTATAGGGCTTCAAAGAGATCAACAAGCTAAGCAATGACCTAAGTCTCTGTGTGCTGCAAGAGTTAATTCACATGCTAATGAAGTTCTAGTTACAAGAATCCCTTTCCTAACTGAGGCCAGGAGGAAAGAGCCACAGCATTTCTAAGCAACAGCTTTAAAGACATAAGAAAAAGAAATATTGGCTCAGAAACAATATAAAAGGATACTCTCTGGATATGGGACAAACCACATGAAGTAAGATGAAATACTTTTTTTATGAGGAGATTCGAGCCAACCCCTCAAAACAAAACAAAATTCAGACAAAGTAAAAGTCCATTCCAATGCAAAGCAGTTTCATTTAGGGGAAGGCAAATGGTGCAAGGTTCTTGCTGAGTTGGACCCAGAAGCTCCACTCTCAAAATAGACAAGAATTTTAACTTTACACGTGTCGTTTTGCTATTGTCAATTACGATATTTGTAATTAGCCTTTGTTGTCCTTTCTGGCCTGTGTTAGAACATTTTGTGGTTTCAAGAACAGGGACATACTGGTTCATATTTTGGAAAGGAGAAGGGATGGCATTGAAAGGACGCATAGAAGGAAGACTGACGAGGATCTTATCTGTGCTACCAGCATTAGGGAGAGCAAGGAAGAGGGGAAGTCAAGTTTCATGGGAACCCAGGAAGAACCACCATGACGGCCTTATCAAGATCAGGATATACACAGATTTCACTTAGCAACATCTCTAGTAGTGAAGTAAATTGCTTGTATTTTCAGCAGCCCGAGTTTGCTAAACCATGCTCTATTAACCACTGTTAGCATGGCTCAATTATATCCTTTGCCCCTTTTTCTGTGTGACTTTCAACTTCTGCAAACTCATTACATTATCTCCTCATGTATCTAGGTCAGATATTTTCCAGGGAGGATCTGAACACTCCAGTGGTAATATCTTGTCTGATTAGCAAAGCATTTACACAATGCCACTAAGTAGGCTGCTGGCCAGCCTGCAGATTGCTCACACTTGAGTCTCTACCATGATTCTATCAGCTTTGGCCAAAGTAAACTGGTCAAATGAATCAACATCAATGTTTACAAAAGAAATCCCTGGGAATGATATTTTGGGTGATGCAGGTACTCTCAAATTTGGTCTATCCAGGACATAATAACAAGGCCCATTTAGACAGTAGGGGATAGCTTTCCTTGTTTTAAATTGGAAGAAGCTGCCAGTAACTCCAGAAACCTCTGAACATATCTTTAGTGTTCAACAGTCACTTGAATGACCCAGTTACTCAGGCCAACAGAAGGCCACTTTTCAATGAGTTTTCTGCATCAATCAGCTGTATTGATTAAACTTCTGTTACCAGTTGGCTGAGCTGTGCTGTAGTAACAATGGACCCCAAAATCCTAGTGACTTACAGAGGGTGATTTCTCTCTCATGTGTGTCCATTATGGGCCGGCTCTGGCCCTGCTCCCTGCCATCTTCTCTCCAGAAGCCAAGGTGACAAAGCAGCCTCTATCTGGACTCCACATTCCAGTTTATCCAACACAGTCCTAGCTTATGTCTATGTCCCAGAGTAATTATTAATAGCTTATCTTTTCACTCTCAAGAGTTCATCTTCTCACTTTCAAAAATGCCTGGTTTGGACAATAAATTATATGTCACTTTTCTATCTGGGTTATTGATGATTTCCTGGCAAAGAAAAAAAGAGATGTTGCAAAAACATAAGCTGGCTCTTAAAAGTTTCTGTTCAGAAATGATGCATGTCACTTCTGCCCACCTTTCATTGGCTAAATCAAGGTCTCATATCCACTCCTGAGTTCAGTAGGGTGAGAAAGTATAATTGCCCCCAAGGAGGGGCAGCAAGTATTTTGAATAAAATACAATCTTCCACAGTGAACAACGGCAAACATAAAGAAAAAATAAAATGATATAAATGGTGTGCCTAAGGCATATGTGTGGAAGAGATAAAAGGGTACAGTTAGAGTTACTATGATTGGGGGCTTCTATAATTTTATCAATTCCCTAGTCTTGCTCAATGCCCTCATTATTTGAGAGGAAAAGAACTGAAGCCCAGGGAGGAGAAGTAACTTGCTCAAGGTCCTGAAAGTCTGTGGACCGGTACATAACCTGCTAATGTGTCAGTTAAGGAGTGTGGTGAAAAGAAAGGAAGGTCTGGTGATAATATAAATCATATATGTCTAAATATAAAGCAATCCCAAGCCACTGAATTTGCATAGCGTTAAGACAGATGTAAAATCAACATCGCACAAAACACAGCAAATGAGAGAGTGCCCAATAACATGAGAAACTTTGCAAGGACTGGAACATAATCCTTCCTCTTTTAGGAGGGATGATTTTGGAGAAACTTCTCCCCTTCTATTCAGACATTTATGGCATATAAGTCTCACTTCCTTCTTGTCACTAGGTGACAAGTCATTGACTACCTCCTTCTACTCCAGGGCCCAGCTGCCCAGAGATCAGTGGTTCCCAACCTCGGCTGTAACCCTCAACCCTGGTCCCCAACCCTCTTCCAAGATTCTGATTTAGTTATTGGGAGAAGAGGTGTTGAGGATTAGTACAATATAAAAGCTCCCAGGTTATTCTAATTTACATCCAAGACTGAGAATCGCTAACATAGGCTTTTTTATAATATTCCATGGACCAGGATAATAGACATAATTTTTGGTCTAGCAAAAACCACTCTGAAAATAAGGAGATTTACATACTATTTGTTATGGACTGAATGTTTGTGCCCCCCCCAAAACTCATATATTGAAGCCCTAACTCCCAACATAATGGTATTTGCAGATGGGGCCTTTGGGTGGTAATTAGGGTTGCATGAGGTCATGAGGTGGGACCTGCAAGTTGGAATTAGTACCTAATTAGATGAGGTCATGAGGGTGAGGCATCCACGATGGGATTACTACCCTTATAAGAGACACCAGAAAGCTTGCTTTCTCTCCCTCTCCACACTCCCACAAATAAAGAGGTCATATGAGCACAGAGAAGGACAATGACCATCTACAAGCCAAGAGAAGAGGCCTCAGAATGAAACTACCTGTTTGCACCTTGATCTTGGACCTCCCGGCCTCCAGAACTGTTAGAAATAAATATTTGTTATTTAAGCTACACAATCTATGGTACTTTGTTATGGCAGCCCAAGCTGACTAATATACACCAGTTCTCTTCAAAACTTCTCAAGTCCTATTTCTCACTGCTAGTACTTCCCAAATACACACACACACACATATGCACGAACACAAGCACTTAGTATGTTTTACTTGTTTGCCTCTAATGCATTTTTTAACATATAAGTAACATATAATTTATCACCCAAACCAGACATTTTTGAAAGTGAGAAGGTATACTATTTCATTGGTGTTTTTAGCTTGAAGATCCAGTGTCTCTCTAATGAGTATAATAAGGCTACAGGTTAGGAGACCTTTGGTCTAGAGTTGGTTCTGCTACTTAACTGGCTTGGACACTGGCTGAGTCACTTCACCTCTCTGGATGTCACTTTCCCATCATAAAGGAGAGAAACAACACAGACACTTTTGTAAGGTCCTCTCTTCCAGGGCAGGAGTCACACAGCCATCCATTAGGCAGAAGTTCTGATCCACTTTATAAAATTTATTGAGCTTTCCAAAAATGCCAATACCCAGGACTCTCCTCTTCTCCCCAAACTGGTCATTGCTCCAGGGCAGATGAAACCATTCATTGTATTGGTGGTTTTTAAAAAAACTTCTAACGAGCAGCCAGGATTAAAACTATGAGCTATTTTACAAATTTTTACCACTGAGAATACAGACTCAGGCGAAGTCATTTGCTCAAGAGCACATATCTTTCAAGTGGCAAAAGCAGAACACAAACTCTAGTTGTCTGGCTGCAAAATTCCACCCACTGCCTGTGGTACAAGAACTCCTGACACATTATCAAGTGCCTGATGCTATTTCCAGAGCTTTGGCTGCTCGTATTTGAAAAGTTGCTTAGCTGACTGATCAGCCACACTCACCTATCAGCTGCTGCAGGTGTCAAGCACAAAAACTGGTTTCATTGTGAAGCTGGGATAGGGATATTTTTCCATCTGTGCCCAGTTGGATATACTGGTCTTCCATATCTGCGGTTCAAAGGAGAACAAGATGCACAGAGATTAACTGTGAATTATAATTAGGAATGTTTATAGATATAGAAACGCTCTGGCTTGCATTTCCACATAGAAACTTTCTGGTACACTATATGGACGTTTTGATTAATGTTACATTCTTGGCTCGTTCTTCAGTTACTGCAACACACAGATTTCCGTCTACATGTACTATTAACCGTCATCTGAGCTTCCCACTCAATATAGCTGATAATTACACATTCTGGAAGCTGAGTGTCACAACCAATTAACTTGACAGGCTCCACTGATTCGGGTAGAAATGGAGACTGTACAAATCTGTTTTGTAGTATCTCGGTAGATATAAAGACGTGATTAAGTCCAAGGACTACAATAAAATAATACTGGCTTAAACCCGGGAACATGAGGAGTGAGTAGAACGATTTTGAGCTTTGGAGCCAAAGAGACCAAAGTTCAAATCCCAGTTCTGCCACTTCCTAGTTAAAAAGCCTTCAAAAAGTTACAGTCAGCACCCCGTATCCGCGGTTGCAGAACCAGCAGATAAAGAGCGCCTTCTGTACTGTGTCATTGCATATAAGGGACTTGAGCATCCTCGGATTTTGGTACCTGTGAAGGGTCCTGAAACCAATACCCCGCCGGCCAAGGGATGGGTGTACTTAGCCCTACTTTATCTTAAACTATATATTTACCCCAAAATGCGTTTTTAAAGCTGTGTGCTTCTTCCCCGCCCCCGGCGACAGGGTGGGGCAGGTGGGCGACCAGGCCTGCTGTCAGCGCTCCACTGTCCCCGTGGCCACCACCGCTATGGCAGCCGCCGCCGCCGCGCGCAACCTCCGCGGGAGAAGGGGTCGCCTCGTGGGACAAAATACAACAGCGCTCAGCCCTTCGCCCGCCGTAGCCCGGGAGGTGGAAGGGGAGGAGGAAGAACCCTGCTTCTTAAAGGAAATATTGAAATTTCTGTTCAACCTACCAGCTTAAGAAATGGAACTGACCAGTACTCTTTCTTTCTTTTTGGGGGGGCGGGGCGGGCAGTCAGTAGTCATGGCTCGCGGGCTGTAGAGCGCAAGCCCAGTAGTTGTGGCGCACGGACTTAGTTGCTCTGCGACATGTGGGATCTTCGCGGACCAGGGCTCGAACCCATGTCCCCTGCATCCGCAGGCGGATTTTTAACCACTGTGCCATCATGGAAGCCTGTATATAAGGGTTTAAATCACTGATTTAGGAGATAGATTGAGTGATGAAGGAATGATCACACTTCAGTCTCTGATTCTGAATTCAGACTTTATGTATTAACTATGTACTATGCAACTGCACTTGAACTACCTGTGTGTAAAAGACAGTTTATCATCCTCTATCAGAAGAGTCTGAAACATGAGATTTGAAAAGGTTTGACTCTACCTAAGACTAGAAGAAAGTCCACCTTCTTTTTAAAAAATTTTATTTAATTTTATTTATTTTTTTATACAGCAGGTTCTTATTAGTCATCAATTTTATACACATCAGTGTATACATCTGACCAGTACCCTTGAAGATCCTAGAACTTGACCCATTCTCATATTCCCTTCCTCCGTGGTGGTAACTCCAAGCCCCTCTTAATCATTCCCTTCCTTTCCTCACCCCTATATGTATCCCTAAATACACTTATAGTCGGCTTACCTGCTCTGAACTGTAGAATAATGTTATGTGCGCCTTATTGCACTTGTTCCACACTGTGTCTAGAATTAGTTCACGTTGATGTATGTGGCTGGAGATCACTTCTTTTCACTGCTATCTAGCATTCCACCGATTGAATATAAAATAACATATGTAACCATTCTACTGGTGATGTGGCCATTTGAGATCCTTGTTCTTATGAACAGTATTAAAAGAAGCACTTCTGTACAGCTTCTCCCAGTGTATCATTGTCAGTTGTTCTAGAGCAGGAGTCAGCAAATTACATCCCAAGGGTCAAATCCAGGCTGCCATCAGTTTTTGTAAATAAAGCTTTATTAGAAAATAGTCACGTTCATTCATTTACATATTGTCTATGGTTGCTTCCCACCACTGTATCACAGGATCCCATTTGCTCTCCTGAATGGTGCCTCCTTCCCCCAGACCACAACACAAAATCTCTGTATCCCTCCAAACAGTCTAGTTTTTTTCCCTTTTTTGAAAAAAATCACCATCTTTATAGTCTCTTAAAGAACCACCCGGAATTATTAGCAATTGCTTTAAAAAAATAATTCTCTTTTCTTGAGAGCAAGAACATTAAATTTCAAACACTCTGAAAGGTAAAGGGAAATCCTTGTGTTCATCTTGGGGATAGTAATTTAGACATGACTGAGAGGAATGTTTATGCTGTTTAGAAATAAAACGGTTGTTCTTTTTACAGATTTCTACCTCCTGCTTCCTATACTTCATACTCATTCTCACTCAGAGGGAATCCTTTCCAGGAATAATTCTATTCCATCTCCCTGAAGCAACTTGGTCTAGAAACAATCAAAAGATGATTCCTTAGGAAACCAAATGTGTGGGCTAGTTGCCAAGAATCTCTCACATCATGTGAGCTTTTGGAAGGAAATTCATTGCGTCCCATCTTTACAAGTGACTCCAATCCCATGGCTCAGAGCTTCACTGGGCAGTCCCAGAGGTAGCTTCAACTTGAAGCCTGTTATTTGCTTCTGGTAGAAATATGTTGCTCCCTAATAAGTAGTAAATGTGGTTTTTGGAAAATCCTTGGAACTTAATGCCATAGAGACTAGACCTTGGGATATCTTATTTCCCTTGATAGCCAGCCTTCTCGGATGGGTTCAAAGCCTATTTTCTGCTTTGACATGTTTTAATTAAGCAAGTTACTTGACTACTCATTTCCATGGTTTTTCCAACAAGCATTTTAAAATAGGCAGCAACTAGGAGAAAGGCATAGTGCTGGTACAGATAAAGATGAATCTGAAATAGCTCTTCTCCGTATGGACAGCACCACTTACAATATTTGCAGAACTCAGTGCAAAATGAAAATGCAGGACCACTTGTTGGAAAATTCTTAAGATTTTCAAGATGATGATAACATAACATTCAACTAAATGTGAGGTCCTTCTAAACACGGAGTACTGTGCGACTCATGTCCATGGAAGCCAGCCCTCATAATCTAGTGGATGACATAGACACAAGTTAGCTACCTGATAAAGCAACAAAGAACTTATGTTAAACATCTGAACAAGTAACAACGTATCGTATAGACATGTAATTCTAAAGGATAATCAGGGTAAGCAGCTGACAATAGGAAGTAGTTAAACTGGACTTTAAATGAGTGAAGACATTTTTATAGGGAGAGAGGGTGACCAAATGCATTCTTGGCTGGGAAACTACACAAGAAAAAATTTGTGATGTGAGAATGTTGGTTTTGATAGAGGAGAGGCAGGAAAGCTACAGTGGTTAGAATGCAGAGTGCTGTAGGTGACGTGGTAGTGATGAACCCAGAAAGGTCATTTAAGGTCAATTACTGGGGTGTCATGGGAGCCTGAATTCCTTCAATTTGGACTTTATCTTGATTTGGATATACTAAACATTCCAAGGTTTTTAGGTAGGAGAATTATATAATCAGTTCTAGGATTCCAGAGAGAAAAATAACTCCAGTTGTAATGTGGCAAATGGATCAGAGAAGAAAGGGACCAGAGACAGGGAAAACTATCAGGAAATAGTTAATAATGTCCAAGGGTAAGAAGTTGGAGCTCCAGGCTACAGATAGAAAGGAGACAGATGGAAGACACTGCAGTGGCCTTCCTTCTTTGAAAATGAAAAAGAATTGCCAAGAGTGCACGTATTTCTTTTTTTTTTAATTTTTAAAAACCACTTTATTGAGAGGTACAGTTGACATGTAAAGATCTATATGTATCTAATTTACACAACATGATGAGTTTGGGGATAAATATATACCCATGAAAGCATTAAGTCCATAAACACATCCATCACTTCCTAAAGTTCCCTCCTGCCCCTCTTTAGTAGTGCGTGTGTGTGTGTGTGTGTTTGTGTGCACCCATGCACTAAGAAAACTTAACATAATATTTACCCTCTTAGGAAATTGGGTGGATGGCTTATAAATATTCATGCAGCTCTCCTGGAGAACTCAATGCCAAGATTAGAAAGATTGTTCTTGTGCCTTGCCAAGCAATGAACAAGCACAGACCCCCACTAACAAGATCCACAGGGGAGCTGTCAGCAAGGTACAATCATGGCTGTCATGGTGGAGAACAGAAGGACCTACCCTGAGCTGCCCATGTTTGTTTCAGTCAAACTGCTGGGCTACTGAGATGTAGATGGGTCTGAAACACCTAATCCTTGCCAAGAGCTGGGCAAACTCACCCAGAAAATCTTTTTACATAATTTCCATAAAAGACTAAGGAAAGCATCAATTTTTAAATTGATAGATGGGTAGGAAGCAGGAAAAAAAAATTTTAATGCCCTTGCAGGATCTGTTTAAATACCCAAAGCACCATTTGTCTAGGAGGAATTTTTTTTTAAATCGTAAAATTTTTGATACAAAAATATATGACAATTATTAAAACACTGGTTTCTGGCCATAATTCAAATCAATATAACTGCAGCATTGGAACAAAGTTGTATAGAAAGATTTTGGTTCAAATCATGATTCTGCAACTTACTATTAATCTGATCTGAGACAAGTAATTTAGCTTCTCTGAGATTTTGCTTCCTTGAAAATGAACATAATTTTATTTGCTTTGCAAACTTCCCAAAATCATTATATGGGGCAGGAGATGAACAAGTACACAGCAAGCCTTGAGGGGCTCCAAAGTGCTCTAAAAATCAAAGATCTTATTAGCAGTGCTATATACCTTAGTGGTCTGTAATTTTTAATCCTACAGAATTAATTTACTTCCTTATAGCAAATATACTCCCAGAAAAATGTGGATTAGAAACCACTTGAATTGTCCTCCTTGTGTGTATGTGTTTTGTTGTTGTCAGTTTTTGCACAAATGTATAACAAATATTAGCAGACATCATAACAAGGAGTAAATAGGAAAACCTGCCAGAGCCTTCAGTATGTAACCAAGAAAATATATTCCATGTATGCTGTCTTCTGAGCATATAGGAAATGTTAAAGTAAGTGAACCCAACAAATACTTATAAATCACATTTGTTTTTCTTGCTTCCCTGCCCCCAACAACAACAACCAAAAAACACTCATAAATCATCCATTTTATGTATAAGCACAGTGGTTACCTCCTATTAGGCTGCTTCCGATGGTGCAAACTGGCCATGTTAAGTCCACCTGTTCTGGCATAAGGAATTCAGCTGGCTCTGGCTTGGATATGCCTTAGGTTCACTAGGTGTATATGTGTCCCTCTCCCACTAGAAAGAAAAGACCTTCAGGGCAGGGACTGACTTCTTCCTTGTTGTATCTTCAGCATCTAGTTCAGCGCCTGACACACAGTAGGTGCTCATTCAATGATGAAGGAATGAATGAGAATTTAAGACTTCTCGTAACAGGATGCACAGCAAATTTTCTTCTCCATGTGATTATCCAATTTTCATGGGTAGATTTTTTCCTCTGATGTGGGTATTTTTCCAAAGACCACACACACTAAGGCATCCTTTTGCATTTTTTAATAACCCAATTTCACCTAATGTACAGTTCTTGCAATGAGTATGAAATGAGTTTACACATGTAGGGAGTTTAGCGTTTACATGATATGTACTCAATAAGCTAAATATTACATTATTTATCTACAAGAGGCAGAAGAGTGACTCTGAAGCCAGATTACCTAGAATCATATCCTAATTCTTCCATCATTGCTATGTGACCCACATGTAACTTAACTGCTCAATGCTTTATTACTTTAGCTCTGTAATAGGAAAACAATACAGCTCACTTTACAGCATTGCTGTGAGGTTCACATGAGATGCTATGTTTGAAGATAATGCAAGAAAATAGAACACATGTATGGTGGTGGGAACACAGTAAATAATAAATACTAGAAAATTTAAAAAGCCGAAGAAACATTTGTTAATCACCTGCTGTATACCAGAAACTCAGCTAGCTGCTGTGGAAGAGAGACAAGACCCAATCCCAACCCTCATAGAATTTAGATTCTAGGCAGAAAGGATCTCAATCTGGGTAACAATGATAACAGGGATAGTTACACTTTCCCTCCATTGTTCCTTCAGAGCTCTGGACCAGCACACAATTGAGAGAAAAAGAATTTTTACAGCAGCCATGTAAATGGACTGTTAAATGGCTTCTAACTCTTCAGCTCTTAGATGTAATTTGGATACAGATAATAATAGTAATAATAATAACCTTACCATGTTGAAAATTCTATATTTGATCTCATTTAATCCTTACAACAAAATTGCAAAAACAAGTATAGTTACCCTCTATTTACAGATTGAAGTTCAGAAAAGATAAATAATTGCCCGAGGTCACATATCAAGTGTATCCCATAACTGCACTAACCATGGCTGGATACTTTCCCTGGCCTTTTGCTGGAACTTGGCAGCTAAGCCGATAAGCTCAGCAGGAGTATATTCTCTCATCATGAACACTTCCTGAATTAGGGACTGCCCTGTTGGCTGGCATGGTTGTTGCTGTGCGTTTGCTTTCCCTTGTGTTAGAAATCAGATGGCATGGGGCCAGCACAGCATCTTCCTCTTTGTTCTCACTTTCCCAGGAATTCCGCCTCCTGGCATCCCAATCAGGCTGTGTCACAAGGGCTCAGACCTTAATCCAAGCAGCTTTCGCCCTCCCAGCTTTGCAAAATGGCACACCAAGGTCTCTGACTTATCAGCCTGTTCTCCCACCTTGTCTGCCAGCCCAAAGCTAGCAGAGCACTGGACACTGCAGGTCCTTCTCCAACCTCAGCTTTTCTTCCAACATTCTCACAAGATCTTCAACCTCTAGTTGGGCATCAGTGGCCACAGGACTGCCCACAGTGGAGGTCAGCCCACCGCCAAGCCAGGCATTTCCCTTCTTTGCCTTCCTGCAAAGAACTTCTTGAAGTTCCTCAAACAAGCATATCAAACCAGCCAACATTTTTGGGACATCCCAATACCTGCTCAGCGGTCCACAAACATCTGACATACTGGCCACCCCTCCCCACATAGAGGTTGATGGCCAACTCGGGATTTCCTCTGTGGGTGCATCTATCCCAAGACCCATTTCTTGTCTCCTGGCTGAAGGAATCCAATTGCTGTTCACAACCTCGGGAGCTTCTTGGGTAAAATTTGAAAGTGACCCCGTATATGGAGGGCAAAGGGAGACCAAAGAAAGAGACAGAGCCCTCCAGATTGGTAGGTGGCAGGTGTAATAATCAAGGGAACCTACATACAAGACTCGTCTTGCGTGGCTACAAGATGCGTAGATCTCAGCACCCGCCTTCCAAAATCTTAAAAGTTTATATATATATATACAGAGAGAGGCCTTAACCAGTTTCAGTCAATATACCAGGCAGATAGTCCCGATACCTAAATTCTCTCAAGGCTCAGTCCTTGAAATGGCTCCAGTTATGGGAACTATGGGTGGAATGCATATTTCAAGGACAGAGAAGGGGGTGAGGAGCCTCCGATTGCCCGGGTCCAGCTCTCTGGTCAACCAGCAGTCACATCCTCTTGATAACTTCCTCCAACTTTAAGTGTAACCAAGTTACATATCAAGTGTAACTGCTCTAACAAATAAACTCGAAGTTGTGTAATGTCACAAACACAAGAGAAGTTTCACTCTTGCTTGCATAATAATACTGAGTAGGCGAACAGGAAGTCAGAGACACAGGTTGCCAGAAGCTCTGTCAACATGTATATTCTAATAAAATAGGGAGGAGAAAGAGGATTTAGACGGGTACATGGGAGATTTAGTGGGCCAGACCTGAAAGTAGTGCACATCCCTTCCGCTAATTTTCCATAGTCTAGAATTTAGACACGTGGTCACTCTTAACTCCAGGGAGAAATGGGGAATGTAGACCCTGGCTGGGCAGCCACCTCCTGCGCATAATTCTGTCCTATGGAATGGAAGCACAAATATTTGTGTCTTCAGTCTTCTCTAGACAAAAAGTAAGTACCGAAGGCATGATTCCAATACAGGTCTGTCCGTCTCCAGAGTCCATGCTTCTAAACACTGGTAATCACAAAGCCAGCCAAGAGCTCAGTATTGCCCCTATGCTGTCCATGTTTCAAATCACTTCATCTTCAAAACAACTCTATGAAGTGAGTCCTATTATTTGATAGACAAAACATGACCCAGAAGGATCAAACAGCTTGTTCTGTGTAACCTTGGGCAAGTCACTGAACTTCTTCACTGCTCAACATTCTTATCTTTAAATGGGCTTTATAATAACACCCTTTAGAGTGTGTGTCTGATCAGAACCTGCCCCCCCACCCCCAGTCCCTGATCCTAACAACTTCCCAGGACCCTTCCAACTCAGCGTGCAACCCTAAAGCCAAGTTCTGAGATCAGCCTCAAAGGATATCTTCTACCAGTTATCCCAGTAGCAGAATTGAGCCGTCCCCCAGGATGCCAGCCTTTGCTGGCAAGACAACCTAAGGGCTGTTATTTTGGCTTGTATGATGTCTCTAGATTATCTCACTTTCTAGATAATCCTTGCTGTGGGTTATCCAGGAATTCCACAATAAAACACCCTACTGAGAGAAAAAGGTTTTTGGCTTTTGACCCAAAGATTTAATGTCCTTGCAGCTTTTGGAACACAACATTTCTCCCTAAAAGTTTACCATCAAATGGTGACATCTGTCAAGAATAAAAAGCTATAATTCTATTCATATACTACTTTGAAGTTGAAAACTAAAATTACATTTACTGGACATAGATTTAAAAACCTCTATTTTCAAAGTAACCACAGACCAATTTTTTACAGTGAAGCCTCATATCAGAGTAAATTTCACAGTGGTTGCTGCTTCTGAAAGGATTTCATGGCATTGTGCTTACAAGCCTAGGCATTGGAGCCAAGTTGCATATGCTTAAATTCCAGTTCTGTCACTCCTGCTAGCTGTGCAACAAGGGCAAAGGGATTTACTTTCTCTAAGCCAGTATTTCCCAATCTGTAGAATGGGGACAAATCCAGTGCCTGCTTTAGAGTGTTGCTGTGGAGATTAAAGGACTGAGGGTAACCGATGTGCTCACTCAGCATAGTGCTTGGTAAGCACTCCCTGGATTGTGTAAGGTAAGAAGACATTTTATTTTCCCATTTGTTTTCTTAGATTTAGGGCCTGCATAATGGATCAGACAGAAATTTCCTCTTTCTAATATGTTGAGCCCATCAATCACTACAGTATGATGATCAATCTGTGGGTAGAATCTGCCTCTCATCCTATATCACGAGGGTGGCCCATGGCTCCAGAAAGTATATCCCCCCAAATAGGTTTATCCTGTTCACCCAGCATGTGATTAGTGTGATGCTAATTTGTACCTCCAGAACTAAAAGAGGGAAAAAGGCTTTATAGTACAGTTGTTAAAAGCTTAGTTTTGGAGCCAGATAGACAAATATTAAGAATCCCACATTCTGTGTGGCCTTGGGCAAGTCGCTGAACTTCTCCACTGCTCACCATTCTTATCTTTAAATGAACTTTATAACAATACCACTTTTATAGGATTACTATGAGGATTAAATCTGATGTGACAGACACTGTGCTAAACATTTTATAAACATAACAAGTCTTCGGTGAGTACAGAAATCCTTTAAGCCTTGTAACAGATTCTCATTTTTTCTTCAAATAAAGACATGGTCAATGTAAACGTAAAATGATGCAATCACTATGGAAAACAGTTTGGCAGTTCCTCAAAAAGTTAACTATAGGATTGCTATGTGATCCAGCAACTCTACTGCTAGGTAAATACTCCCTCCAAAATGAAAACATATGTCCACACAAAAACATGTACACAAATGTCTGTAGGAGCTTGAGTCATAATATCCAAAATGTGAAAACAACCCAAATGTCCATCAACTGATGAATGAACACTATCAAATACTATTCAGCGATAAAAAGAAATGAAGTACTAATACATTCTATAACATGGATGGACCTCAAAAACTATATGCTAAGTGAAAGAAACCAGACACAAAAGACCACATATTGTATGATTCCATTTTCTTTTAACTGAAGAATAGTTGATTTACAATGTCATGTTAATTTCAGGTGTACAGCACAGTGATTCAGTTATATATATAAAGGTTTTATATATATTCTTTTTCATATTTTTTCCCTTATAGCTCATTACAAAATATTGAGTATAGTTCCCTGTGCTATACAGTAGGTCTTTGTTGGTTATCTATTTTATATGTGGCAGTATGTACATGTGTGATTCTATTTGTATGGAATATCCAGAATAGGCAAGTCTACAGAGATTGGAAGTGTCTATAGATTAGTGGTTGCCAAGAACTAGTGGCGGGGAGATGAGGTGTAAACTGGTGTGAGGTTTCTTTTGGGGGTAATGAAAATATTCCAAAATTCTATTGTGATGATGGCTGCGTAACTCTGTAAGCACACTAAAAACCATTGAATTATACACTTAAAACGGGTGAATTGTATGGTATGTAAATTACATCTCAATAAAGCTGTCTACAAAGAATATATAGGCACACTACAGAGATATTTCAGGTTTGGTTCCAGACCACCACAATAAAGCGAATATTACAATAAAGCAAGTCACATGAATTTTTTGGTTTCCCAGTGCATATAAAAGTTACGTTTCCACTATAGTAGTCTGTTAAGTGTGCAATAGCATTGTGTCTAAAAAAAAATGTACGTACCTTAATTAAAAACAGTTTATTGCTAAAGAATGTTAACCATCATCTGACAACTCAGGGTTGCCACAAACACTTAATTTGTAAAAAACACAATATCTGTGAAACACAATAAAACTAGGTATGTGTGTATTGAATGGTAACTACATCTACTCTAGGTTCCTGGCTGGGATGTCGAATATATTGGTTTGTGTGTTATAAACATTCAAAATGTAGCTATTGAATGAAGAGCAAAATAGAGAAGCCTAACTTTTCCTCTGGAATGTCCTGCCATTGCCAAAGAGTCTTCCTTCCCCTCCTAGCCAGAAATCAAGTTGAATCAAGTGCCAAAGCCAACCTAAAGACGTTGAAAGTCAGGACATTTTTCTTGCAGTACGTATTGGCGTAGGAACTAGACCCCTTGCTGGCTGGCTCTTTGGTCTAAATAAGCAATAATCTCTCACCTAAAAATACACACACTCTCTTCCATACACAACCAAACAGTCTGAAGATCAGAACGTTGTTTTAACAAGGTGACCAGACTAAAAGATTTTAATGACTTATTCAGTCACACCATTGTTTGAATGAATTTTTCCTCTGTGTTTATGGGTTAAGAAAAGAAACATAACATAACTTATTCATTCATTTAGTTAATATTTTTAGATCACCTACTCAGTGCCAAGCACTAGTCCAAGTGTTGCATATACTCAGATTATTGATCTACTTGGACAACATCAAACAGAAGCATTTTATCTCCTCAAGATGACTCTCATGTGCTCCTGGAGATCAAATAGGAATACAAATTTAATTAAATTAAGGTCTGGTCAGCTATCCAGAAAAAGTAAAAAGCATACTCTAGTTGCTTAAGATTTTTAAGCAAAGAATGATGACACTTGACTGTCCATTGGGAAACCATTTATTACTCTGGTCCTATGTCTTCTGTACACACTAAAGTATTTATCCAAAGAGAATGTTGAAAGGAATTTATTCTCCAATGAATAACCTGATCCTCCAAACACGAGTTTCACTACAGTTTCCAACACAGGAAAGAGGGAGAAATGGCACAGAAGGCGATAGCATGACACACTAAGGCACCACACTTGAGTCCTCCAGCCTCCTCTGTGCTCGAAGCTTTACCTTGGCTGTTCCCCTCAGCTTTCAACTGGCTTCAATTACCTCTAGATTTAGCTTCAACAAACAACCAAGTATTGAAAACTCAATTTTCCATTCTTCAAAGTGCATTACCAGAAAAAGTGAAATGCAAGGCAACAAAGAGCATTTAATCATTAGGATCTTGCCTCTTGCTGTGGTGAAACCACACGGCTTGGCCCACTTCCAAGGCTAGAATTAATGAATGAGCAGGATTCTCAGGGAAAGCCTTTAACTACAGTCTGCTTAGCCCACAGAGCCTGCCCCTTTATTGCTCTTGGCATGTCTGCCTCTGTTTCTAATGGATCACCTTCCCGGGGAAATACGCACAGGGGGAAAGTTGCAGCCTTATGAATTCCTGTTTCCATTTCTTTTCTTCTCTTTAGAAACAGACTTAAGGAGATTTAATTATGCTGAAGCAGAAAAATCTTGAGTCTTAAGACTAAGAGAGCAATCAACTGTGTTCCCTCTCTGCCATTTCTCAGCTGTGGGGAATCTGACACTTGCTTGCAGCCATGCTCCTAGGCTACAGTATCCCAATATCCAACCTTCCTTCAGCTCGGACCTCATGGGCCTCACAGCATCAGCATCACAGATCCCTCTACCTATACTCTACCTTCTTGAAGAGGCAGTGTGTTGTTGAGTCAGGGTCAAGGGCAATGCTGGCTACATCCTAGGGCTGGAACTTCATTAGATAAGCTATAGGTTAAGAGCTTTTTGGCTTCTATTCTAGGTCTCCTCTCCTGATTGCTTCTCTCTGTTGGGCCAGCCTAAAGCTAGAGCAGGAAAACAGGCCTGAGGATGCTTTGTGACATTTATTGTATGTAGGCTACCCAATAATCATACCCTTCTTCTTATACAAATGTCACCTCAATAGGCTTTTAAGGAGTTCCCTCTACCCTCTCTAGACACAGACTGGCAACTGGCCACGAATCACCCTGCCCACCTCTAACCAATGGGTGAGCACATGACATAAGCTGGGGCCACATGCCCTCCCTCCCCCAAATTTTACTCTTCAGCAGGATGATTAGAAAAACTGAACACAGATTTTTTTCTTGAGGAAGAGGACTGTTTAGGGGAAGACACATTATCAGTTCCTGCTCTAAAGAGTCCACTTATCCACCTTCTACTGCCCCCAGCACACACAGACGCATGCTGTTGTCCTGTTCATCAGCCTCCCTTCTGTTCCATGAGTAATTCCACATCCTTCCAATAAATTCCTTCTTTGCATCAGTTAACCAGAGTCAGTTTCTGATACTTGAAACCAAGCAGCTGCATAATAGGTTCATTTTTTTCTCAGTTTAATAAAGCCAACTCAAGGATGCAACTGGTCTCTAAAGATGGTCTATGCTTCCCATCTTCAAGGAAATCTTTGTAAATGTACATTATATTTGTGTGGCACTTCCCAGGCTTTAAAGTACTCTCTCTCTCTCTCTCCACACACACACACACACACACACACACAGCATGTGCATATATATAAGTACGCATTCATATATACACGTGCGTGTGTGTGTGTGTGTGTGTGTGTGGAGAGGGATAGAGAAAGAGAGAATCATTCTCAACTGAGACTAAAATGAAACAAACAGCTCTCCAACTCTGTGACATAAACAGCTATTGAACACAGAAAAAAGTGAACTGAGGTGCTTAGAAAAAGAATGGCATTGTAAATGTCCTCAGACTTTCTGGCTCCAGCCCAGAATGCTTTTAAGTAAACAACACACAAAAGCATAAAACCAAATGCTTTAACACTTACTAATGAAGTATTATAGACCCCTTATCTCATTGAATCCTTTTCATAGCCATCTGGGATACTATTAGGCTTATTTAACACTATGAAGTAAATGAGAATTTCAAGTAAATTGTCTTGTGTCTCAGCTAACAAATTAGAAAAACAAGATGATGCGACACCAGATCATTTGGAATGCCAAGTCTATGTTCTTTACCCCACATCATATCCATCTCTGCAATGGGGGAAAAAACATACACTTAATGGACTTAAATCAGAAAACACTTTAATAAACGTTACTTGATAATAAACGGTTTAACTATGGGAGGGAGGGGTAAATTTCTGCCACTGAACATATATCAACATAAATTCAAGGTAGATTAAAGAGTTCAATGTTTAAAAATGAAGCAATAACAAAGTAGAATAAAATATAGGCAAGATTTTTCTGATCTCAGGGTGGGGAAAGCCTTTCTAAGTTAAACAAAGGAAGCATCTTAAAGGACATTATTGATATATTTGACTGCATACCTATTAAAAACAACTGTAGCACAAAAAGTACTATGAATTGAATCCAAAGACAAACAGGAAAAATATTTCCAAAATACATTATGCAAGATAAATAGTCTTAGTATATACATATTTCTTCTGAAATAAAAATATTAATCAACACTTCAATATAAAAATATACTCAACAGTCGTACAGTCAAATCACAGAAGTAATAGATAGGGGAAGAATACATCTAATTTAAAAATACAGGTTCTCTAATAATGAAAGAAATGCAAATTAAATAAACTATGAGTTTCTATTTTCACACACCACATTGACAAAAGTTTTTTAATTGTATCAATACTATTACAACACTGAATGCACTGAGTAATTCTGTAGCAAACACTTTAATAATATGTAACAAACACCTTAAAAAATGTCATTATAACTTGTCTCAGTGGGGAAGTGTTTTAAAAATACATTACATTTATATGATAAAACGCAAGGCAGTTATTAGGTGATAGGATGATTTTCATCTTCTTTGTTTACATGTATACATGTAAACATGTTTATATGTTTATATTTTCCAAATTTTTACAGTGAGTATCTACAGGACAATGTGTGTGTATGTACATACATATAAACACATATATTGCTATACATACACACATGTATATATATATACATACACATAAATGATTTTTTAAATTTTGCACATTTAAGTTTGTATGTATTCGTGTGTGTGTGTTTATTGAGAATTTTAAACTCAATGGGGCATAAATAAGAAATCATTTCATTCTTATTTTGTCAAATCTCCCTTTTCCCTCCCATGTTGATACCCTAGGCAGAGTCCATAATTTCTGGATTCTTTCAGTGATTTGGAAACTCAGTCTTTTCATTTTAAAACAGAGTCTGTTCTCTGCTTTGGGGCTCTCTCCGGCTCCAACCCCAGGCAATGCCCCAGCTTGGAGGCCCTCAGATGGAGAGGGGGCCGTGGTCTGCACTTGATCTTTCTAGGTTGAGGTGGGGAAGGACGCGGTGGCTCCTGGGATACCCCCTGCTGTCCTTCTTATGGACGCAGCTTTTCCTCTCTGAGGGGCCAGGAGCCCAGGAGGCTCCACTGGTGGAACCCGCAGAGCCCTCTTCACATGGCTCCCTGGTTTGCAAGATCTGCCTGTACACCCACTTCTGCACCCTTTCTCCTCTCCACCACTCTGATGTTGCCAGAGCCTTTTGTTTCTGAGGCTTCTATCCGAGCAACTAAGCCATTCAGGATAGAGGTCTCCGGGGCTTATCCATCATGGGGAGAGGAAAAAGAGTTAGAGTACAGAGCAGGCAACTAAATGCCTCTGGACACCTCAATTTCTCTTCATTCCTGTCCCCGTGAGCTGTCGCCCTCCAGCTCCCTGCCTCCCACTCTCCTCCAACTCATTCTCCACCCTGCAGCCCAAGGACTCCTTCTAAAACCCACACCCAATTGCTTAAAAACCTTTCAGTGATTTCCTGCACCCTGAGGGTAAGCTCCAAAACTACTCACGGGGCTGTGAAATGGCATCTGGTTTCTCCTTAGTGTCTACCTTCATTTGGTCCTCCACTTCCTCTCCCATCTTAGCTGCACTGAATGTTTACCCATCTCCAACTAGTCGCACTCTCCACATTAGGTCCCCACACACGTGTTCCCTTTTTCCAACGTACGCTCCGCCATGCCCAGTCCTATCACATCTGCCTCCCCCTTCACCTAATCAGTGTCTGCCCATTCTTCAGATTGCAGTCTAATCTATTACAATCCCTCAGGGAGGTCCCCCGCCTGAGACAGGGCAAGGGCCCCATGGACCCTTCCATCACCTGTCATACACTCATTATACTATTTTGCAATCACTGATTTAATTTCTGTGCTCTCTCATAGGCTCCACTGAGAGTTAGAATTGCATCTGCCATATTTACATGGGTTTATATCCTCAAGATCTAGCACCTAGTCACTTAACCCAGAATAATAAATACATAATGAGGATTTGACTATAAACGAATTCCTAAACTTGGATTGAAGGCTGCTTAAGGGTATCTGGCATGGTCCTCTGCAGGACACAAGCTGAATAATCAAAAAGAACTGAATAAAAGGTGTATTTTTTCCAAACTGTGGGCACAGCCTAAGGAAAGCAGCAAGGGTGGAACAGCATCCTAAGACATGTACCTAAGGAAGCACTTACCACCCCAAGGCACAAAGGGGAACAGAAGGGAGCCTCGGTCAGGATCTGCTCAGAGATAGGGCTGCACAGAGAAGGATACCTGAGCAGAAGAAAAGCTGATATGAACTGCAATTCAGCAGGGAGTCAGGGAATGAATACCTGAACTTCTCCCTCCTCTCCACCCCCATCTCCTGTTGGCGTCTTCCATTGCCTGAAAAAATCCAAAGCCACAGGACAAGGAAGTACAGTGATGTGGTCCATCTAAACCAGGTTTCCAGGGTGCAGAGCAGGGTGGAGAAGAAGGGAGGGTAGATTTGGAGTGGTACCAGCACCAGCAGAGGTTTTCCTAGCTCTACATTTCTTTGCATCCCCCTCAGTGTTTGGCACAGAAGCAGTGGGCCATAAACACCCATGAAAATGGATCCACTAAATTGAATTGAATGAAACAGAATGGAATTGAATTGCTTTGAACTGAATGGAGCAAACCAGACTGCTAAGTAGTTTCCAAGTCAAGAGTTGTCTTATCTTTATGGTATAATCATGGATCTTGCACCCCTGAATTCCAATACGGTCTCTCTAAGCCTCCTGGTTTAGCAGAGTTTGGAATGCACAACATCCCATGTTCCGAGCAATTCCAGTGAATCCTGCAATTCACTGTTACATGGCATTGTATGTAACTTCATATGTTATCTTTAATTCCTGGGTCTCCCTCCCCACTAAGTTTATAAGGCATGGTAAATTGGGCAAAGAAATATTGTTTGTCTTTAGGGTTTCAAACCCTAAGAGGTAGTAGACTGTTAGAGGTTTATACACATGCATTAAAAAATGAAAACAAGGAAAGTGTTACTTTTACATGGGATTTCCAACATTGTGCAGCAGCATCTGTACAAGCCTCCAGGTGCTGGTATTGGCTTGTAGAGAGCAGCACCTTGTGAACACGAAGCTGGTAATTTACCTGGTGCAGCGTCTGGGAGCACAGAGCCATTTGAACAGCAGCTGATGCTGGGGCAGGTGGTGTGCCCAAGGCATTACTGGCATCCCTTTAGGAGAGCAGTTAGAGTCCTGGAGTTAGAAGGGTCACACGGGCCGAGTCAGGCTGACTCTAAAATAACCTGTTGAAAATCAGTCATTTTAGTCGAAACAATTACCAAACTCTTAAAGTAACAATCAGATGATTAGATAGTCCCCTGTTTACCCAATCATATTATTGATATTTTACCATAGGCCCAGTCTTTAAAAAAGACAATTTAAACCCAGTAATTAAACTTAAACACAATGTGGGACTTCCCTGGTGGCACAGTGGTTAAGAATCTGCCAGCCAATGCAGGGGACACAGGTTCGATCCCTTGTCTGGGAAGATCCCACATGCCGTGGAGCAACTCAGCCCGCAAGCCACAACTACTGAGCCTGTATGTCACAACTACTGAAGCCCACACTCCTAGAGCCCATGCTCCACAACAAGAGAAGCCACTGCAACAAGAAGCCCGCGCACCCCAATGAAGAGTAGCCCCCACTCACCACAACTAGAGAAAGCCTGCGCACAGCAATGAAGACGCAACGCAGCCATACATCAAAAAATTAAAAAGAAAAAAAGAAAACTTGAACACAATGCAAGTCCAAAGTGTCTAGTTGGACTAGAGGGTCTTTTATGACTCTGGTAGGGGAACAGAACCCAACCTAGCTGCTATAGGAAAATTACTCTTTGCCAGATTTTTGGTATAATAATGAGAATCATAATTTCACCCACAGTTAAAACAGTCTGTGTAATTAAATCATGGTATAATGAGATTATATGACTATACAGAGGCTGAAAAATCACTGATCTTGATGTCAAGATCTGACAGAACACAAAACAGAAACCCACAAAAACCTCACAAAAGTAGTGTTTATAGAGTCAACTATAAAATAGCACAGTGATGTGATCAGTTGTGTAATATGGAAACAAAAAAAAAAGTTACATCATTCATTAAAACCTACCTAGTCTGTTCATTCCAAAAGAGAAGTAATTTTAAATTAGGTTAAAATAGCATAAAGGGAGGTGGAGATTTGAAAATGATAAGGACACACTTTAAGCCAAAAGATTTTACGTCACTTTGCTGTGCAGCAGTGATCGGCACAACATTGTAAATCAACTCTACCTCAATAAAAAAAGATTTTTTAAATAGCTATCCACTAATGAAAAATCTGAA
Source organism: Pseudorca crassidens (assembly GCF_039906515.1). Lineage (NCBI taxonomy): Eukaryota > Metazoa > Chordata > Mammalia > Artiodactyla > Delphinidae > Pseudorca > Pseudorca crassidens. Next base: position 26,807,909 of record NC_090309.1, read on the forward strand.
AGACAAATTAAGGAAACACTCCCATTTACCACTGCAACAAAATGAATAAAATACCTAGGTATAGGGCTTCCCTGGTGGCGCAGTGGTTGAGAGTCCACCTGCCGATGCAGGGGACACGGGTTCGTGCCCTGGTCCAGGAAGATCCCACATGCCGCAGAGCGGCTAGGCCCATAAGCCATGGCCGCTGAGCCAGCGTGTCCGGAGCCTGTGCTCCGCAACGAGAGAGGCCACGACAGTGAGAGGCCCACATAACGCAAAAAAAAAAAAAAAAAAAAAAATACCTAGGTATAAACCTACCTAGGGAGACAAAAGACCTTTATGCAGAAAACTATAAGACACTGATGAAAGAAATTAAAGATGATACCAACAGATGGAGAGATATACCATGTTCTTGGATTGGAAGAATCAATATTGTGAAAATGACTATACTACCCAAATCAATCTACAGATTCAATGCAATCCCTATCAATTTACCAATGGCATTTTTTATGGAACTAGAACAAAAAATCTTAAAATTTGTATGGAGACACAAAAGACCTCGAATAGCTAAAGCAGTATTGAGGGAAAAAAATGGAGCGGGAGGAATCAGACTCCCTGACTTCAAACTATACTACAAAGCTACAGTAATCAGACAATTTGGTACTGCCACAAAAACAGAAACACAGATCAATGGAACAAGATAGAAATCCCACAGATAAACCCACGCACCTATGGTCAGCTAATCTATGACAAAGGAGGCAAGGATATACAATGGAGAAAAGACAGTCTCTTTAATAAGTGGTGCTGGGAAAACTGGACAGCTACATGTAAAAGAATGAAATTAGGACACTTCCTAACACCATACACAAAAATAAACTCAAAATGGATTCCAGACCTAAATTTAAGACTGGACACTATAAAACTCTTAGAGGAAAACATAGGAAGAACACTCTTTGACATAAATCACAGCAAGATCTTTTTTGATCCACCTCCCAGAGTAATGGAAATAAAAACAAAAATAAACAAATGGGACCTAATGAAACTTCAAAGCTTTTGCACAGCAAAGGAAACCATAAACAAGACGAAAAGACAACCCTCAGAGTGGGAGAAAATATTTGCAAATGAATCATCAGACAAAGGATTAATCTCCAAAATATATAAACAGCTCATGTAGCTCAATATTAAAGAAACAAACAACCCAATCCAAAAATGGGCAGAAGACCTAAGTAGACATTTCTCCAAAGAAGACATACAGATGGGCAAGAAGCACATGAACAGCTGCTCAACATCACTAACTATTAGAAAAATGCAAAACTACAATGAGGTATCACCTCACACCAGTTAGAATGGGCATCATCAGAAAATCTACAAACAAATGCTGGAGAGGGTGCGGAGAAAAGGGAACCCTCTTGCACTGTTGGTGGGAATGTAGATTGATACAGCCACTATGGAGAACAGTATGGAGATTCCTTAAAAAACTAAAAATAGAATTACCATATGATCCAGCAATCCCACTACTGGGCAAATACCCAAAGAAAACCATAATTCAAAAAGACACATGCACCCCAATGTTCATTGCAGCACTATTTACAATAGCCAGGTCATGGAAGCAACCCAAATGCCCATCGACAGACGAATGGATAAAGAAGATGTGGTACATATATACAATGGAATGTTACTCAACCATAAAAAGGAACGAAATTGGGTCATTTGTTGAGAGGTGGATGGATCTAGAGACTGTCATACAGAGTGAAGTAAGTCAGAAAGAGAAAAGCAAATATCGTATACTAACACATGTATGTGGAACCTAGAAAAATGGTACAGATGAACCGGTTTGCAGGGCAGAATTTGAGCCACAGATGTAGAAAACAAACATATGGACATCAAGGGGGGAAAGCCGCAGGGGGGTTGGGATGGTGGTGGGATGAATTGGGTGATTGGGATTGACAAGTATACACAGATGTGTATAAAACTGATGACTAATAAGGACCTGCTATATAAAAAAACAAACAAAAGAAAAAAGCTATCGAAAATCACTGACCACCCTGAAACATTTTGAAACCGAGAGAACAAAGGCAAGATGTGAGAAGCAATTATTAAGGTGCTGAAAAGTCCAGAGACAGGGACTGGACCCCAGAGAACAAAGAACAAGATGGATGAACCCACTTCAGAGACAATCGTATCATGCATTGCTCACGTCAAGGATCTGAAAACCCAGGGGGCGTCTCTGATAGAGCCATCTTGGGAAGGTCAGTGTGACACCAAGCGTGTGACACCCTCCTGCTCTTCCCCATCTGTTCGTCCTGGACCCAACAACTGGAGAAGAAAGAAGAGAACCTGATAGGCAGCAGAGTCGAGGGTGGGGTGCCTCTACCCGTCATATGACCGTGGACCACAGAGCAAGTCTGAGCTTGATGGAGGGGAAAGGGAAACAACTCTGATTAGGATATAAGATTGAAGTCTTGACTTGGACCAGACTATATTTTTCAATACCTGAAATCAGACTGTTTCTTTCTGTTAAAGTGACTTGGCAGCTATGGGATTTTTTCCAAGCTGTTATCAAGGGACAGGGAAGAAAGACACATCAAAGAAGACAGCAGTAGGCAGAAAAGAATGTTATTTCCTCTTTGTATTCAATTAATTCAATCAAGAAAACAGTTACTTGTGGAACTGTTTACAAACCCCAATCACACTAATATTAATGCCCCCCACCGACACACAAAGTATTTTAAGAGGCATAGAGCCCACACAGAAAAGTTTGTCTGATTAGTCAGTCTGAGTCACTTACACATTCTCTAATTGAAGGAGACCAAACCCCAGGATTGAGGGTCCTGATGGTCCTACCATAATTATGTAAAAGTGGTAAAGAACATTTCCCCTAAGGAAGGGATGCTGGAAAAGAGAAACAAACAAAAAACAAACAGTGGATGGATCACAGCAGCTGACCTACATGTTTTGGTTTTGTCTCAGTTGTCAGTAATCATCTCCTTCTGTCTTTTTCATTAATCTACTTTTTAAACTTCTCCCTTGAATATTAGGATTGATTAAAGGAATCAAAGAGCAGGACATCTGTGAGGCAGAGGGAGTGTGGGGTAGACTTCTGGTCAGCGGGTTCTTCCTGGAAGCTGTATGAACTTGGGACAAATGACCCCATAACTTTTAAGCCTTAACACTCCTTTAAAAACTTACAAAATTGACCTAACAAAGGAAAAAAAAAAAAAACAGTCAACGGTCACATGAGTGACTTCAGAAGCAACTTAATTAGGTATTGGTTTTCCTTAGAGGAATAAATATATAATCTATATTATGGTGCATCCAGTGGGTTTTAAAGATAAGATCAAGAAACATGAAAGTCACCTTTTATGTTAAACAATAAAGAGATTTATATAATAGACTGCCCAGGTAATAAATAAAGGTCTAAATAGAAGGGAAAGAAAGAGGATAGAAGAGAAATAGAAACAGAGAACAAAAATTTCAAGGAAAAGGCAGAGGCAGAGACAAACACAAACAAATTACAAAGAAAGAAATAACAGGCAGGGTGAGCGAAAGAAGCTGGGGGGGTGGGGAGCGGGAAATACAAGGTAATGTCTGTATGATAGGAGCGCCATCTTGTGGCGTAAAAGGATAGTGCAGCTGATGGCTTCTGACGCCTTCTTCCTCTCTCTCAACTGTACAGTAACTGCAAACAGTAACTTCACTTTCTTGGTACATTTGCAACGAACCAAGTGAAATTAAATAGGGGGAAAAGCCCAATGTATGAACTGAGGTTTCCCAATTCTTCCGAGGGGAAACAATGGCTCATAGAACATTCCAAACATTACAAAGATCAGATACACCTGAAAACGTTCAGAACAAATCTAAAAATAATGACATTTGTAAGTAAAGTTTTCTTAATATTAAGTTTCCTGTGACTTCTGTTTCATTTACCTCAATTAATTCATTTATTCATTCAACAAAGAATATTTATTGAACATATATGATGTGCCCCAAATAGCACTCTGTGTGTGGGAGATACAGCAGCTCCTGACCAATGAAGCTTCTGTTTCAGTGGAAGATAAACAATCCAGAAATAAACAAGTAAATATAAAGTGCCAATTGGGATTGGGTGCTACAGTGCTAACCAAAGCAGGATGTGGCAGATAGGAAGCATGGGGGTGAGAGAGGGCATTACTGTTTTATCTGGGACGGATAGAATGAAAATGAGCAGAGACATGAAGTGAGGGAGTGAGTCATGTGGCTTTAGGGGGAAAACAGACCCAAAGGGGACTAAGAGACAGAGGTGCTCAGGCTCTGGAGTCAGACACACTTGAGCTAGAACCCCAGCGTATCATTTACCAACTCTGTTACTTGATCTCTCCAAGCTTGCATTTCTTCAACTACAAAATGAGAATTAAAATGCTTTCTTTGCTATACTCTTGGAAGATCAAATGGGGATAAAATGTTGCAAAGGTTATATGCATATAAAGTGCTTTGCACAGTGCCAGGCACGTGGCTTGTATACAAAAGTGTGGGGGGGGAGGGATAAATTAGGAGTTTGGGATTAGCATGTACACACTACTATATATAAAATAGATAACCAACGAGGACCTACTGTGTAACACAGGGAACTCTACTCAATATTTTGTAATAACCTATAAGGGAAAAGAATCTGAAAAAGTATATATATATATATATATATATATATATATATATATATATATATATATATATATATATGAATCACTTTGTTGTATACCTGAAGTTGACACATTGTAAATCAACTATCTTTCAATTAAAAAAAACCCAATAAACATTAGCTATTACCTATGTCAGTTTTTTTTTTTTTTTTTTTTGCGGTGTGTGGGCCTCTCACTGTTGTGGCCTCTCCCATTGCGGAGCACAGGCTCCGGACGCGCAGGCTCAGCGGCCATGGCTCACGCGCCCTGCCTCTCCGCGGCATGTGGGATCTTCCAGGACCGGGGCATGACCCCGTGTCCCCTGCAGCGGCAGGCGGACTCTCAACCACTGCGCCACCAGGGAAGCCCCCTATGCCAGTTTTGATCCATGTGACATTATAGACACAGATTTGAAAACACCTTGATTCTTACGTTTTTATGGGATTGTTCAATAATAATAGCTACTATCGAGTGCTTACTCTATCCACCTTATGTTAAATCGTCACAATATGTCAAAAAGGGGTAATATTATTTCCATTTTACAGATGAGGAAACTGAGGCCCAAAGAAGCTAAGTAGCTCGTCCATGTTCATTCATGCAGTCTGTGTGAGCCAGAATTCAGACCCAGGCAGTCTGACTGCAGAATCTGTGTTCTTCGTCACAACAGGAAACTAGCCCTCAATTAGCTGTGCACAGAAGGCAAGTGTTGGAAGCCAGAATCTGAACCCAGACTTCTCATTTCTTCCCCTCCATGTACCTCTCATTCAGAATTACTTGATTTAATCTCTGTGATTCAAATTTGATCATTACACCCAAACTGCACCAAGATGATGCCAAAACAATTGATCACTGAAAAGTAAGATTTCAAATCACCTACCCAGTTGTTTTTCATATTAGGGGAAATAGCAACCCATCAGGGAGTTGTGAAACCAATTTGGTCAATGGTAATCAGCTTCTTTTAAAAAAATGAAATAGGGCTTCTCTGGTGGCGCAGTGGTTGAGAGTCCGCCTGCCGATACAGGGAACACGGGTCCGTGCCCCGGTCCGGGAAGATCCCACATGCCGCGGAGCGGCTGGGCCCGTGAGCCCTGGCCGCTGAGCCTGCGCGTCCGGAGCCTGTGCTCCGCAACGGGAGAGGCCACCACAGTGAGAGGCCCGCGTACCGCAAAAATAAATAGATAATAAATAAATAAATAAATGAAATAGATAAAATGTAAAACACCATATAGGTACACATAGTAAGGATATTTTCAAGTAAACCTTTGTTTCACGCGCGCACGTGCGCGCACGCGTCTATTTAAGTCCTCAGCACTCTCTGTATTGTGATGTAAAATGCATTTCTTACAGTGCGCCTCAATCTAAATATCTCAAAAAACACTGATTTAGGTGATACTCTTTAATCTTCTCAAAAAGATGATTAGTTGCTCAATTATACTTTTCGATTTCCAATCTAGCCTGTTGAAATCAGGTATGTACATCATAAGATGAATTACCAGAATGGAATTTTCATGCCTTGTTCAGATACGTTGCTGTCATGGACAAACCAAGTCTTTACCTACATGTTATCAGCAAATCTGGAACAAGAGTACAATTTTTACTCTTTAGTGTTTATTATTCTTCCCAAAGACTTGTTGGATTTTTTTTCTTTCATTGAGGAGACAAGTCATTTTAGCCTCCAACACATACTGCCTCATTTTGCTAATCATAAAATTTATGTCACACACTGAAAAAGAATAAACAAATTACAAGCCTTAAAGAGACAGGTTGGATTTTCAACCAGTAGGTGAGCTTATAGACCATATATTCAGCCATCCTCAGGCATTTTTCAAAGTTGGAAATGTCAGGCATTTATATGGTTTATTTGTAAAGCACTAACAATAATTGGAACATTATGGTCTTATTATTTGCCAAAGAAATTTATTTAAGCAATTCAAGTGGTTGAAGGTTAAGGGTGTAGAAAAATGTCATGTGACACCACATAAAATTTTATTACTGTTTTTGCACTTACATAACTTAGAAACACCTACTTAAAATAAATAAATAAATAAATAGCTTCCTCCCTTATGACAAAAGTTTAATCTTAGCTCACACTTTTAGAGACGTGACATAGGGCAAAGGATGTTTTGATAGCTTTAGAATTTTCTGTACAAAATATGATTTGGAGCCAAAAATATCAACACTCAAAACTAATCAGTCATCAAAATATCAGTCAGTTCTCGTAGTATGGACTTCGAGGCAAAAAACAAACAAAAAACAGAAAACCTTCACTGTGTCTGATATTTTAGTTCCATGGTTGGCCTTCCTTGGTGTCCTTCAGTCAGTATCAGAGAAATTTCTGAAACTGAAGAACAGAGATGATCAGAGCTCCTTCTCTACTCACCTTCCATATCACCACCATCTCTATCTAATGCTACCACTTCCACCATTACCAGACCTACAAAGTCTAGAGCCCTCTATGGGGAAAGCAATGAGTTCCTAAGTCTTGTCATCAGCCCACCAGCCTTCACGTAATAATCATTTGTTTCCCTATCTCTCTGCATCTCCACAATTCTATTCACCAACCACAGAAAAATTGATTTCCAAGAAAAGACTTAACACTTTTATGGTCCTGATTTTCCTGATCATTTCTGGTTTCAAATACTTTATCCTCCAATCCTCAGAAACAGGGTTAAAATTGTGCCACAACTCCATGGTTGCAGCCTCTGTGACAGGTATCACTTATCGCTCTTTCCTGCTGAGCCCAGACACAGCTTCAGAATCCTCCTCAACCCTGCAACTGGGGCAACCACTAGCAGCTAAACAGAGTTGACATGAGATTGAATGTATTTGATCTTCGTGTTACACACCATCATAATGTCTAAAACCAACACTTTGACGTTCAAACACTATATCTCAGACCGTCCCTGGCATTTGAGCGGGGAACAAAAACCAATGTCAGACAACATGTTTGATTTTAAGGTTTGGAGGAAAGGGTTGCAGAATTTTGCATAATAAGGAAACGAATAGCTTCCAGGGAACAAAAATGTCCATGATTAATATGACCAAATAATGGGAAATCTAGTTCATCCCCATGTCTAGCATTTTGCCCCATTGATCAACCCAAAATCAAACCTTTTGTCAAATAAAGAGCTGTTAGTTTTTAGATTTAAACAAAATTGACACTACAGCTATGACAATGTATTCCCTTTCTTGAGGACATTTGCAGTAGAAGTCACACCTCAAAGGGGAACCAAAGGATTTCACTTTAAAAGGATTTGACTTTAAAGAATTTCAGCCAGGAGAAAACTGGAAATCTTTGGTTATGGCAAGATAATATATGTAATATATTAATTTATGTCTTATACTAGTCTAAACTAAGGTACTTATCCCACTCTGGACTCAAAAAGGAGCCAAGCTTTCACTTTTTTCCCCATGGAAAGTGGGCAAGACCCCACAAAAGACATAGAGTATCATCTGAAGAAAATATCTGATCTACCCAGACATCAGCATTAAGCTGAGAGGAAATAGTATTTGAGTTTCTTTTAGAAGAGATAGGTTTAATTGAAAGAACATATGTTAGAGGCTCGCTTCAGCAGCACATATACTGAAATTGGAACAGTACAGAGAAGATTAGCATGGCCCCTGAGCAAAGACGACACGCACGTTCATGAAGTGTTCCATATTTTTAGAATCTGAAAAATAATAGATATATATACATATGTATAACTGAATCACTTTGCTGTACACCTTAAGCTAACACACATTGTAAATGAACTAGACTTCAATAAAAGAAAAAAATTGGGTAAGTTGGGTGGGGGGAGCAATTGGATCCCCTTCCCCCAATTAATGACATTAAATGCAGGAAACTGACAGGCCTCTTTAGTAAAATAAACATAACTAAGATAAATAACAGCTATGCAACATAACACACTGTGTTTGTAGTCAATGCATTTAATCGGAGTTTTTGGAGTCTTCATACTAAAGTGGAATAAAAATTGTTTTGAGGATTAGAGATGGTATACACAAAGTCCTCAGCACGTAGTAGGTGCCCATGTAGTGCAGTCAGGGCAGCTTCAGGGGCTGATGTCTTCATGGTCATGACATCCTTTGTTTACTGATATAGCAGGTGACATTATTTGTCCAAAGTAGAGAGAGGAAAAATATATTGGTGACATGTGGGACTGTTGAGGTTGTTTCCTCAGGAATTGGTGGGTATTGATCCTACTCTAGCACCTGCCATGAAGGAAACTTACTGTCTTCAGCTGATATGAGCCCCTAAGGGATATGTTAGCATCCCATTGACACAGGGTTATTCTTCCCAAAGATAATGGGCTCAAAATGCAGAGCTAGAAAATCAAAGCCCAATGTTGATCTACCTGGCACCAATCAGTAGGTACAAATGGTGTTTAGGGAGTTTGCAGCTCTCCTATCACCCTTTAAATGACATCATATAATCAGTAAGTCTAAGTCTACCCGTATTCCAGGGAACAGAAAATCACCCCAGGTCTTTACTTCATCCTGCATTACTACATATCACCATTAGATGACAGCAGTTGGCAAATAACTGCGTAGTCCAGGCTGGGACTGATTTTTTTTTTTTTTTAAGGCAGAGCCGGGTCCACACTTGGGAAAGTAAAGCGTGGAAGGTGAGTCACACGAAATAGTCTTTCAATAGGCTTCAATTTTCATTTTTCTCCATTGTTCCCCATCTGATAGCCCATTTGGAAAAAAATGCCCCTGGGTATTCAGTATGTGAGGATTCCAAAGAACAACAGAACAATATCCCCTGAAGAACAGAATGCTGTCAAAGTGTTCTTCCATTGCTGTATCACAGGCCTTTGACTATTCAAGTGATACTGGAGGTATAAAGTACTGTAGCAAATATGGCCTTGCAGTAGATCATGCATCTGCTTTAAGATTAGGTAAGTAATGATTTTAGGTAACTCAAGGATACATTTGGTGAAATGTTACCTAAGTAACATTTTAACATGTATAGACTTAACAAGACTTAAGTTTGCTCCCTTTGAGTGGAACCAAGGACAATGTTACAAGAGGAGAAGGGAGACATTTTCAAAAGTAAAGCTGGAACGAAATAAAATAAGGCCCGCTTGAAGAAGAAAAACAGCCAGTGTAAAAAGAGAAAAAAGTGATTTATCCAAAAGATCAAAATCGGTAACTGCTGTTTCACTGATTTGGGCTGAGTTCTCTTAGCCAGCGTTCTGCTCTAATTGACCAATCACAATTGTCCCTCTGAGAGAGAAAGGAGTATGCAAATAAAGCCTATGTAGAAGCAAGGACACAACCCCTGGCTCCTATTCTCTCTGAATGAAGAGATCCACAAGTTGTCTCTGGCCTTGGGAAAGCTCTCCAGGCATTGGATGTGCTAAACACTTGAATTCCATCAACTCACCTGATCCTCCCGAGGACAGCATGTTAGAAGCAGGGGTTATGGGTTGGATCCCTGGTCCGCGGAGCTAAGATCCCACACGCCTCCCAGCCAAAAAACCGAAACATAAAACAGAAGCAATATTGCAACAAATTCAATAAAGACTGTAAAAAACAAGGAAAAAGAAATTCAGGGTCCAAGACCAAGACTCTTTCCTCCTCCAGGGCAAGACGTGGCAAAGTGAGAGGAGATAACACCAGCTGCTGAGGGCTCTGAATTCAGCGCAGGCACCTGCCCCCCTCCTCCGATAGGTGGTTCTCCATCCCGTTCCGCTGACGGAAAGAAACAGAAGAGTGGGAGGTGGAGAAACGTGGGTCCTACCCGCTGCCAAACTGAGACCACAGCCTGCAACTGTTCCCTACCACTACCCACGATGATTGGGCAGCTCACGTCTGTGTTTACAGTAGAGACAGCCATTTCTGTGCTACAACCTTGTCTGTTGTAGTAATAAAACTGCTTGCTATTTGTTTTGTTTTGAGCATCACATGGCCACTTCCATCGTAAAGTTTCTCATAGGTCTTCGCTTAATTGTTTTGGCAGACTTTGATGACTAGGATGGAGTCATCAGAATGGAGGGGTTTTTTTAAATGTCCAGCTTTATAGAGATTTAATTGACAGATAACATTCTGTAAGTTTAAGGCGGCTGCCTGCTGAATTGATACATTTGTATGTTGCAGAACGATCTCCACCAAGAATGGAGATTTTTTTAAACCTATCATTCCTCCTGCATTTATTAGCTAGAATTATCCAATAAAGAATGTTCTCTCAACAATTGTTGAATTACCTGAAACAAAAGAGGTGGGGTAGATGCTTCTTTCTTACCGTCTATTTGTCTATTTTCAGAATAGTGAGCTGGTGCCCACACAACCTCCAAACTAACTTGTTGATTTTACATACTTGATGTGTTTCAAAGTGTTGTAATCATTATTTGTTTTTACATTCTTCCCAAATTTGGCCAGTGGGAAATCCTTCAAGTTGGCTCATATAATCTTGCTCTGGGGCATAATAATATGCCCCTAATTCATCTCAAACACTTTCTTCCCCAGAAGTAAAATTAGGCATTTTTCTAAGGAGCCCTGTTCCCTTTAAGATGGAAGTGGTACTTAGATTTTACATTCTGGGTACCCAGAGTGATCATTTAAACTGAGTTGGTCATGCTTCTAGGCCTTTTCAGTGGACAGGACTAGGAAATCTGTAGTTTTTAGAAAGAGAAAAATAAATCATAAATACTGATATTTCTAATTCAAATCAAAGATTACAGAATTTTTACTTCAATTCTTTTATTTTGTTTGTCTTTTTTTACTCTGAAAACCTTATCTCCTAAGTGTATTAACTTAATTTCTTCGTTGCTTTATCTTGCTCTCTATATAATGGTATTTAAAATAATAATGTGAATATTACCACTAACAACTAGCTGAAAGAATTCAATCTAAAAGATCTTTTTTAAAATTTATTTTATTGAAGTATAGTTGCTTTACAATGTCGTGTTAATTTCTACTGTACAGCAAAGTGATCAGTTATATATACATATACATTCTTCCATATTCTTTTCCATTATGGTTATCACAAGATATTGAATATAGTTCCCTGTGCTATACAGTAGGACCTTGTTGTTTATCCATTCTCTATAAAATAGTTTTCATCTACTAACCCCAAACTCCCAATCCATCCCTCCCTCACCTCCCCTCCCCCTTGGCAACCACAAGTCTGTTCTCTATGTCTGTGAGTCTGTATCTGTTTCGTAGAACATTTATGTAAGAGATCTTTATACTTTTTTTTGTCCTTAGGACATATCTCCCTAGGAATGTAAAATCGAAATATGTCTTTTAAAATCAGTTGAAATAATTCTTGAGATGGGTATGCCACAGAATTGATATAAAGTTAAGTTCACTTTTTTCCAGTTTATTTTAAAGTTTTAGGGCTTGTTGTGTTTTGGTTGCTTTTCTCTTTGATTTAACTTTGTTTTTAATTATGTAAAATATTTACATGATTCCAAAGTCAAAAAAACAAAATAAATTTCATAGAGAAGTCTATGTCTCCTCCATATCCTCTAATTCCTTGTTCCTTCCATCCCATTTTTAATTAATTTTTGGTTTATCCAGCTACTGAAATTACAAATAAGTATGTATTTACTATGTCTCCTCCTTTCTTATCTAAACTATAGCATTGTGCAAACACCATGATGCATTTTGTTTTTGTTACTTAACAATATGTCTCAGCCGTCACTCTATATTACGACGCAGAGGTCTTCCTGATTCCTTTTCACAGCTACATAATATGGCATTGTGTGGATGCTCCAAAGTTTATTTAACTAGCCTCCCTTCGATAGACATTTGGGTTGTTTCTAGCTTTTTGCTAATTGGTTCTCTACATTTGTCTTATTTTGCCCTCCCAAGAGTCCAGTTGGTTTGGCTTAGTCTTATTTTATAGAAAAAGAAACTACTGCATAAGTAGTTAAGGACTTGACCAAAAGTCACAGAGTTAAGTGGGGAGGAGGGAACCAAGGATTCTCCCGCTTCCATAATTTCTGTTCTTTGCACAAATCTATATAATTCATACTTCAGTGTAAATAGCTGGTAACATCTTTGTTTTAGAGTGAGAAGGAAGGGGAGGAAGTGAGAAGCACATGCTTTAGGGTAGATTGTGGAGGAAAAAATTTAGCCTTAAGCTCAAGGCTGGAATTTCAGGTCTCAGCCAGACTGTGGGAGGAGTATCTGAGGGAACAGCTGCCCTCTCTGGCATTGTCTCCAGTCAAAGGAATGCCACACATCCACAAGCAGGTGGGTCTATTTTTGGCAGAAGGACCTTCTCAGTGCCTGCTAAAATCACATCTTGTCCCCTTCTATCGCAAGGCACTTTGCTCTCCTGGTAAATCCACTCAAGACTCCTTTTAAAGGATATAAAACAGTCCCTTCTCGACTCTTCCCTCATCTGTGAATACCTCCTTTGTCTTCTTTTGTACCCTACAGACCAGGGGGAAAATGTTACATATACTAAACCACACAGAGCAAGCCCAGTTCTGATAAGTAAACATCATTTTACAGTCTTCTTATGGGAGAAATTAAGCTGATATTTACAGGAAGACTTAAAGACTTGGAACAGAATCTTTCATTAATTTTCCCTTTTTCCATCACTCTATTTTTTAAGGGACAGTGTTAATTCTGAAGGAACATAAGCCCATATCATAATGTTATTTTAAAATGAGCATATCAAGGTAGTGCCTCATCTAAGAATATGTTTAACCCAATCTCCTCCCACCTTCTCCTCTGCGAAATAATCATATTTAGAATAAAGCACGGAGACCACTGTAAGACAGGAGGATCAGCAGCTTTTCAACTTCAAGACACAAATCATATTCACTGCACAGTCCTTCCTAAGGCGAAACAGCAGCCACTACATCTTATAGAGATTTTCCACAAGGGTTTAAACAAAGGAGCTTTCATCTCTGCCTGAGTAGTCGGAATACGCCATTCCCTCAGTAGTCTTGTTAATAAAGGTTGTATTGTGCCATTGCTACACTTCTGAAACCAAACAGCACAAGTAAATTAGGCACATTATCATTGTACTGCAGATGAGGCAGCAGGGGGGATCTGATCTGACCACATGAGGATCTGATCTCATCATGGATCTGATCAGCTTTCAAAGCTAGTCTGGCTCAGGACTCTCCCCAGCTCATCTGGGTGGACCCACTCAAGTAAAGCCAGTACCCCATAACTCTGACCTTTGTCTTGTCAAGACCCCATAACTCTGACCTCTGTCTTGTCAACTTTGACATGTGAGTCAATGCCTGAAAGTTCACTCACTCAGCATACGTGAAGTTACTTTCTGCCATGTGTCAGAGATAAGGAAGAAATTTGTGAGCAAGACACACACACTCCCTGTTATCTGAGAGAAATGGGGAGAAATAGGGATATAGAAAGACAAATCTATACAAGTTAAGCATTACAGCAGGACCTTGGGTACATTTTTAAGCTCTTTGTGCCTGTTTGTAAAGGAGGATGACAAAAGTAGCTAAATCACAAGGCTGTTACGAAGAGTAAAACACCTGGTATCAGGCACAGGGTAGGTGCTCCACAAATGTTAGAGTTAGTTATTAAGCGAATTTAAAGTTAATGTAAATCTAGGTCTTCTCCTTATCCTTTCTGAAGTATATCTTTCTCTTCCAGAGTTTCATTTAATGAACCCAACAAGCCTGTAACATAGATGCTACCCACATTTGGAGAAGTTGAGGCCACAGAGATGAATGGGCTTCTCCAAGTCTTACACCTCACATAAAGTAGTGGTGGAACCCAGATCAACTCATATCAATTCAGCCCCCAAAATTCCTTACGCTTTTAATCCATACTTTATGCTACATTCCCTGTGAGAATCAAAACTATGAATAAATACCCAGAAGAGAGAGAGATTAATTCTATCAGGAGGCATCTAGAGAGACTTCTTGAAGAAAGAAAGCGGAGCATGCACTGCCCTGCTAATCCACCCATGGCTCCTCACTGCTTTACAATAAAGTACAAACCCTTTACCAAAGCCGGAAATCCTCTTTTCCTTTCCTTTTCCTTGAGTCCCCAACAAGTCCTATAAGTTATAGCCACGAATTTTATCCCAATACATCATTTTTATCTATCTATCTACTGCTACCACCTTAACCCAAAGTACCACCATCTCATGTTCAGTTTGGTTTCCCTACTGATCTCCCTGCACCCCTTCCTGCCAACCTAAAATCCATTATCTGCACAACAGCAAGGGTAAGCTTAAAATGCAAATCCGACTGTGGCACTCCCCCACTTTAAAGTCCTCCAGTAAATATCATTTGTATTTAGAATTAAATCTAAATTCCTTTCCATGACTCTACGTATACGTGATCTGGTGTCTGCTTATTTTTCCCACTTCATCTAGTCAATGTCTTCTCTCCACTCATTATCCTGCAGCCATAAATGCCTCCTTTATTTTATCCAACAGAAAACATTTTTGATCTCATCTCATGGCTTTGCACTTGCTGTTTTCTCTGCCCAGGATGCCATGGTCTTTTCTTCCAGACTTGTTCCTCCTTATTGTTCAGATCTCAAATATCACCTCCTTAAAGAGATCTTCCCAAGACACTTCATTTAAAATAGGACCCCATTCCTCCTGCCCCTCCCACCCACCCCGTTTTTTTCTATTACTGCACACTGTTTAATTCCTTTAAGGTGCTAATACACTGTATAATTTTTAATGACATATTTATTTGTTGACTGGATCCCCACTGAAATGTAAAACTCCAGGAAGATGGGGATTTTGCCTATATTGCTCCATATGATATCCTGGGCTTATAGTAGACATTCACGACATAGTTATTAAAAGGATACAAGGAAGGGAGGAAAGGAAGTTTCAACAGCATTTTTTCAGAAGCATAAGACTTGAGCAGGTAAATGTATACGGAAATTAGGGAGGCAATTCATAGCAGAAGGAACAGCTTGAACACAAATCTTGAGTCAGATGAGTTCAAGATTTGTTTAAAGAAAGACACGTGTACTAATGTGCCCAGAAAGTAGCTGTATAAGGAAACTAGGATCTTCAATCAGTTTACAAATGCTTGTCAAATGCCTGTGATGTCACAGATACTGTGCTGGATGTTCCCGTTACATACTGCTGCATAGCAGATTATCCTAAAACTTAGTGGCTTAAAACAATCACAATCATTTATCTTCCTCACAAAGCTGCAATTTGAGCAGAGCTCAGCAGGGGCAGCTCATCTCTGATCCATGTGGCATTGGCTTGGTAGATTCAACTAGGGGCTGGAAGATTGACTTCCAGGATGGTTCACTCACATGGCTAGTTAGCACTGGCTGTCGCCTGGGAGCTTGGCTCCCACTGTGAGCTGGGGCCCATGCTTCCTATCCCTGTGGGCATTTCTACAGATTGTTTGAGTTTCCCCACAGCACAGTGGTTGGATTCCAACAGCAAGGGTCTAAAGGAGAGAAGCAAATGTGCATGGCATTTCTATGACCTACCTTTGGAAATAACATATCATCCCTTCAGCTCTACTGTTTGAGACAGTCACAAAGTTCCATCCAGTTTCAAAGGGAGGAGACAGGGAATCCACCTCTGGATGGGGAAGTGACAAGGTTCTAGAAGAATACTTGAAATAGGAGATATTGTTGCAGCCATCTTTGTGAAATAGCAATACAATCTACTACTCAGGGATACAGCAGTGAGCTCGGAATTACAGTACCTGCCCTCAGGAAGCTCAGACTATAATGAGGAAGACAAATCCATATGGTTTTGTAAAGTGTAAGTTCAGTGATGGAGGAAAAATAAAGTGTTAAGCTGAGACCAAATGACCTGTTGCTACGCTCAAAATTTAACAGCTTAAAATAATAATCAGTTGCTTTCTCACAGTTCCAGTGGGTTAGGAATTCAGGAGTGACCTAGGTGGTTCTGGTTCAGAATCTCTCATGAGGCTGCAGTCACCACATCAGACTGGACTGCAGTCGTTCAAACTCTTCCGCTTCCAAGATAGTTGCTGGCAGGAGGCCTCAGTTTTTTGCTACATGGACCCCTCCACAGTGCTGCTTGAGTGTTCTCACAAAATGATAGCTGGCTTCCCCTAGAGTGGGTCATCCAAGAGAGAGGGCAAGGAAGAAACTGCAACTCCTTTTATGACCTAGTCATGGAAGCCACACACCATCACTTCTGTTATATTCTATTCATTGAGCCCATACTCAAAGCCAGAGAATTAAGCTCCAACTCTTAAAGGGAGAAGAATTTGTGAACATGTTGAAAGCCATCACAGACCTTATCTATTATGCAATGGAAAGAAATTTAGGAAGAAGTAATAATTGGGTCAGACATACTTTAGATAGATCACCCTGCTGGTGATACGCTGGGTAGATTTGAGAAAGGTAAGACTGAAGGTCTGCAGACAAATTAGAAGAGTCCTGAAATATCCCAAAGAGAGATCAAACAAGTCTAAGTGACTTGTAGCAACAGAGGATGAGATGGGTTTAAAAAATGCTAAGGAGGCAAAATTGTGTTATGAAAGAAATAAAAGCATTCAAAAATTAAATGTCATATTTTAGACTTGAGTGTCTGATTGGAGTAATGGTTACCAATCAAGATGGAAAATCCATGAGACAAAGCAGATTGAGGAGAAAGAGAAAATTCAGCATTAGATATTTTGAGTTTGAGCTTCCAGTTTTAGTGAATGAATAGTGGTAGGTTTTTGTTTTTGTTTTTTTTTCTTGCCACTGCAGCATTTATTTTTGTCTTATTTTGTTAACAGCCTCATTTTTACAAGGTGATCCTATCCTCACCCACTCTGCTTGGACAGGGCAGGGCCGTACCCAGTGATGTGCTGGTAAATGATCTCTCCAAAATAAGTAAACAAATAAAGCCCTAGTTTGTAGTGTGAATACTCCCACCTTTTCAAATTTAATGCTCCCAACAGTTTAACAACCAACTCAGAAAATTACTGGAATGTTATAATCAACTGGTACAATGGGACTATATCTCTGGTTTAGCAATGAATCACATGACCCAGATCTAAGCCAGTCAGCACACTGAATTTCTTCTTAACATGGTGACTGGTTCAGAGATGGACATTTTAGCCAATCAGAGCCAATGAGATGCAAAGAGATTCTTGTTATGCATCTGGGAAAATACTTTTATTTTTCCTTGATACTTGTAATTAAGAGATAATGCAACAGTGCTATTATACCATGTGAAGTTGCAGAATGGAGCCAGCCCACCCTGTGCAAAACAGAACTGAGAGATAGAAAGAAAGTAAATCTAGATGACATTATTTAAGCCATAAATCTAGCTGTAGCTAAAACTAACTCTATTCATAGACTTTCCAATTAAGTGAGCCAATAAGTTCTATTTTCCTTTTTCTTCTTTCTTTCTTTTTTTTCTTGTGTAAGTAAATTTTGTTTTTCCTTTCCTTTATATTCAGAGTTTCTCAGCTGATATTATGTGTGACATCCAGATCCTTGGTTATATAAATCTGAAGCTCAGCAGACAAGTTCAGGATTGACAGAATTTAGTGAAAATGTAATCCATGAGAAGAAAAAAATTCACCAAGGGAGAGAACCATCTTGCTAATCATAATTTTCTTAAAATTCTATAGAATGAGAGATATGGGAGCAACGTTAGAGATCATCCAGTCAAACTCCTTCACTTAACAATTATGAAAACTGTGTCTCTAAAAGGTTCAATACGTTGTCCAAGACTACTTGGCTCTTTAGTCTTTAGAGCCAAGACGAAAACCCTGATTTCCTGACTCCTATGTATCCCTTTTCCCAATCATGGCAAATTCTGAGTTATAGGATCTAATTTAGCTGAGGAAGTACATATCGTATTTATATTATGAATAAGTAAATGTATCATATACTACTTTTCAGTTTAATGGATAGCACTTTACTATTTCAGAGCACCTTGTATAATTTAACCTTCTTGCCAACACTGTAAAGTAGGTGGGACAAGTATTTTAGAGATAAGAAAATCTAGGCTTGGACTATTTGAATGACTTTTCAAAGGTCGAATAGCCAGTGAATAATAAAGCCAGTAATAGAATCCAGGACACTTAATTCCTTCCTCCAATGCTCTTTCTTCTGCCTCTCTTTCAACTTAATGATGTTTCATTGCAAGTGCTTAAGGTGTAATTTAGATAGCACAACTTCCCTGGATTTGAGATGACTTCTCATAATCGTCAGAAATATGTATTCTAAGATGTTCTCTCTCTGCACTATTTCTGTAATTCTCCAGGCTGCTAAGACTCAATCTGCTTAGTAATCAAGGTGTCAGCACAGATGGTTTCACAAGAAATGTATTTGTTTCCAGGGCTACTGTAACAACTACCACAAACTTGTTGGCTTGCAAAAATGGAAATTTATTCTGTCACAATGCTGGAGGCCAGAAGTCCACAACCAGGGGTCATACTCCCTCCAAAGACTCTAAGGAAGGATCCATTCCATGTCTCTTCCAGCTTCCAGTGATTGCTGGCATTCTCAGCTTGTGGCCACATATCACACAAATCTCTTCCTCCATCTTTACATAGACTTCTCATTGTGCCTGCCCTCTGCATATCTCCTATAAGGATACTCAGCATTGGATGTAGGGCCCACCCAGATAATGCAGAATGATCTTCTCATCTCAGTGTCTTTTACCTTAATTACATCTACAAAGACCCTTTTGCCAAATAAGGTAACCTGCCCAGGTTCTGGGGATTAAGACATGGATATATCTTTTGGGGGGCCACCATTGAGCACACTATGAGAGGCAAAGGAGAAGGATTATTTATTTATTTATGTGTTGACAGGAGAAGAGTTATTTACCCGAAGGTCAGAAGGCTTACAAGTGGAATGAATCAAAGACCTGCTGCACCACTAGTGATGACAAAGCACTCTTTTTCAAAGGTGACCTTCAACTCATTTACAAATTCTGAAAAGATCTAAGTGGTCCATAACACATTCTCTGAAAAGATGCCTTGCCATCAGCTTTGTCAGCTAACTGTGGGTCATGGGATAGAGGGTGAAAATGTATCCAACAAGTAGTGACTGGCTTACATGCTTAGGCATGTGCCCTGTTTATATGATACCCTCTGCCAGAGTTAGCTTCATGCCAAGAGGCAAACTTGAAAAGCCACTATTGAAACAAGAGCTCCTGTTTTTGTCTGACCAGAATATCAGATTCTTTGCATCATTCACTCTCTTAGAGAATCAACCACTAGACCATCTGTGCTTCTCCCATTGTCCTTTAAATAAAGATTAATATGTGTTTGTTTCCAACTCCAGAGCTATGTCTGTGATGTGTCATAATCTATAGAACTCACATATAAGGCACAGTCTTTCAGAGGCTAGTGGCAGCTCTACTGTATGCTTATTCTTCCAAGGGAAAGACATCTTCTTGTTTACAGTCTCCGAAAGAGAAAAAGAAAGGAAATACGCTTACTGAGCATGCTGGGCATGTTCCATTTGCTCCCAGATCCACTCTCCATCTCTCTCTACTCTGCTCCCCAGATCACTTCCTGTGACCTTAATGGACTCTCTTACCAAATGGATTCAAGTTGGGTTTGGCCACTAGAGAATTCTGAAGGAATTGGAGGGAGAGAAAGCAAGAGGGAGGGAGGGAAGCTACTCTGTTCATTTCCCAGGCCCCCAGTTGTTGCCAAGTGCTGGCAATATCTCTCATGGAGGTCTCAGCACCTCTCTGGCAGCTCCCTCGGCACAGCCTTCTCCATCTCCAAGTCCCAGGAAACACTGCTTTTACCCAGACTTTCAGGCCTGGAGCTGGTATCCCTAAGAGTAATGCACTATCTTATTTTTTTATTGAAGTAGAGTTGATTTATAGTGTTGTGTTTGTTTCAGGTGTACAGCAAAGTGATTCAGTTACACATATACATATATATATTCTTTTTCAAATTATTTTCCATTATAAGTTATTACAAGATATTAAACATAGTTCCCTGTGCTCTACAGTAGGTCCTTGTGGTTTGTCTATTTTATATACAGTAGTGTGTATCTGTTCATCCCAAACTCCTAATTTATCCCGCCCATCCCACCCCATCCCACCTCCTGCTTTTCCCCTTTGGTAACAATAAGTTTGTTTTCTGTCTGTGTGTCTGTTTTGGTTTTGTAAATAAGCTGATTTGTATCATTTTTTAGATTCCACATATAAGTGATATCATATGATATTTGTTTTTCTTAGTACAATAATCTCTAGGTCCATCCATGTTGCTGCAAATGGCATTATTACATTCTTTCTAAGGCTGAGTAATAGTCCATTGCATGTATGTGTGTGTGTGTGTGTGTGTGTGTGTGTGTGTGTGTGTGTATATACACACACACACTACATCTTTACCCATTCATCTGTAGTATATATATATACATATACATATATATATATATATACATATATATACTACATCTTTATCCATTCATCTGTTGATGGAAACCTGGGTTGCTTCCATGTTTTGGCTATTGTAAATGGAGTATTGCATTATCTTTTGTGGTTTTCCTACACTTTGCATATACATTTTTAAAATAGTCCTGCTACCACACTTTCCTCAAATTTTCCTACTTTGAATGGACCATCTGTTTCCTAAAGGGACTCAGGCTGATGAAGCCCAATCCTTTCAAGGTTTTCTTCTAGATGTCCCTTTATTTCAGTGATTACAACAGTCCTACAGGGTAGGTACTCTTAACCCCATGTTATGATGAGGAAATTGAAGCTTACTGAGGCGACATAACTTGTCCTAGGAGACAAGCTAGCAAGTGAGGAGTTAGGATTCAAACCCAGATTTGTCTAACTTCAAAGACCTTGGATTTTTAGCTATTTCTCCTCAACACTGAAGAAATGTCCTTTTTATTATTGAGTTATAATTGACATATGATATTAGTTCCAAGTGTACAACATAGTGATTTCATATTTTTACACATTGCAAAATGATCCCCATGGTAAATCTAGTTACCATCTCTCACCATATAGGGATATTACGATATTATTGAGTATATGCTCTATGCTGTACAATACATCTCGTTACTTATTTATTTTATAGCTGGAAGAAATGTCTTAAAGGATGCCTGGAGAAACAAAGCATTTTAAGGCACAAAAAATGCCAGAATGGCTTAAATGCTTTATCAAAGTTAAACTTTATAAAGTCATTCTGAGGACCCATCTCTCCTTAGTATTGCATAAGGAAAAAAAAAAAAAAGACAGCCCTACCCAGCAGCCACAATAATTGGAATGTAATTGACGTCTTTACTGTATTCTCCTAAAAAGAGGCCAGGAGCAAATTACATTTTCAATGCAGAGCCAGACTTCTTAAAATCCTCTTTCCTTCATCATTCTTTCTATGTATTCCATATATGGCAGCTACTCACAAAATCTTTTTCAACCCATCCCAAGCTTTCAAGATTTCTCCCAACAGGCTCCCTGTCTCCATCTTTTCTGGATTCCTTTATCCTTTCTGGATATTTTCCCTCCTACCAATAACTCTGCCTTTCCAATGAAAATCCCTGTTTTCTCTTCCAGGCTTTTCCAGATTTCCCTTTGGCACCATGTCCAATTAACACAGCTAAAGAGCTGGATTGATTTATCAATCAGAGAAGCACAAGCATCTTCTGGGGAGAGTGGGAGTTACGTTAAGATTTCAAATAATGTTTTCTCTATATAATATAGATGTACTCAGTTTTCAAGGAGAAAAGATTTTGGTAGCACATATGAAATCTATACTAAGGATGAAGGATAAACTATAAGTACTGGAGCATGGGAAGGGTAATGAGATGGGTAAAGGGAATATTCAGTTCACATCTTATTCATTCCCTCAACTTCCCAGTGGGCTGCCAATGTAGTACAAATATTTGTTTCAGTTCAATCGTGTGAAACACCAGACATATTTTATTTGAGAAACAGCATTATGGCTACATATTTTATCCATCATAAATTGTGTTTGCACTTAAAATTATAATTATTAATAATGATATTTATTTCCCTATCAATCAATTTACCATTAGTTCTTCTGTGTCCCAATTTCTAACCAGGTAACTACACAGTCATCCCAGCACTACCCCCAAAGCAACTTCTACCTCCTGGAGAGTGATTATAAAATCCACTACCTTTCACATCTTTCCTTAAACACCTTAACTGATGGAAATTCAGGAAAAGATAGAATGGGTCTACAGTCAAGACAAGCTATTTGCAGTAGGTGCTTTTAAAAAAAATCATTTATGGGTTGAAAGTAGTTCATCTGGAAGTATACCCTTTGGCTAGCCAAAAAAAAAAAAGGTTGATTAGCTCTAAGACTTTAAAGACAGACAGACCCTCACAGGAACATTAGACAATAACCCAATTCATCCTGAATCTACAGTTCATAAGATGACAAGGATCTTCATTTTTCTGGCCTCAAGAAAGGCATCAACCAAACTGAAAAGGAGACAGTTTATTCTTTTTCTACAGCCTGGTAGGGTAGGGAGTAGAGGAGGTGAGAAAGCTATCATTTGCTGAGCCCTGCTATGTGTGAGACACTATTGCATAAGTTAATAACTTACCCTAGGGCACAAAATAAGAAAAGAAAGCAAATACAGAGGCCAAGATTTAAGGAGTATTTGTATGTTCATTATCTGGTCTCTCCACCTCCACTGTTCTAGAAGTTGTAACATCTAGGGGAGCAAGCAGCTTGTCAGTCTGTTGCTGAATCCTCAGAGCCTCACATAGTACTTGACACATTAAAAGGAGCTCAATGAACATATGCTAAGTAAATGAGCAAATGAATGAGTTCCTTCTTACTTCATAGCCCAGGGTTATCCTACTCCACCTTACTTGTGGCTAGAAAAACAAAACTCAAACAGCACTTGCTCTGAGATTTTAAGATGTCTCCTCTGCGGTGTATTGATATCAGGATAGAGTTTCTTCCTTTACAAACCAAACCTCCCTGTCCAGATAAATTATCATGGAAAATGGCACAGTACCATCAAATTGGAAATGAAAACCACAATTCCTCTTTGCAAACAAACACAATACCCTTAATGGTCAGGAGAACACCTAACTTCGACTCCCACAGTTAACTTGAGAGCAAATTGGAAAGTTCAGCAGAAAAATTACATTATAATGAAAATTCCCATGAACTAATGTTGCTTTAGGTTTGCTTTGGCTGTATTTGCAGCCAAAACCCAGTCAATCAACCAATTGTTCACCCTACACTATACCAAAAGAGTGGTTTGTCTGATTTTTTTTTGTCATTGAATTGATGAATTGCTTTGGCATCATGTAGCCAGCTTTTATCTTGGGAAATAATAATTTTCTACTGGGAGAGCTATTCAACTGTGTGGTAGTACTTTATCACCAGCTGCGCATAAGTGGTGCTGTTTGCAATTAGATAAACAGGCACAGAGGCTCAGAGGTCCCCAAACACAAGTCTAATATGTAAACATAACCAAATCGTACTATTAACCAGGGGATCGAGTTGTGATTGCTCATCCTTCTCTGTCTTTTTCAACTTCTCGGTAAAACATCCTCATACCTCATTCTGCACAGGCGAAGGGAGGGATATTTTTCAGTCTTAGATGGCACTAGAATGAGAGTTAAGTATTTTCCACCTGTTCTAAACTGAATTTGTGATTGGAGAAAACCACATCAAAACAATTTCATAAGAAACTGGAGCACTTCCAAAGGCTTTTAAGCTCATTTCAAAATACTGAGCAGTACCTAAGGAAGGCAGAATAGCTTATTCTTTCAACTTTTCTCTACAAAGACTTTGGAATCATAGAATTTCAGGTTAAGAGGAACTAGAAATGCCAAACACACACACACAAATAATACATACATACACACACACACACACACACACACACCTCCTTTCTAAAGAACTAAGAACTAAAGTTAATTATTTAATTTAAGCCTTGCCAACAATTATGCCTTTTCTTCATTTTAAAGATTATGAAACTGAAGCAGAAAAATGAAGCAACTTACTATGTGTCCTATACTTGGTAAGTGCCAAAACTGGAACTCAATTCCATCCCGAAGTCCCAACTAATACACTGCACCACTTTGTTTCTATGATACTGCTGCCAACCTACGCTTGACTTCCTTTTTTGGCCATGAACTCAGTCTATCCAATCCTCAGACATCTCTGTTTGAGTTGTCTGCTCTGTGTTAAAAGTTGCCTTTCTATAACTCCTACCTACTGAACCTAGATGTGGCCTAGGGCCATACTGAATAAGTGTAATCTCTCTTCCAAGTGACAGGGTTTTGAATATTTGAAGCTGACAATCGTGTCACATGGAGCTCTCTTTCTTGTGGGTTAATATTCCCAGATCCTTCAGCCATCCTTCATATAACATGATTCACTCTCTTAATTGCTTTCTACTTTATACATGTTCCTCTTCAACTGTCATCTGGCCTCACCAAGAAGACTGGAAATCTCACCATCCTCAATCTATTAATGCAGCAAAAATCGAATTAAGATTTCTCCATTCTGCACCAATCCTATGTTTTGAAACCTCCACTTTATGGGCACCCAACCTTGCCTCAGAGTCTCGCAACCCTCACACAGAGTGTGAAATCTCTAACAATGTTCGTCTGAAAGCACTAAGCAAAAC
Organism: Pseudorca crassidens; assembly: GCF_039906515.1. NCBI lineage: Eukaryota > Metazoa > Chordata > Mammalia > Artiodactyla > Delphinidae > Pseudorca > Pseudorca crassidens. The sequence continues at coordinate 26,833,042 of NC_090309.1, forward strand.
CTCTATGAAATTAATCAGAAATCCCAATGGGACTCTCTATTACGCATCCTAATCCACTTGAATGTCCTGTATCTCTCCTCAAAGCCTCATGGCCCAAGGATACCCTATCTCTAAGGAGTTCATAAATTCTTAAGTGCCTGCCACAAACCCAGTCACTCTTCTAGGAAAGTGGTCCCAGGTGGTCTTCCTTGCCAGAGTTGTCATTAATGTTAATAAGGTATAGTCACCTGTCACCCTTGCCATTGCTGACAAGACTGTCCCAAGGGGCTGTACAAGGTCTGGTTACCTTTGGAACAACTATCATGAATTACAGGGAAAATGATGCGATTCTTATCAAATGGTGCCAAAAAAACCTCATTATATACTCTCCTTAGAAAGTATGTCAGAAAGGTAGTCTCCAAGCTCAAATGTGTGAGAAATATGTTTGTTTTAATTTCTTGACTTTATTTCTATTGCAGTTTCCCAGATTACTAGAGGTTTAATCTTAAGAAATTGAGGAGTCCCTCTCCTTTGAAAGGGGTTACCTCTAATTTGAGGGGATTTTATGGAGTGCTACTGCATCCTGCATGGTTGGGATGAGGGCATCTGATTTGGTTTATTTAACCTCACAGGCATCAACTGAGCTGTCTCCCTTTTTAGGTCCCCTTTCCTGTCTTCAATCATTGATTCAATCATGTTTGGAATAGAATGGTCTCCATTCTTTATTTTTTAATTTATTTTGGCTGTGCCGGGTCTTAGTTGTGGCACGTGGGATCTCCGTTGCGGCATGCGGGATCTTTTAGTTGCGGATTGTAGACTCTTAGTTGCGGCATGCAGACTTCTTAGTTGCAGCATGCATGTGGGATCTAGTTCCCCAGCCAGGGATAGAACCCGGGCCCCCTGCATTGAGAGCACAGAGTCTTACCCACTGGACCAAACAGGGAAGTCCCTATGGTCTCCATTCTTGACTCTAGGCTTTCTCCTGGCTAACTTCCTAAACACTCAGGGTCATTCTTCATACTTACGCCAGACAGAACTACAGGAAGCTCAGTAGGGCTGTTTATGACTCTTTCCTCCTTTGCATTTTCCCAAATCTCTGGGATAGTCTGTTCATACACATCCTTTCAGATTCCCTCTGAATGCTTAGAAATACAAATGCTTTTGAAATACAAATACCAAGGAAAAACTCTTTCTTTCGCCTTCTGATGTGCCATCATATTCCTGACAATGAGCTCAGAACCTCTTTCCTGTTACATAATAGCAGAACGAAATTCTAGGAATAAAAACGTTTAAAATGACATTCCAAAAAGCATTAGTCTTTTGCAGGTAGAAGATGAGGGCACACAAAAAGATGGAAAAATCACTCAAACTCAGCAGCTGCCCCAAATGAGAATACAGGAAGTTTTCTGGTTATCATTACTATCCTTATTTCATAGGTGACCAAACTAAGATTACGAGAGGTTAAGAAACATGTGCTAAGTCACCTACCTAGTAAATAGTAGAACCAGGATTTGAGCCCAAAAATCTGACCCCAGAGTAATGCTCTTAACTACTTCTGTGACAAGGAAAAGAGGCAGGAAGGAAAACCATAATGAAGGGCAATAGTGAGCTAATGTTATGAAGAAACAGAAAATGTATAGTGCCACAGAAGTGTGTAATGAGGGTCAAAGGAAGAATGGGGGGATCTGATCTAACCTGAAGCTTAAGAATAGATCTCTCTGAAGAAGTGACCTTTGGGCTGAGATCTGAAAGGTTGCCTAGGAGCTAACTGGTCACCAGGAAGAAAGAATAGCACGTGCAAAGGCCCTGAGGCAGGATGACCACAGCTTTGTGTAGACCTGAAAGGAGGCCAGGACGCCTGGAGCAGAGGGAGTGTCAGGGAGACTGGTGAGTGATGAGGTTAGAAAAGGAAACAGAAGTCACTTCGGGCTGGACCTTTTAAACTATGTAAATGAATTTTACTAGAAATGGCCATCCCCTCAGAAGAACCTCAAGTCCTGCGTTTATATTATCTCTTCAAGCATTCATCATGAATGAACTAATAAGATTTCGAACTCACAAGGTGTAAAATCTGATTGGTTCAACTTGGCTGACGTAGTCCCCACTTATCCAATCAGCAGGAGGGGCAGGATCACATGGTCTTCAGAGCCGATCATCATGAGGAAGAATGGGCGTTCTAATACAAACAAATATATGTATCTGGGCACAGGTTGCTGCATTGACCAGCATCTCTGAAATTACAAGATCCCCAGACATACTCAGGTTTACCCTGGGCAGTGGGTTTTATTGTAAAGATAAAACGGGACACTAAGTAAAACCTGATGTTCATTCAGAAAACATTAGCTCTAGCAATGCACTGCACACAGCAAAAACACTAGCCGTTCCATCACGTGATAGCCTCTCAGCAGCAGGCCTCCAGTCTGAATGCGCTGCCATTAAGGTTTCTTGGCATTAAGTCTCAGGGTCTGCTTCTTCTCCTCCTGTTATTATGACATAACTCTATCTTCTGGTCCAGTTCCACAAAAGCGAGGGTCTGACTGAGCCGAGCAGTCACCTTCTAGTATTAGGCTTCCATGTTGAAGAGCATGCTTCCCACGGGTCATTTCTGGGCAAAAGCTAAAGAGACTTGCCATCACCCCAATGACATTTCCTCCCCAGAGAGCAGAAGGCGGCACAGTGGTGCTTTAGGTGGAGCATGAAAGCTTACACAGTGTTGTTTTTACGTTAATGTGCAACCAACATTTTTAAATAGAAAGCTTTCATGTAAAATTCCAGATTTCCAGCTGCCCTTGAAAACCTGGAATATCAGACAACACTAGCCACAGTCAACAGATACTGAGTAGTGAGTGACCCGTGACCCCTTTAGAGGCCCATAAGCTCTCAGTTCAACATAGTCTCCAATATCCCTACTGTCAACCAGCTTCACTGATTTACTTACATGCCTGACCCTTGTAGGCATCTGAGTTGGCAAGCACTAAAGTATGTAATTACGTGCACTTTTCTCAAAAGGGAGTTCATGGTGAGGCAGGCACTTAAGGAGTCACTGACTACAGGACTGTCACAATATGAAGTTCAGAAACTCTACCCTAGTATAATTTCACTGCTACTGGCAACCCCTGAAACAATTTTGAGATAGTCTCTGAACACAGTTAACTGGGGTCCCTGCCAACTGCTGCCTATAAGGCAAGTGAACCTTCGCTCTACTATGATAGCCTAACCAGACTCGACCTGATGATTTTGAGAAAGGTTAAGGATAGAGGAATGGCTCCTAGACATTGGACAAATTCCATTCCACATCTTAGGTCATCCCGCTCTGCCCTAATAATACCTGTTACAAAACACAGTAATAGGATCTCCTTGCCAAGCTATGTGCTCCTCCTGGCTATCAGGTGGCCCAGAGGAATGGATATTCATGCTGGTAAAATTGGGCACGTAGCCCCTAAACTAGCACGTTCAGGCTAGCATGTAGCATGTCTCAGTCTTGAGATGCTATGGCTTGTGGTAAAAACGCATCTTACGGGCCAAACTGGTGTCCACCTACCGGCCAATCACGTGACCTTGGCCGAGCCCCTTCATCTTTTTCAGCTTCAATTTCTTCATCCACAAAATGTAGATAATAATATGGACCTCAGTGAATATTTTGAGGATTAAAGGCAGTGATGGGTGTCTTCCTTCTTTACCCAGATAGGGTATAAAATAACTTCAAATCCAGCTATTTGAATTAAATTAAACCTCTCTAACCACCCCCAGCCCCCTCACCTTATCATCTTAAGAAGTTTCTTCTGGCCTCTTTCAGGTTACCACTCCTCCCAGGGCTTTCCCCAGTTCAAATATTTAGCCCTCGTTTTACAGAGAGAAAATCTGCTCAGCCCCACAGGTGGCTGCATACTTTCAATGAGCCTGCAACTGCCACTGTTTCAGAGTAAAAGCCGCCTGCCCCCCTTGGTTAATTCACTACCAAAGCATCCCACTGTGCTGCCACCTGCCCCTGACCACCAAACCCACAAGGCCAAGATGGGGCCCGGCTCAGTGCAGCTGCTGTGGTCAGCAGGCGTGCAGCATGGGTGCAGAAAGAACCTCTGTGGATGATACAGGAGGGACCTGTCTCCCCTGGAGGCATATGTTGCTATGGAAGCTTCATTTGCCTATCCCATCTCTTGGGTCAGTTTTCATATTACTAACGTTTAGGCTACCTGGCCGATGTTTAGGTTATAACTGATGTCTTCTCTCCCTTATCCCTGCCTTAACCAAGAATTGGTTCAGTCAGCACTGATTCTCCTTTGCTTTACTCTAACATAGAGACAAGAACACTAAGTATTCAATTTTCCTAGCTGCAATCTAGCTAGCAGTGGTGATGTGACACAGTTCTGACCAATGATACATAAGTTTAGTGACACACACTCTCAGCCACTTTCCCAAAACAGACCTCCCATCCAGCACGGCTGAGTTGGAAAGCATTTCTGACACAGCATCACCCTGTGACAGAACCATTCTTTCTCACGACTTCCTTAGTCTCCCAGGTCCCTGGAGGTAGAGAAAGACCTTCCATGTCACACTCTCCAGCCCGTCTCCTACAACGGGATGAGTTTGTTTCATCCATGAGAAAACATCACAAACGGATAAAAGTCCTGGTCCAGCAGCAGGCACAGAGTGGATGCTCCTCTTGACCTTTTGATACTATTTGAAAATTCAACTATGAGCGTATACTATTTTCCTGACTAAAAATTTACTACCATTAGTGTCTAACTGAGGCTTTTTCATTATGTTATTAGAAAGAAGCAACAGAGCATTTAGAGGGAAATATATAACTGTCCCAAGGATTTTGTGTCTGAAACAAATACTTCAGGATTTGGATAAGTAGGAGGAAATCTAGATTCTATTTCCAATGAACACAATGCTTGACTAAGCCATAGAATCAAGGATGTAAGCTGTCTGGATTTAGACTACTTTACTCCCATTTTGGACACAATGCCCAGTATGTTTTTGGCCTTCAACCTGGGCAAAAGGCAATGTCTGTGACCCATTTTGAGTCACGACAGCTTATTGGCTCATACTGAACAACATCTCTTCTATTCTTAAAAAGTGGATTAATGTGGAATTTGCTGTCTCTGCTATGATCCCTTAAAAGGGCTACGATTACGGAGCCAAGCAAGGCCATCCGAGGTGGAGGCTTATTCTTGCTGTGTGTGCACTTGACAGTTTTCTCTGAGTGGTTCCCCAGTCCCATGCCTCTAAGGCCACAAGTGCGCTATCCTGCGGGGCCCAGCCAAAGAACTCCAGGTCATGCCTTTCATCAGTACATTCAAGGCCAACGCCATGCGAAATTTATTTCCGCTGTCTCCCAGCTCAGTTCTCACTTCTACAGAGAGAAGAATCCGCTAATGGAGACCTTTGGTTTCAGTGTCAGTATTAGATTGTGCTGAAAGAAGAGACTCTTTAATGTAAAAATAGAGAGAAATTATTTAATTCATCATCAATCAGCAACTTTTCTTTAAGAGTTTGCTGAGTACCCGGAGTGGGGCAACATGTGAGTGCAGTGATAAATAACATGGGCCCCAGAATCAGAAAGACTTGGGTCTGAGTCCTGCTTCTGTCAGATATTTAAGGTTGAGCCACACGATATTTCCAGCATTCAGTCATTCTGAAATGTAACTCTAGGCAATGAGGAGGCACATTCTCTCTTAGCATAGCAAAACCAGATGATTTGTTTATATGACATGGGTTCTGTGTTATGGTAATAGGAAGAAAACTAATCTCTCATGAAGGATAATAAAAGTTTTTTTCTGAATGAAACTTTCTGCCTGTCCGGTATCATTTAATATCCATTCTATGGTATTGTTGGGGACCAGGCTTTTTCTATCCTCTGGTCCCACCATCCTTATGACATGACTCTCAACCTCATGATGGCAGGAGATGTGTTGCACCTTCAGCCATCATGCCTGCTTCCCAATCAAGAAGAAGGCAGGAGGACCACAGGTCTTCTACCTAATGGAAGCCCTTCCCATCAGACTAAATTTACATACCATTGGTCAGAACTGTGTCATATCTCCATCGCTAGCTGGATTGCAGCTCGGAAAATTGAATACTTAGCTTTCTTCTCTGTGTTAGAGCAAATCAAAGGAGAATCAGTGTTGAGTGAACCAATTCTTGATTAAAGCAAGGATGGGAGAGAGAAGACATCAGTTACTTAATGAGCTATTCATTTATGTTATGTTTATTTCCACAGTCAGATGAGGGACTAGGGTTCAGGGAAACTGCAACAATTACCCAAAACGTAAAGGTAGGAGTCGAGCCCAAGTCATTCCAAATCCAACATTTTTGCTCTTAAAAAGAACTTTCCTTGCTTTGGACAAGAATGTACAGTTTCCTTTTAAGCACCTCAAGACAGAGTAATGGTCTCCCCGGGTCTCCACTTCGGGCTGGAGTGGGTGGCCGGGGGCAGCCGAAGACATGCGTACGTGCGTGCGTGCGTGAGAGCGTGCGAGTCCACGGGGTGGGCCGCGCACGCAGCGAGTATGTAAGCCCGGTCCCCGGCTGGTTGTTCTCGCCTCACGCCAGCCCGAGTTGGCGGCAGCGCTGGAGGCCCCGGTCCTGTGACCGCAAAGAGGGAGCCGGGGGCCGGACGGGAGCGCGGCGGCGGCAGCTGAGGCCCAGGCCAGGCCCCCTCCCTTCAGCCTCCCGCCTGCCCGTCTGCCCCGCCCCCGCCGGCGGCGCCGCGCCCCTCCCCCAAGCGCCAGACTAGCGCGGTGCGGGCGCCGCGTGCGAAGACATGGGGGGGAAGCTGGAGCTGAGGCTGGAGTCGCTCGTGGGGACCGAGCCCGCCGTCTACCCGTGGCCGCTGCTGGTCTACGTAAGTGCCGCCCGTCCCCTCCTCCCGGACCCCCGCCCCTCTTTCCCCACGGCGCGCGCTGAGCCTACTGAGAAACGGAGCGACTCGAGTCGCCAGACCCTCTTTGGAGCCCCCGTTCCCGCCCCGCCGTGGTTCTCCGCGGCAGTGTCCAGCCCCCGCGCGCAGGGTGGGCAGAGGGGAGCCGGCGCCAGCCGGGGGGCACAGACTCGGCCGCGGGGACCCCGCGCTTCCGAGGGGCGCCCGAGCCGGTCTGCGGTTGGCTCTGCAGGGCTGGGGACCCCGTTTCCCCCGGGCCTGGAATGCCGGCGGGCTTGCCCTTCTGTACTTTAGGATCTGACATGTAGGGTGTCTTGTTCCTGGTAGTTTATTCTTAGCGCTGTCAACGTGCTTAGTTTTGTTTTTTTTATTTTTCAGGGCACCCTTTCCTCCCTCACTCCAGTTTTTTTGTGTTTCTGTTTTATTTTGTTTTAGTTAGGCATTTTGTCCCTCTGATCTTGAGTGGGTGGGCTGGCAGGACACTTGGAGAGGAGGCGTTCTGTCCCCTGATCTTGAGTGGCCTTTGGAAAATGACACGCCAGACGGAAATGTACACAGGCGTCCAGTGATTCCAGAAATGCAGGGTGTCCGGCTAGGTGGGCACCCGGCCTCTCGTCCCCCGTGGCGGCGTGGTGCGCGTGTTCCTTGTCTCAGGGTTTACGCTTGGGCCCCGCAGCCCACCTTCCGGAGGGAAAGCACAGCGGGCGCCTTGGGCCGGCGCTTTTGGGGCGCCCTTTCGTGCGCTCGGCTTGCGGGGGACCGTCCTCCAGGCGACCCGGCCCTCGCGCGGGCTCCGTGTGTGTCAGTTTGTGGAAAGTGTGTCGCGGCCGGGGTCAGGGTCGGGACGCTGGGACCGCCTGGGAGCCGATGTTGACTCCCGAGCCCCGGTTCTCCGCAGTTATCTGAGGTCCGAGGGTTTCCAGCCCGCCACCGCGCACTGACGCTTTCTATTTTTGCCCTTCCTGTGCCCGAAGGCGCGGCTGAGCCTGGGCTCTGGCTTTTCCGGTTGGGTCACTCCGGGTGGCCTTGGTGGGCGGCTTGAGCAGTGGGCAGGGCGGGGAGACATCCCAGGGGAGGGAAACTGAAAGTGGGGAGAACCTTCAGAAGTCCAGCTGATCCACTTGCCTCGCCTCCCTGCCCCTCTTACTGCACTTGTCATGCACGGGTTGGCTGGCCGGCGCATTTTTCAAAATGTAATCATTTGTTTATCCTTAGTAGCCGTGAAGAATAGTTCACTTGTAGTGCAGAGTTGTAGGAGTTTTGACAGATGATCGCCGTCAGGCGGCAGAGCAGTCCTGTCATCCCATTTGCTGCCCTTTGGCGCCAGCGTGCCTCTAGCTTCTTGGCCGCTAATCTCCTGTCTGTCCCTAAGGTTTTGGCTTTTCCAGAAAGCCAGATAAACGGAACAACAGCATGTAGCTTTTTGGTTCTGGCTGCTTTGGCTCAGCAAAACCTATGCGAGATTCATCCCGGGTTTTTTTTTTTGTTGTTGTTGTTGTTTTAAACATTGATTTAGTTAGTTATTTACTTGGCTGTGCCGGGTCTTAGTTGCGGCACATGGGATCTTCATTGGCGCGTGCAGTATGTTTTCGTTGCAGCGTGCGGGATCTAGTTCCCTGAGCAGGGATGGACCCCGGGCCCCCCGCATTGGGAGCGCGGAGTCTTAGCCACTGGACCACCAGGGAAGTCCGTCATCCCTGTTGTTGCGGGTATGAGAAGCCACTCATTTTTCTGGCTGTGTTGTATTCCATGTTCCGTTTGTCCATTTGCCTGTGGGTGGCAGGACTTGTGGGATGTTTCCAGTTTTGAGGGGATCAGGAATAAAGCTGCTGTAAACATCCCAGGGCAGGTTTCCATGTGAACTTGGGTTTTTACCTCACTTGAGAAAATACTCAGGAGTGGGACTGGGATCTGTGCTAAGTGTAAGTTTAACAACCCTTCTGCATCTTAGAAATTGGTATTTTTGAATATTGGAAGAGTTTAGAAATGCACTGTGACCCAGCACCCAGGCACTTGAAACGAAGTTGAAAGTTCATCTGGAGATAGTCACGTTGTCCCCGTCTCTGTCTTTTATTCGAGGCAGAGCAAGGCCACAGATTTGTAACCCTTGTAAGGAAGGCCTCGTGTGTCCAGGCCCTGGCAGGACCTGGCTTTCTAGTGGTGGGCGGTTCTGAAGTGGAGAGAGCGTCTTTCCCTTGCTGGGCGGACCTCGCTTGGCAGGGTGCAGGGTGTGCTGCCTGCCTGGCTGGGTGCTCTTTCTGCCGGTCAGCAGCCATTCCTGGTGTGTCTGTCCTACTACCAGGCAGGCGGTCAGGGGCCCTAGTGAAGTGCTCAGTGAGCTGCAGCCTTCCCAAAGCTTTGCGGGTAATGTCTGCTACCCTCCCATTTCCCTGCTTAGGAATTTTGCTTTCTCATGGGAAGTGAGGGGGCAGTACTTTATAAGAGTTCATATTTTGTGATGACTCGATGCTGAATACGTTAAGAAAATGGGCTCCTTCCAGAAGCTTAACTTCTTAGAAGGTGAGATTACTCATGTGACCGCACGTTTGAAATGAGTGAGCTTGTTTGTTCATTGATTCATTCATTCTGCAAGCACCTCCTGGATATTTAGAGTGAGTGTTCCAGGGGGCGCGGAGGACAGTAGACAGTATTCTTTTTTTTTTTGATTTTTGAATTTAATTTAATTAATTTTTTTATACAGCACGTTCTTATTAGTCATCAGTTTTATACACATCAGTGTATACATGTCAATCCGACTCGCCCAGTTCAGCATACCACCATCCCCACCCCACCCCACCCCACCCCCACGGCTTTCCCCACTTGGTGTCCATACGTTTGTTCTCTACATCTGTGTCTCAACTTTTGCCCTGCAAACTGGTTCATCTGTACCATTTTTCTAAGTTCCACATACATGCGTTAACGTACGATATTTGTTTTTCTCTTTCTGACTTACTTCACTCTGTATGACAGTCTCTAGATCCATCCACGTCTCAACAAATAACTCAATTTCGTTCCTTTTTATGGCTGAGTAATATTCCATTGTGTATATGTACCACCACTTTTTTTTCTATTCGTCTGTCGATGGACATTTAGGTTGCTTCCATGACCTGGCTATTGTAAATAGTGCTGCAGTGAACATTGGGGTGCATGTGTCTTTTTGAATTATGGTTTTCTCTGGGTATATGCCCAGTAGTGGGATTACTGGATCATATGGTAATTCTATTTTTGGTTTTTTAAGGAACCTCCATACTGTTCTCCATAGCGGCTGTATCAATTTACATTCCCACCAGCCGTGCAAGAGGGTGCAAGAAGCTAACCTTTTAGCTTCTTTTTGTTCCTTGATTGTAGTTAAGCTTCATCTTGCCTCAGGGCCTTTGTATTTGTTTTTCCCATGTTTTGGAAATATTATTTCCAGAAAAATTGTCCATAAATGATTCCTTTCTATTCTTTGGCGCTCATCTCTTAAAAATATTTTTTCCTTGATTGTCCTACCAGCCTAACTTAGTCCCAATTTATCAGATTACCTTACTTCTTTCACAGAATAATTATAAAAACAAATATTATCTTTGGTGTCTCTTTGTATTTAGATGAACTTCTTCCCAAAGAACTCAAGCCCCACAGTGACAGAAGTTGTTACATTTCTTATCCCTTATTCTGTGTCTTAGAACTGTGTCTGGCATGTAGTAATCACTCGAGGTCTATTGACTGTGTAACGAATATGTGAGTAGATGAACAGATTTGGAGTTATTTAAGGTCGCTCTTAATGATGGCTGGTGTTGGTGATTAAATTAAAAGTGTAGGTTTTAGAGTTGGAAGTGATCTTGCTGAGTCTCAGAGCTACGGCAAAACTCTCCCTACTGTAGCATCCCTGACAGATGATCAAGTCTGAGCTTGAATGACTGTATATGAAAGACCCTAACCAGGGCAACCTCGTAGCTTTCTTCAAGCAGATCACAGCCTTCCATGGGAGTTTTCTCCCTATTAGTCAGCTGTAATTAGGAGAAAACGGTTTGATTTACCCAGAATCATCTTCTCTCAGTCTCCTTGTTCTAGTTCCTAGAGAATAGACAGGACAGAGTTTCCTCTAAATTACATCCTTTGGGTTTGCACTCCTGCTTGTAACAAAATAAGCACCACGCTATGGCAGAATTCCCCTTGATTGTCTGCCACTTGTTGCTACATTCCTTGTTAGTGTTTAGAAATAATTTGTCTTAATGTTCCACATTATAATTGATGGAGTACAGAAGTAAAAGAGATCTCGGGGTTATGTCAGAAGCAATCAGACAGATATTTTAACTTACCCTTTTAATGTATTTAATGCTGACACTGTGAGGAATTGAGCAGTATAGTCACCGCGTTATTGCCATTGCTGAAAAAATGTCTTTATGGTGAAATTTATGGTCACTTTGAAAGCATGAGCTGATGGGGGAATTGTCAGCTACATCTTAGAGCGCTGAGCATTTCTCAAAAAGTTGTGATACGAAACACCCCTGCCTTTTCTTGTATTTCTGTTACATTCACCTACTTCACAAAAAGCATTCGTCATATTCCTGAAATAATGATGGGCTTAGTTGAGATTCTTTTGGGTCCTAAGGGACCAACATGTGTGCATAATAGTGTCGAGTTACACAGAGCCTGGATGTTTGGCTCCAGACTGAAAGCCCCATGGAGTCGTTTTTTCACATCTGTTCACCAATGTGTATGAATGGGAGAAAACCAAAGTTCTGGTTTGTTTGATCAAGGGGAGCCACACTCCTTTTACTTCTGCTGTGAGAAACAAGTAAAGAGGTGTAAAATATCTGAAAAGAGCCTCTTAAGGTTTGGTAGAACGCTTAAGTGGGATGTAGAGAATATAAAACAAAAAGGAAAGCAAGTGAGTACTGCTGGCAAACTTTTTCAAGGACAGCTAACAAATTAATAATAGTAACAACAATATTAAGATTGATTTTCAAAGACTTAAGAGTGGCGCCACTCTACATGTATTAACTCCACGCCACAGCCCTGTAAAATGGGTGAGGTTATTAAGCCCTTGATTTTCAAAGAGGAAGTGGAACACAAAGAAGTACCACTCCTGAACTCCCACAACTAATAAGTGGTGGAGCTGGGGAAAAAAGATTCAGGCAAATTAATTTTAGAGTTAGTGCTCTTCACCCGTAGGTTATATCCCACAGGTAATATTTGCACATTTTGAAATCACTTTACAAATACTATTTTTACCCCTAAAGTACACAGGGAATACCCAGGGAAATTGGCATTCTAATTATTTTTATATCTTTGCCAATAATCTGTTAACTAAAATGTTCTCTTTTTTCTGATACTTTTACAAGTCATTAATTGAATGTTGCTCACTTTCAAGGCCAATCTGTGAGACATTATTTAACTTGTCTACTCTAAAGTTCCAGCATTAACTCAGGTGGGGCTTCACCAAGTACTGATCATGTGACCTTGGCCTCTCATTGCCTCAGTTTTCTCATTTGTAACATGGGTATAATAATAGGCTTATTTCATACGCCTGTGAGGAGGAAAACTATATATATATATATATATATATATATGTGTGTGTGTGTGTGTGTGTGTGTGTGTCTATATATATGTATTTAAACAGTGTCTTAGAATAGTGTTTGGCACATGATAAGCATTATAGAAGTATTGACTGCTGCTACTAGTACTGTTATTATGAGAACTAACTGTTGAGAATAATCCTTCATATAGTGGTTTATTCCACTGAAGATAAAGGAAACTCATAGAATATTAGAAATCAGATTAAACACAGAAAGCCAGTAAAATATACCAGGACAGAAGATGATGAGAGTGTGAAAGCATAGAGGAAAAAAAATGGCTTTTGTTTTTCTTTTTCTTTTTTAAAGAATGAAAGAGCCTAGAAATAGGACAAAAACTATTCATTGGCTATACTGACATGGAGATCACTGGTGACCTTCATAAGTAAAATTTCAGGACAGTGGGCAGAGAGATTACGGTGAGAGAAGTCAGATGGATGTAAATTATAGAGTAAATGGGACGTGAGGAAATGGAAACAATATACGATGATAACAGTTTTGAAAAGTTCAGACATGAATTGGCTAAAGAAGATATGCAGGGATTAGAGGAGGAGGGAGGCTTTCCTGTTACACGTATAGTTTTTAACATTTTAAGTTGGAGTTACTAGTCTAGAATGAGGTTGAATTTTGGCAAGAATCATTCATAAGGAGTAGATGGGTTGTAGAAAATGCAGTGCTGTGAAGTACTTGAGAAGATGAGAGAAAATGAAATGCTACCTGTAGTGCACGTGGCCTTTGAACTTGAACTCCTGTAGTGAAAGGGAATACAAAGATCAATGCAAATGCTAATGAATTAACGGATTTGGCAGTGGACTATTTACTGACTTCTGTGTTCCTAATGAGTTAGGAAGCGCCTCACCAGCTCAGAGTGAAGGAAGTAGAGAGGATGGAGGAAAATTTGAGGAGGGTAGGGAAAGCTTCTAAGAAAATAGTCCTTAAGGAGAATTAGAAAGAACTTACTGTAAGTCAGAGCAATATTTCCAGTCTTGAAAATCCATTTGGAGTTGGTGATGATTAATTTATTGGAATACCAATTTGCCCTTCCACATGATTTTTCTCCAGCTACCTGGATATAAGTTACACAGAGGCAGAAAAGAATGAGAGATAACAATCGAGGGAAAATACAATTAGTATCTTTTTTTACCATTTTCCACTTCTCGGCTCCAACTCTGGGGAGGCTTCATGGACATGGCTGCCCTCCCAGCCTCCAGAAGCACTCTGTTATCAAAGAATTCAAAGAAATGGAACATAGGTTTCCAACTTATTAATTTAGCAAAATCAAAAATTGTATATAATGTTTTCTGTTGGCAAAGATTTTTGCAATATAATTTGGTTCCATCTTTTGACAAGTAATTTGGCAATGTCTAGCAAGATAAAAATGTTAATAGCTTTTTACACATTAATTCTAATTCTGGAAGCTTATGCCATAAATAATTTATAATCCAGAAAATTATTATATAAAGATGCTCATGTCATTTGTAGTAACAAAAAATTGGAAACACCTTTAATTGTTAACAATAGGAAAACAGTTTAGGAAATTATATCCACTTAGTAGAAAGTGACACAGTTACTATATTATAATTACACGATGATGGAGCAAAATAAAATAATGCTTAATAAAGAAAGAATGAAGAAAGCTGACCTAAAATTGTGTCTTCCTTATGACAGTAATTATGTAAACATATCAATATTTATTAAAACTTAAAACCAAAATAAAGTTTTAAAAGCTCTGTACCAGTAATGCGGATTTTGTTTGTTTCAAAATATTTTTTAACATAACTCTTATAATTTTGTTTTGTCTACTCCTTTTCTTAAGAATTTCTGACTCTTACCTCATTTTTCATTTCATAGTTTCAAATAAAGTCAGCAATTTTATCATCATAGAAGATTAGACTTATTTGACAGTTTATAATTCCAAGTTATTTGGTATAAAAAGACCATATACACTTGTAGGTACTTTCAAAATAAAATTTCGAGAATGTTTTTTTTTTGCTTAGTCTTTCCTAGTATGGAGATGAAGCAAACTACCTAAAATTGCTAGCCATTCTTTTTTCATTTTTCTCATTTTATTGATTTATCTTGCCCTTCACAGAAATGATAACAAATGAGTCTGCAGTTGCATCTGCCAATTTCTTAAATCCTCTATTATCCACATTATGAAATCATACTAGTATGAATGCTTCCAGTATTTTCAGAGCTCTTTAGTTAGTATACTTTAGCATTCTGTATGAAGTATCTTATGTAAGTGTAAAATTTAGACTCAACTTCTGGAAGCTTTTGATTTCTTAATTCAAAAGTGAGAGATCCTTAGTTCAGCCATATGATTAATAATTACTTGTATAGTAAGAAGCTCCTAATTTATTGTTTTATGTATACCTGGCAGTTTTCTTGCCATTTCTCAGAAGTTCTCTATTAAACACATTCTCTCTCTTTCTCTCTCTCTCTCTGTCTGTCTCTCTCTGTCTCTCTGTCTCTGTCTCTGTCTCTCTCTCTCTCTCTCTCTCTCTCTCTCACACACACACACACACACACACACACACACACACACATTGTGATTAAAAGCACAGATTTTGGCATTATGAAATCTAAGGTTCAGTTTCCAGTTCTGTAGTTTCTGGGCCACTTCACTTTAGGCAAGTAACCTAATGTCTCTGAACCTTGTTGTTTTCATCTGTAAAATAGAAATTACAATTATATCAGACAATCCTCAAAACATCCGTAATGATTTTAGAGTTTCAGAGTCAGATAAAAGCAGGCACTCAGTAAATGGCTAGTGCTTTTATTACTTTATTATTATTTAGGTCTTGGTTTTCCTTGAGTCTGTGAGTCCCCATAATGAAATGTGATTTCCAGTAGATTGAGTAACACCTGTTTTCACCAAAAATTTTAACTGAGTTCATTACTTTCTGTGCAACCCAGATTAGTTTTCTGCCTCTTTTTCTGTGCCGTATGTAGGTATTCAGTAGATTTATTCAATAAATGTATGAATGCATGAACGCGTAGATGAATTTTTAAATGCTTCTTTATGAGAAGGTAGAACAAATGTGACACAGTAGAACAGATAAGAAAATAATCCATGGAAAAAATGGCAAAGTCATGTATGAGCCCAGGGCCAGCCTAAGAAGAATTGCTTTTTTTTTTTTTTTTAGGAAAAATGTGTTGAATACTTATTTTAATTATTTTTAGAAGTTAAGTACAGGGACTTCCCTGGCGGTCCAGTGGTTAAGACTTCACCTTCCAATGCAGGGGGTGTGGGTTCAATCCCTAGTCGGGGAGCTATGGTCCCACATGCCTTGCAGCCAAAAAACCAGAACATAAAACAGAAGCAGTACTGTAACAAATTCAATAAAGACTTTAAAAAGTGGTCCACATCAAAAAAAAAAAAGTTAAATACAAAAATTTGCTGATGATTTACATATTTAGGACCAATAAAATAATGTGAGATTAGCTGTACTAAAACAGAATGTTGAGCTACATTCACATTAAGTGACACTATATAGTCTAAATTTATGGAAAACTTCTAAGATGGTGAGTGACCTTTGAGCAGAAAAAGACAGAAGGAGAAATGGCCTTTTCTACATTCTATTGTGCCTCTAAGTAAAATGCTTGGTAATCTAGCTACAAAGCTCTGTGTCATTTGGCTTTAGGCACCTACTGTGATTTACCTTGTGAAGATCAGATTTTGCCATGGAGAGGATTTGTAAAAGTATCACACGTTCCAGTACCGTTGGCAACCACAGCTACCAAAAACTCCAATTTAAATTGATGAACCTAATATCAGATGATAGTATCATTTCCTTGTGGGTGTTCTGGGAAAAGGTGGGTAGGAAATGTATAAAAGTGAATACTTTATTGACTGAAATAACAATTCATCATTTTGAAAACATAAAATACATTAAAGTTGTTATAGCATCATACATTAATGTTTCACTGTATTTTAGACATGGCCTACAATCAATGTTTTCTGCCCTTTCAAACAGAACCATGCTTGTGGTATGCATTAATCATATAAAAGATTAAACACTGAAAAGAAATTCAGCCTTTAAAGACAATTTGCTTTGATTTATTCAGTGGGTTCTCCTAGAAAGTTAATATGAAGAATTATTGCTTGTTAAATTGGAGTTACAAATTCTTTCAGAGTTACTTAGCATTTTCTTTAATATCAGTATCAAGGAAGGCAAAGCAAATTTGCATATTTATTAGGAAATACAGGTACATAATCATAAAACAAGAAAACACAACGTTTTTATAGACTTTATTTTCTAGAAGTTTTAATTTTACAGAGAAATTGAGAAGAGAGTATAAAGTGTTTCCATATACACTATACCCATTTCCCTCTATGATGATCAACTTATATTAGTATGTTACATTGTTACAATCAATGAACAAATATTGATACATTATTGTTTACTATAGTCCATACATTAGTCCAGTTCCTTAGTTTTTACCTAATGTCCTTTTTCTATTCCAGGATTTCATCCAAAACATCACATTACATTTAGTTGCTGTGTTTCCTTAGGCTCCTCTTGGGTTTGATAGCTTCTCAGATTTTCCTTGCGTGACCTTGGCAATTTTGAGTAGTTAGGTTTGTGTAGGATGCCCACTACTAGAATTTGTTTGATGCATTTTTCATGATAATATTGGGATTATGTGTTTTGGGGAGGAAGACCACAACAGTAGAAGGGTTATTTTGTCAGATCACATCAAGTGTACAAAGTATCAATATGCATTATGAATGCTGAGGTCGACCTTGATCACCAGGCTGAGGTAGTGTTTTTCAGGTTTCTCCATTGTAAAATTACTGTTTTCCCTTCTCCATATTGTATTTTTTGGAAGGAAGTCAATATGCTCAGCCCACAACTAAGGAATGGAGAGTTATGCTTAAGATGGAGTACTACATAAACTATTTGGAATTCTTTTGCACTGGAGATTTATCTATTCTCCCGCATTTATTTACGTATCCAATCACTTATTTATATCAGAAGAACTCATGGATTTTTATTTTATACTTTGGGTTATAATCTAATTCTACGTTAGTTACTTTGT
Source organism: Pseudorca crassidens (assembly GCF_039906515.1). Lineage (NCBI taxonomy): Eukaryota > Metazoa > Chordata > Mammalia > Artiodactyla > Delphinidae > Pseudorca > Pseudorca crassidens. The sequence goes on from NC_090309.1 coordinate 26,850,511, forward strand.
TCCTCAAATTGCTCTAGTCCTGACCCTTGTGAACTCTTTTCAGTTCAGTGGCTCGTGTGCCACTCTGAGGTATCCCCATCCTATATATTTTTTTGGAACTTCCTTACTTTCTGACACTATAAGATGGTCTTGTATATAAATCTTGTATATTTACTGCCCCAGTCCTAGAATCAGCTATTTCTTCAAGGATAACTAGGTCTTTTTAGTGGAGAACAGTATTAGACAGCAGGATCTGGGTGTGGGGTGTGCTGATTGCTGCCCGGATGTCATTGCTTCTAGATCTTCTCAGCTGACAGAGCAAAGAGATAACATGCATGTACATTACCCATGTATATGCACATGTCTATAAGTATCTCTCTACATAACCATGTGTATTAAGGTAATATGAAGCAATATTAAGCTAAACATGAATGTATATTGATGTTTCCAACTTTAATCTGTTACCACATAGATCATCTTAGCCTCATCTCTTGCTTATCTTTAAATTTCAACTCCGGCAAAACACTTGACTTTTAGAAGTATGAAAATCAAATTGTAGCTACTTTGGGAAGCCACATCATCTAGCAGAATAATTCTGAAAGGGCAAGGTGTATATCATCAAATTTTAATTTACAGTCAGCAGTACTTTGTAACATCCATAGGCCTCCAGACCTCTGCTTCCAAGAAGATGAAGTAGCCCATTTCTCCCAGGTTCTTCCACTTAAAACTAAAACCCTGAACATAACAACAGACAAACATAGGAAGACACTGAAAGGTGGAAATGAGAAGGCAGACTTATCTAGGGACTTTGGGACTTGAGGAATAACATGGTGATGAGTCCCCTGTGTTTCCTGTTGCTTCCCATACATCCTGGAGAGGGTATTACAGGAACCCCCAATCAATAACCACCAACAGAACAACAGACGAAAAAGCTTCAAAAAAGAAAACACAAAACCCCCGTTCCCCCTAGCCAAGGTGTGAGGAAATGGGTTGCCAAAGACAGAAAAGCATTTGGGCAATAATAGACACACTACTCGAGCCAAGTGCCAGTGGAATATTGCACCCATCCCCTATGTCCTGTGGTTTCAGTTGGGCCAAGCTAGGATTTGATCTTCCACACCACCCCACTCCTGCCCTCCAGAAGAGGCAGCACTCTGATTTCGCCACCAGGGCTGTTTCAGTGTGGTGCAGTGGTGAGCTGAGCCTCCACCCCTTTGCATTAGCAAAGAGACTTTCAAAGGTGGTGCCTGACAGGCTAGTTAACACTGGGCTGCCCTCACACAGTCGTGGGGTCCAATGGTGGGACCTAGCCTCCGTCTCTCCCTGACATCGATAAGAATAGGATGTTACAGGTTGGAGGGAGTAGGCACCCCACTAACCCCCAACACATGGCGTCAGTGAGACCCAGTGGGGTGCTGAATCCCCATAACCGTCCTGAGGCAGTAAGACAGAATGAGATGGCACAAGCAGGGCTAGTTGGCAGTTCTCTTCCTCTTACCCTGGTGTCAGTGGGGCCAGCAGGTAGCTGACCCTCTACCCACACCCGGCATCAACAAGAAGGAATGAAGTGGGAGGAAGGACAGCAAACACTTCACTTCTCCCCTCCCCTGGTGTCAAGAAATCTACTGGGGAGATGAACTTCCACTCCTACTAAAAGGCAACACAATGATATTAATGTTCCCACTTTTGGGGGGAAGGTGTCAGAAGGGCCAATAGGATAGCTGAACTTCTACTTGATCTGTCTGCAGTGAGAGAATGTAAGTGCCCACTTTTGCTGGGGTATTGACAGTAGGGCCCAATGGAAATCTGTACGTAACCCCCCAGTCCTCATACTACACCTCCAATAGGATGACTTCCTTCTAAAAAGTAATAATAAAATTAAATGGGATACAGAGTCATGTAATAACTCACAATGTTTAGAATCCAACTGAAAAATACTCATGGCACCAAGAACCAGGAAATCACAGAATAAATGAGAAAAGACAATAAACCTACACCAGCACTGAGATAAAACATCTATTGAAATTATCAGACAGGGATTTTAAATAAGCTGTCACATAAATGCTTCAGTTAGCAATTATGTGTTCCTTGACGGAAATGGGAAAAATAGAAAATGTAAACAAAGAACTAGAAGTTATAAGAATAAAAATAAATGAGAACAGTAGAACTGAAAAATACAACAATCAAAAAACTTTGCTCAAGAGTAGACTGGAGATTACAAAGCATAGAATCATGAACTTAGAAGAGATCAATACAATGTACCAAATGTACAGAGAAAAATAGGCTGAGGGGTAGAGATGGGAGAAAGAACAGGAGGATCTCAAGAACCTGTAAACAGTAACAAAAGCACTCACATTCATCTCATCAAAGTTCCAGAATGAAAAAAGAGAGCACGTAGCTCTGACAAAGTATTCAAAGAAATAATGAGTAAAACGTTCCCAATTTTTTAGAAGATATAAGCACACATTCAAGAATCTGAGCAAATCCAAAGAGGAAAAACACAAAGGTATCCTTGTCAAGAGGCGTCATAATTAAACTTCTGAAAAGTAGAGACAAAAAAAATCTCGAAAGTGGGCAGGCAGAAACGATGCATCACTTACTGAGAAACCAATTCCAATGACAGCACATTTCTTGTCTAAAATTATGGAGTCAGAAGCTTTGACATAACATTTTTCAAGTAGTAAAAGAAAAGAACTCTCAGCCACAAATTCACACTTTTTATATCCACTTTCTTGTTTGACTTATATTAATGGACTACTAACTCATCTTTCTATATCCAGGCCTGCCATCACACTTCTCCAAAAATCTAGTCACAGTATTTCCAGAGTGATCTTTCTGAAAAAGAAACAAATTTTTCTTATAAAAATACCTGATTGTGTTATGAAACTTTTCTCTCTTCTAAGTTACCAGGTAAAATCCTTCAACGGATTCCCATCTTTCTTGGAGTAAAATCTCACATCCAAACTCTCTTTGTCCTTTTGGGCTGCTGTAAGATTATCCTGCAGGTTGGGTGGCTCATAAACAACAGGAATTTTTTTTCCTCACGGTTCCGGAGGCTGCAAGTTCAAGAATAGGGTGCCAGTATGGTCAGATGAGGGCCCTCTTCTGAATCACAGACTTCTCATTGTATCCTCACATGGCAGAAGAGCTTAGGGAGCTCTGTGGGGTCTCTTTTATAAGAGCACTAATACCATAATCATTTCCCAAAGGCCCCACCTACTAATACTATCAGCTACGGAAATTAAGATTTCAACGTATGAATTTGGAGGGGAACACAAAGACTAGACCATAGCACTTACTATACATACATGGACCATGCATGATCTGGCTTCTACCACCCTCTCCATTGTCCTCTTTTCCTACACTCCAGTGAGCATTTCTCTTTTTTTTTTTTTTTTTTTTTTTTTGGCGGTACGCGGGCCTCTCACTGTTGTGGCCTCTCCCGTTGCGGAGCACAGGCTCCGGACGCGCAGGCTCAGCGGCCATGGCTCACGGGCCCAGCCACTTCGCGGCATGTGGGATCTTCCCAGACCGGGGCACGAACCCGTGTCCCCTGCATCAGCAGGCGGACTCTCCACCACTGCGCCACCAGGGAAGCCCCAGTGAGCATTTCTTATACTGATTATGAATGGAACTCCTTTCTGGACTGATCCTTAACCATTCATTTTCTGGCAACCGTGAATTTCTCTTCTCTTTTCCTCAAAACTTCACCCTTCCTTCGTGTTACATATCCATTTCAATTGCCTTCTACAGGAAGCCCTACTGATATCGCCCATATACTACTGTCCACAGGATGAATTAAGGTCTTACCGTGTCTTCCTATAGCACTCTGTAATATCTTTTACGGTAACTATGGATTTTTCTTATTTGAGTGTCACAATACATTGAATTCTAGGTGGCACTATAATGATTTTAGTAACAGTAACACTGGTGCCTAGTTTAACCCATGACATACTTTAGGTGTTCAATAAATGTTTGTTGAATGAGTGAATGAATGAATGGTCAATTTGAAATCTTAATCATGTTACTTTTGCAAAATCTGTTAAAAGATACCACAGTTTTCCAGAAGATTAGGGAGTTAGGACCTTAAACTTGATTTAACAGAGGAAATTTTTACTCATACATCATGCTTAAATACCTCAAAGTAAAACCATAAACCCAGGAATTTAAGGTTATCCATTTGGACTTTCAAGCCAATAATTAATATCTCCTGCCCCGACTGTATTAGATGGTTTCGATGCTCCACTCATATCTCCCCAGCACTCATCATTCCAGTATATGCTGATAGAATCATGCTGCCACCTGCAATTATCCACCTTAGGGCAGGCCAGAAGTGTACAGGAGTTAATGTATCTGGGTGCAGAACCTCTTTTGGCACATTCCTTTGCACAACCTGAAAGTATGTGGGAGTTAATGTCCCAAGGGATAAACTTTGAACAGTAGGATTCAGTAATTTGTGGGTAAATTCAGTCCTATTTATCCCTTCCAATAGAAGGACCCAAAATGAAGCTAGTATGGATTTTTGAGAGTAATCATGGTATTCTGCAATTTGTCTTACTTAGTGGTAGGCAGTTCAATAATCTATACTTGTATCATCTCTCCCTTCCTCCTTGCCACTTTGTCTTTCACTTCTGCTCCCTAGAAATGAACATAACTCCTCTGCCTCAGGCTCAGCTTTCTGGAAAGACTAAGCTACCAGTTTGTACTTAGAATGCTAATCTTCAAGGTGGAATTTCGGAACTGAATTTTACCCTCAACTGAAAGCAATAAGAACACCATATAACAGCACAATCACTAAAGATTTTATGTGTCATTTGGATGAGGTATAGGTGGAAGGTGAAGAGTTCAGATTTATAATGGCTAAGGCACTTGAGCAGTATGACAGCAAAAAATAATTATAAGAACTGTGAAGTGGGTTGGCTTTTTATAAACTGCTAACCACTGTACTGTAAACCGTTGTTATTTTTAACCCAAATTTTAGTATAAAAATATGTGACCTTCAAAAATTAGAAGTTTGCATTCCTATATCCCTTACCTAGAGTTTCCAGGTTTCATTATTTGCTATATATCCTTTATCTCTCACCCTTGGTCTACCTAAACATACACTCACAACAATACACATTTTGATTACATATTTATCAATTATTTAAAACTAAGTTTCTGATACTTCACACAAATATTTTAGCTTGTATTTCGTTTTTTTTAGAAGATATTTTATCTAATTGTAATGTAATTATCACATCCAGAAAATTTAAGCCTGATATACAAAATGTTCTTTAATATTTATGTCATGTGTTCAATATAGCAATTTTCCCCAAATATGCCACTGAATATTTTTCTAGTTGTTTTTATTTCTTAGTTCTGATCCAAGATCTAATAAAAGATCACATATTGAATTTTCTGGTCATCTAGAACAACCCATATTCCTTTTATTTTTATAACGACGTTTTCACAGTTGTGACTGAGAATTTTCTTCACTTACTTCCAAATACCAGGAATGAACTTGACTAAGGGCTCCAAATCCACCACTCTGAAATCCAACTCTGTGATAACACTGAGGTCACAGGCTATCTACGGGACTCCTCTTAGAGCCGATGTTGCCAGTAACAATGTCCCTTTATTTTCCATTCTTGATATTGAAATTTTTCATTCTTATAGGAAGCTCTTCTCCCTTTTTTCTTGCCACTGTAACTAGAAGTTTGTCAATTTTATTGAACTTTTCAAAGAATATGCTTTTATTTGCATTGATTTTTTTTATTTTTCTATTTTCAATTTCATTAATTTCTTCTCCATTCTTTATTACTTCTTTCTACTTGCTTTGGGTTTAGTTTTCTCTATTTTTCTTTAAAAATTTCTTAAGATGGGGCTTCCCTGGTGGCGCAGTGGTTGAGAGTCTGCCTGCCGATGCAGGGGACACGGGTTCGTGCCCTGGTCCGGGAAGATCCCACATGCCGCGGAGCGGCTGGGCCCGTGAGCCATGGCCACTGAGCCTGCGCGTCCAGAGCCTGTGCTCTGCAACGGGAGAGGCCACAACAGTGAGAGGCCCGCGTACCACAAAAAAAAAAAGAAAAAATTTCTTAAGATGAAAAATTAAATTATTGATCTGAGTCATTTCTTCTTTCCTAATATAAGTATTCAATACTATAAATGACCCTGAAAGCACTGCTATAGCTGTATCCCTCATATTTTGATGTGTTGTATTTTTATCTGTATTTCATACAGACTTTTTTCATTGGTTTTAGACTTCCCCTTTAACCCTGGGTTATTTAGAAATGGGATGTTTAATATCTAAAGATTTGAGAATTTTTTAGATTTATTCCTGTTTGACTTATAGCTAAATTCTATTATGCTATTAAAATGTAGCTATGATTTCTACTCTTTTAAATTGTTTGAGATATTTTTATTGGCTTATTTTATGGTCTATCTTGTTGAATATTCATATGTCTTTGAAAATAACGTGTATTCTACTGTTGGGTGAATTGTTCTATAAATGTCAATTAGGACTATTTGGTTGATAGTGTTCCAATCTTCTATACTCTTACTGTCTTTCTGCCTATTTGTTCTATCAATTACTGGGAAAGGATTTTTGATGTCTCAATTATAATTTTAGAACTGCCAACTTGTTTTACTAACTTCCATTTTTGTCTCATTTATTTTGATGCTCTGTTATCAGTAATATATATATATATATTTATGGTCATTATGTCTTATTGGAGAATTGACCCTTAATGATGATATACTGTCCCATTTTATTCTGGATAGTATTCCTTGTTCCGAAGCTGGCTTTTTCTGATATTAACATAGCTATTCAAGGTTTTGGGGGCTATTTTCATGGCATATCTTTCTCCATCTTTTTACTTTTAACTTATCTTTATCAGTATATATTAACTGCATTTCTAATAGACACAGTAGAATTGGATCTTGCTGTCTGATCCAATCTGACAATTGCATTCTTAAGAAAGTTATATTTAAGCCATTCATAAGTAACGTGATTACGGATGTCGTTGGATAAAAACTTTACTAAATCTCTAGCTGTTTTGTATTTATTTATTATATACTCTTGCTCTGCCTTCTTTTGCATTAAATAAACATTATATAGTATATCATTTTACCTCCACTATTGACTTATTATTTATACATCTCTTATAAAGTTTGTAGTAATTTCCTGCTAATTTAAAATATACATTGTTATATCTTTAATGAATATACCTTTAATTAATCAGGTTCTACCCTCAAATGATTGTTTCACCTATCATGTAAGCTCGTTAAAACTGGCCTTAATATACCCTAAGGCCAGTAGTGTCACTGTTCTTTCTGATTAAAACTTTTGTCTTGTGGAAATAAAGAGGAAGCATCAGGATGCATATACTTGTCCCACCCACATGACTGTGTTCCCCTCTCCGGTCTGTATCACCATAGACACTTCTTAGTTGATTTTTTAGACCCTTTGCTGTGAGAGGCCAATGGGGTTCATGAAGAAAGAGTCCTTCAGGGCATGCAGACTCCTCCAGTTTCTTCAGTGCAGTGTTGTTTCACATGGCATTGCCAGCCTGCAATCATCCTTCTTCAAGTATCTGCTCTTCTAGCATCTTACCAATTTTGTTTTGTTTTGTGTTGTTTTAAGAACGTGTTTTTTTTCTGTATATAGCAGTACTATTGTATTATTTGGAACATTAGTCTTCTCTTAGATGTCACTTTCTAAGAAAGACAACTTCACATCTGACTCTGACAAACTGTAAATTCTTAAGTATGTATTACCTGCTGGAATTGTCACATAATAGTAAATGTTACACTGAAAATATTTTATGATGAAAGACCTTTGGAATAAAATACCCTTGGAATATTGTAAACAAAGTTTTAACATATTAAACAGGGAAATTTTTAAACAGAAGTACTTAGTAAGTTTCTCACAACTTGACATAACCTTAAATACATACCTTACTTAGAATGATTGCTTCTATCATAGAACAGTCCTATGCTGAGATCTATACCATTATTGAAATAGCTGAAAATCAATGTGTTATTGGGAGATATATAGCCAGGTGTATATTCACATTGTCAGTATGCTTTATAATAAATGCTCAAGGACTTAAAATTATTAAAGCTAAGTGATTTGCCCTTGACATTCAGGGATTACTGTTATGTATTTTGATTCTTGCATTTTATATAATAGTAAGTTCATTTGGTTCAGAGCCCTAAATGTTTCCAAATGACTACAATTTTTTCAATGCCAGCAGTTTGGAAAATAATTGCTTTGAATCTCATTTTTTTTTATTACCCATCATCTACACTATGCCACCCGGACAAGAGAACAGTGAAGTAAAAACACATTGTTGATTTTTTTGTGACATTACAATGTCTTCCCATTAATGTATATTGATATGGAGTTTTTTTAAGTGCAAGGACTAAGATCACTGAAAGTACAAAATAACATGCCTTAAATTTTGTTGTTTCTGGTAGATAGGCTCTGCTATAGAAATGCTGATTTGGAGGATAGTCACAAAAAGTCACAAAATCAGATATGTAAATTTTACATGGATTAGAATATATTAGCTCAAATTTAACTTAATCCTAATTTTAGAAAAGCTACAGAACTTAACAGATAGTCAAGTTAAAAGCTTATTATAATTTGTGATAAGACAAAAGATCATATATTCATACCATTCCACACTTCACAATATATAGGGCATGGAATTTCTAACACTCTTGATGTCTTTGGCTTAATCCCATAGAGTTAACATTAAAAACTTCAATATTTTTTGAGAAAGATTAACAATTTAAACAAATATTACATATGGTTTAGGATTTACTAAATGAAAATTGAAATTCCATTCTGAAATTTAGTGATTATTGATTTCTTCAATCCACATAAAATTAATTTCAGGACACCAAGGCACAGTTTGGTCAGATGAGCACAAATTTCCTTATTTTCTCTGTTCAATGTTAGACAAGAAATATTCAAATATAAACCATACTATCCTCTGTCTGATGATAGTGTGTCAGATGCAATGGTGTTCATCAACCCAATCTATTCAGCCCCACTGTTTTCCTAATCTTCTTTCATCTAAGGAAAGCAATGTAGCATGGTTCCAACAATTAGATGGAAACAAGTCACTGAGTTGAGCTTTTGGGAATGTTTTGAAGAATGGTGAGGCTCCATAGGCAGGTAGTTATGCTTTTACCCTTAGGCACTTTATGTTTTTTCCACCCTTCTTCTTTATGCTTGGAATAATGGCAGGTTGTTAGAAGATTATCAACCATACTATGAATGGGAGAATGGAATCCACATGCTAAAAATGGCAAAGCAGGAAGATAGAATGTACCTGGGCCTTCAATGGCATTGGTCAGAAGCTGCATGTTTAAGAAAAACTTATAACAGCAACAAAACAACTAAGAGAGAAGAGGAGGATGAGAGAGAATGAGAGAGAGAGAGAGACTCAGAATGAAGAATGTTCTTTTATGTTTTTCTCCCTTGTTTGTACTCTTTCTTTGAAAAAGAAAACCATCATAGGATAAAGTGCTAAAAAAGTTCTCACTATTTACTTAACTTATTCAATATGCATTCCAGAAGAAAAAAAAATCATTACATGAAGTGGTTGACAGAATTGTAAAAATATCTCCCCAAGATTTTTTGTTTCCTAGCTGTTCAGTAAAGCACTGATACAGGTACTGCTGAGAAGAGTCTTTCACATGGAATTAAGGTTACTAATCAATTGCTTTATATTAGGAAGGTTATCCTGGATTACCTGAGTGGACCTAATGTAATCATATGAGCCCTTAAAAGCTAAAGAGGAAGACAGAATCATCAGTCAAAGAGATGAAGCTTGAGTGACTTGAGGCATGAAAGGGACTTGACCCACTCTTGTTGGTTTGAAGATGGAGGAATGCGGCCAGGAGTCAAGGAAGGCTAGCAGCCTCTAGAAGCTGAGAAAGATCCCTGATGTCTAGCCAACCGGCAATACCAGCAAGAAAACAGGGACCTTAGCCCTACAACCACAAGGAAGTGAATCCTACCAATCACTCACACAAGCCAGGATGTGGATTCTGCCTTAAAGCATCAAGAAAGGAACACAGCCATGTAGGCACCTTGATTTTAGCCTTCTGAGACCCAAGGAAGCTAGACTTCAGACTGTGAAGGCACTGTGAGATAATGCCTGTGTTAAGTCTCTGAATTTGTGGCAATTTGTTATGGCAACATTATGAAACTAATAATCATAGTAATACAAGAGAACCTGTTTAGGACATTTGCAAAAAATGTCCTGACATATTAACCTTTCAAAAATTACTTTCATCAAATTATAAGGCACAGATCAGAGATCAAAACCCTGAAAAATTACTACTCAGAACTCAGTGTTTTAGTGGAGGCAGGGAAGTAAGGATCATGAGATGCAATCAGGGTAGATAGTGTGTGACTCTGTGGATGGTCCTTTGTGATTGAGTTTCCAATTGGAAGTTTGAAAAATAAATGCCAAAAAACTACACTACTTCAGAGTTTTCACTAGTGTCAGTTTCTAAAAAATCTTACATGAATTACTGTAATTTCAACAAAACATTGATTTTACTAACATTTTATATTGTTGTAACTCTAAGATTTGAACAATAATGTTTACTGTGAAATATAGGAAATTTATAATTATGTGTTTTTAAATTTTTTGCATGTAAAAAGTAGGTTGATTGAGACTATGCAATCCCATCTATTCACTCTTTTTGTGATTATACTGAAGTGCCATTCTCTTCAAAAAAGAAGAAAATATAGAGAGCTCAGCTGAAATGAAAGGATTATAGTAGTATGAATTACTCATTCATATTAGTGATATATTCAACCAATCCAAAATATTAATTGAATAACCATTATATCCAATGCTTTTTATACATAAATTTACCTATATTGCCACAACACAATGCATATTTTGAATGCATTTAAATTATTTTACACACATATACAAAATAAGACTGCTGATGATTAAATTTCACCTCGAAGTATCTTATTAGGTGATTAAATAATAGGTGGCATAGAGTACAGTGAATAGTACCAACTGTTATTTCATCACTCACTTATAATAAGAAAACATTGAATAAAGAGTCAGTGTTGTTTTTATCTGAGTTTCCCAAGCAAACAACAAAATACCTAATACGTAGGAACATAAAAATGCTGTTGGAGTGAACTGTATGTTAATAGTTACACGATTTAAGCAAGAACATGACCAAGGATAAATGTATAACTGAATAGTTATGTTCTGTCATTTTGATAAAAAATTTCAAAATAACACTAAAAAATCAAGTTTTATTCTCAATTATTTGCTATCGTTCATTCTCTAAACAAATATTACATGAGTACTTGCCATGTAGCAAGTATCCAAGACATTTAGGGAATGGAAACGAACAAAGAGAGTCTCTGGCTTTAAGAATTTCCTGGACATGTTAGAATGTTTGCCACATGCAATACCTGAAGATGTTTATCAGAGCTTTATTCGGCATGCAGCAAAGGGCAGAGGAGGAAGTGCTTAACTCAAGGTAAGTTGTTTATCTGCTGGGGGAAAATCAGTGAAATCAGCTGAGAAAAACTGTCACGTGATATTATGGTTTAGTTATTCTGAAATGGGAAATAAAAGAATATTTTATACAGAAATATTAAATTATTTTATGATGTGCAAATTAAATTCTTTGCATTGAGGTTTTTTAAAATGGCAATGTTAATCATGAACTTAAGAAAAAATATAGGCGAAAAAAGAGAAATAAGTTCTATTTTTCAGGATTGGGCTGAGGGGAATATATTCCAGGCAGTGGCAACGGAAGATGCAACTTGCAGGGCTGTGAAAACTCATGGAACTTTTGAATGATGACAGGGAGTTCAGAGCCAGAGCAGAGAGGTTTTGTAGGCAGACAGGGATGAGTCTGAGAAGCAAGCAGGAGTAAGATCAAAAAAGTTCTCAAATATATTGCCAACAAGTATTTGACTTCAAGCTAGGCTCTGGGAACTCAATGACAGATGTGAATTGCAGAGGAATGACCATATTTCCATTTCAGAACAATCACACTGGCAACAATGTGGAGAGTCAGAAGGGAGGCCAGAATGTGAGCACTCAAATGAAGAAAAAATGAGCATGAGCCCAATGCCAGCAGAAATAGGGTGGAGGAGAGGGCTTCAAGAAAGGTTTAGGACGTAGAGTCTGTAAGACTTTCTGATTGATTTGAAATGAAGGGGAGGAACTGCCAAAGGAAGATTCAAGGACCACCCCAATTTACTGGTTAGCAAAACTTAACTTATCACACATACTTGTGATAACTATAAACTGAGATTTTAAAAAATCTTAATTTATACTTGAATTTCAGAGTTAACCTAAACATTTCCTAATAAAACTTGCCTATAATTATGATTCCTTCTATTTTTTTCCTAATACTCAAAAGCAGTGATTTTACATTTCATGTAATCACGGTATAAGTGGCATGAGAAATACTAATTGCAGAATATTTACTTCAATAAGCCTTTTTCTCATGTGTTTGAATATTTCAAAACATAGTTCACGACATTAAAGAAAAAAAAGATATAGTTAATTCTAAAAGGCACCATGAAATGCAAAAGTGCAACCTATACTTAAAAAAAACATGAAAACATTGAGTATTTGTCCACATACACTGCCCACTGATTTGCAGCAGCAGTAATTCATGTAAAAGCTATCATGTAATATACATGAGGTTGCTTTTCTACAATCTTGCAGAAAGGATACTTGGAAGTATCCTTTTGTACCAAAACTGGAATCATTTTTCTGATGATAGGGTAAAGTAAGGTGAAGCTTTGCATTTCATGAGTAGTCAGTAAATGTAGGTGGGTGAAATCATTTATTCCTTTCAAACAGATCACAAAATGTGTTATTCTTGATGATTTCCAACAATATTGTAAGTCCTTGAAGTAGCACATGTATTTGCAGAAAAAAAAAATATACACATAAGCAAAGCAGGGTGAAAGAAACAAAAATTTACCCATGATCCCAATAGCGATTATATATATATCTGAAAGAGAGAGAGAGAGGATGCTAGCTAACTGACTAGGTAATCAGACTCCCTAAGCAAAGTCTACCATTACAGGGATTCTAGGAATCTAGGGGTGGGCAGGAATATAGTGATTCTAGTACGTCATAGTGCTTAGTCACTGGGGAAGCAGTCTGGCAAGAACACATTGGCCAATCTTGGGGAAGCTGGAGGCTGTCAACCAGCTATCCTTCCTGCAGAAGTCTTCCTTGAATAGAGATGTAAGCAAGACACCTCCCATCCATCCCTTGCTTCATACAGATTCTCTTCTCTGTGCATGAGGTTTGGAAAACAGCTCCTTCATCATTTTCTTTTTAAGCTTTGTATATGCATTTTTCTTTTGAACCAGAATCATTTTTTTAATTAATTTTTTAAAATTTTTGGCCGTGTCCAGTCTTTGTTGCTCTGTGCAGGCTTTCTCTAGATGCGGCGAGTGGGGGCTGCTCTTCATTGTGATGAGCGGGCTTCTCATTGCAGTGGCTTCTCTTGTTGTGGAGCACAGACTCTAGGCACACGGGCTTCAGTAGTTGAGGCATGAGGGCTCAGTAGCTGTCGCTCACGGGCTCTAGAATGCAGGCTCAGTAGTTGTGGCACACGGGCTTAGTTGCTCCGCGGCATGTGGGATCTTTCCGGACCAGGGCTCAAACCCGTGTACCCTGCATTGGCTGGCGGATTCTTAACCACTGTGCCACCAGGAAAGTCCCTCCTCCATAGTTCTTGTCCGTGTTTCTGAGGAGAAACTTATGAGAGGTTAGTGGGAAGAGGTACAGACACCATTGCTGCAGGTAGGTTCAGGGTACCATTAATACTCATCCTCTCCCTCCTCAAACACCTATACTAATTTCCTCCTACCCTGAATTATTACCACAAGATTTGGTAGCTTACCTGGCTTTATGACCCAGGATTAGCTATATAATTTTCTGTGTTCAGTGCAAAATGAAATGTAGGACTCCTTGTTCAAAAATTACTAAGAATTTCAAAACAGTGACAGCAGAGCAATAGACCAAGCATGAGGTTCTTTTAAGTATGGGGCCCTTCATTTGACCTGTGGGACTGCCCAGGTCAAATGCCCATGAATCTGGCCCTGTTGTGGCCCAAACTTAAATTTCTAAAGGGACTGAGACCTTGGTAATCACCCCTCTGTCTGGCTGGGGTCGCTGCATCCATCCACTCACAGGTACAACTGGGTAAGTTCCAAATTTCATAATGAGAATGCATAATCATTACTGAACTGAGCATGAGGAATTGGATTAATATCAAGATTTTAGGTGTGGAAATGGTAAATAGGAGCTTAGAATTCACTAAATTATAAAACTGAAGAATGTTTCAATGTTTATGCCAGTTGAATGGTATTCTTTTAACAATGTTACTTTGTTTTCATATGTGATGGGAACCTCCTAATTCCTGAAAAGACCTGTGACTTCTGAAAAAAATAAACAATATCTTGAAGTTTTGTGACTTCACACCTACTTTGTAAACTCATTGAGCTGAAGATTGGTGTTTAAAATTCTTGTGTTCTCGAGTGGACAGCTTGTGAAAAAAATTGAGGAAAAAATAATACTTACTGGAAAATAAGAAATTTATTTGGTAAAGTATAAAAATATTCTATTGGAGAAGTGAATATGGCCTGTGCATTACTTATTAATAATAACAAATATTTACAAAGCACCTTCTAGGCACTAGGAAAAGTTCTAATTGCTTTACATTTTTTTTATTATATGATAAATGCCCCCATTTTATGGATAAGGAAACAGAATAAGTAAATATAGGTAAAAATTTAAGAGTTACAGTCTTAATCAGTTTTTAAAATTAATTACAAATTAATAAAATTCATGTTCTGGTATAAATTAAATTGTGTTTTGAATCATTTACTTTTAAAAATTTTGTTTTAATTTTACTCAAAGAGAAAAAATATACTCCTGAGTTTGATTAGAGAGAAAAGTGGTCACATTTCAGGAACTAGGTAATATATGATCTTTATATACAATGCCAGCACCCAGGAAGAGACTGCCTATCATAAGTTGTTTTTTCTCAAAATAACATCTTTATGGAAATATAGTTTACTTACCATACATTTTACCACTTTAAAGTGTGCAATGTTTAGCATTAGTGGTTAAGTGTTCATTGTTTGGTGTATTCACAGAGTTCTGCAAGCATCACCACTATCTCATTTTGGAATATTTGCATCACCCCAGGAAGAAATCCTTTAGCAATCTCTCCCCTGTCCTTCCTCTTCTTAACTCCTATTAAATTCATAAGTTTTTCAAAATTGAAAAAAGTCACATTGAATCCTAACCTGAGGCCCCATTTTTTGTTTGTTTCTTTGTTTTTAAGCTGTGAGAGACTGATTTGAAGTTTATGATAATTTTGTTTTTAAGAGATTTACAATGCCAAATTACTGAGTGATAGTAATGTTAATTTAAATGTGTTACACTAGATATAACAAAATTCAGATTTTTCCTTATGTAGTATGTTTAAGATGGGTTGCTTGTATATTTTAACCCCTTAACATGACTCTGCATTGAATTTCTATGGCAACTGCATTTCTGCAAAAACATAAAAACATTCAGAGGCTGTGCCCTCTCTCTCCTTTTCCTGTTGCCTTTCAGATCAGAACATGTCTCTCCAGAAGTCACTGGAATGCCCTACATACATTTATTATTATTGCTATTTCCATCCCCCAAATTAATATCAAAACTACCATGATAGATTTGTAAAGAAACCATTTAGGACTACTCATGAGAAAGAAAATTATCTTGGATAATGACAGAAAAGAAAAAAAAAAGTACAGTTAGAAGATAGGAAGTCAAATTCAAACTGTTTGGCCTAATCCTGAATGTATCATTTTCATTATATAGTCAACTTCTGCTGTGCCCACTTGACTTTATGGCGTAATGATATGATTATGCCCAGTTGATGATGAGTAGCTCTGGTCATAGGATCACCCAAAATCCTAGTCATGTTTAAATAGAACATAGTGGTATGTGAGAAGCTCTTACTCAAACTAAGAGTAATTTACTGTCACAGCAACCAAGACTTTGTCCCCCAACTTCAATTAGGCTATGATGTTTTTTCATAATATTTCATTCTTCTCAGATTTCCTATCTTTGGTTATAGGACCAGATGGTTTCACTGGTGAATTCTACCAAATATTATAAGAAGTCATACCATTCCCTCTCAAACTTCTCCAAAACACAGATGAGGAAAGAACACTTTGAAATTCATCTTACAAGGCCATCATTACCTGATACAAAAGCCAGACAAGGATATACAAAAAAATTAAATTACAGGTCAATATATGTGATGAACATAAATGCAAAATTACCCAATAAAATATCAGTAAATCAAATTCAACAGTACATTAAAAGGATCATACACCATGATCAAGTGGGCTTTGCTTCTGGGATGCAAGGATGGGTCAACACTTGCAAATTAATCAATGTGATTCACCACATTACAAAATAAAGGATAAAATCCTGTGATTATCTTGATAGATGCAGAAAAAGCATTTGACAAATTCAACATCTTTTCCTAATAAAAAACTCTTAACAAAGTGGATATAGAAGAAATTTATCTCAATATAATAAAGGCCCTATATAACAAGCCCACAGCTAACATCATAATCAGTGATGAAAAGCTGAAAGCTATTGCTCCAAGATCAGGAATATGACAAGAATGCCTGTTCTCACTATTATTTAACACAATACTGGCAGTCCTAGTCAGAGCAATTAGTCAAGAAAAAGAAATAAAAAGCATTCAAATCAGAAAAGAATAATTTAAATTGTCTCTGCTTGCAGATGATATGATATAATATTTATAATAGACTTCACCAAAAGACTGTTATAACTAATAAACAGTTTCAGTAAAGTTGCAAGATACAAAATCAATATACAAAGGTCAATTGTGTTTCTATACACTAATAATACCTATCAGAAAGAGAAATTAAGAAAACGATCTCATTTACAATTGCATTAAAAAGAATAAAATACTTGGTAATAAGTTTGATCAAGGAGGTGAAGGATTTGTACACTCAAGAATTGTTCCAGATTGAATGTTGAGCATCTTTTCATGTACCTGTTGGCCACTTGGGTGTCTTCTTAGGAAAATGTCTACTTAGTTCTTCTACCCATTTTTTAGTTGGATTATTTTGTATTGAGTTGTATGAGTTCCTTATATATTTTGGACATTAACCCTTTACTCTGTATATGGTTTGCAAAAATTTTCTCCCATTCTGTAGGTAGCCTTTTCATTTTGATTGCTTCTTTAGCTGTGAAGAAGCTTTTTAGTTTGATATAGTCCCACTTGTTGATTTCTGCTTTTGTTGCTTGTGTTTTTGGTGTCAAATCCAAAAAATCATTGCCAAGATCAATGTTAAGGAGCTTTCCAAAGGAGAAACTAACGCACCTTTGTAAGCAATTATACTCCAATAAAGATGTTAAAAAGAAAAAAACCAAACAAACAAAAAAAGAAACATCCTCACAGATACACCCAGAGTAATGTTTGACCAAATATCTGGCCACCCTGTGGCCCAGTCAAGTTGAGGCATAAAATAAACCATTACACCTTCCATAAAACTCATTTCTTTGAAAAACAATTAGCAGAACAGGAATGTTTTTGAAACCCATATACACTGGCAGAAATATATAATAATAATTTATTCTAGTGACAAGACCAGTAATATTCTCAGGATGGAAGCTATTCAAAATAGTTAACTTGTTACCAGGTAGATAGTAAATCTCAAGAAATTATGTAATTTTGGAGCTTGGTTTTGGTCTCTTTTTCTTACAGGTTGGACATTTGGCAGTAGCAGTAGCTAGATTAGCCTTAGTTAGTGAGAATCCATGCTGTTGGCCTCTCTCTCTGCCATCATGACCACTCCATCCTCTAAACAGGGTCTCATGAAGGCCTTCATAGTACTAACTATTTGAAGAGATTAACATGCTATCCTGAAAGCAATGGATTCATGTGCTGCGCTCTGCACTGTTTAGATAGTCCGAGATCCCTTTGGATTACATTAGAGCAGAGGAAAAGGAATTACAGCTCAACAGCAAAATTTGCAAGTGTTTATTACACATTTGAAGTGAGCAAAAACTCTCCCTGATCCTCTTTTCTTACTGAAATAGAAAAGAATGCATATGCCAAAACAGTGTCCATATACCAGAACCTGAGGCTCTATCTGTTCTAACAAAGTTACCACATCCATCATGGCAACTTCAATCAGGGCAACTACTGGGCTGAGCTTGCAGCGGTCTACAGTCACCTTCCAGGATCCATCTGGTTTTTGCAAGATCATTGCTAGGTAACTTAACTGGGGATGTGATAAGGACCACCATCCTTGCTTCTGTTAGAAACTCATGGCTGATATAAATCTCCTAAACTCTATATAATACATATATGATACAATTTTTATTTATATATTTTTACTTACTTTCTCATGACAGGAACAGTTTCAGAGGCTTCCATGTGGCTTTCCCTATTTTGGTAGTTATCTACAACCAAGGGCCCAATCTGGAAGTTGTACTAACTTCCAAGTATGTTAATACCAATTAAACATTCAGGGTCCAGGGAAATGACCATCAGGTGGTCTATGTAAGTGATTTATTACCTGTCTCCCATATGCCCCCATACATATAGGAAGGCCACAATAATGTTTCAAAGTATTCGTAGTTCAATATCACAGAAACCCTATAACCTATACCAACAGTGCTAAAAATATGAGTAATCCCCATCTCCCAATTTATAGTCAAGTGAGTAAATGGCCATAATTTTCTTGAGGAAAAATGCAGCAAATCATTGCTTTGTATACATGCTGTGGTATTGCAATTGTTCCACTTGGAACCACTGTTTAGTGGGCTCTGATTCTGAACAATGGTCCCCAGTCTGAAACCTATGCAAGGAATCATGACATATTTATTAGGGTGGCTATCCTCAGACGCCCAATCACCAAACCTTGATTTCTTCTGCTGGTTCAAGCTGAGTAGTGACTTTGTCAGCCACCAATCTGTTTTGCCCCTAGGGAGGTCATATTCTATTAACCATCCTTGTAAGTCCCTGTGTATCTGGTTCCCAGGGCTATTACTCCAACTTTGCTAGTGATCACAACATATGTGGTTAAGTACCACCTGGTTACTGACAGTTAACTGCTGCCACCTAGACTCTACTATTTTAAAGTCCATTCATGGACATTGTTTTCAGCTAGATAAATTCTGTAACAGTATTTTCTATCTCCAGCCCTAAAATGAAAAGTAGAGACACTACTGATTTTTTTTTTTTTTTTTTCTGTACACGGGCCTCTCACTGTTGTGGCCTCTCCCGTTGCGGAGCACAGGCTCCGGACGCACAGGCCCAGCGGCCATGGCTCACGGGCCCAGCTGCTCCGCAGCATGTGGGATCCCCCCGGACCGGGGCACGAACCCGCGTCCCCTGCATCGGCAGGCAGACTCTCAACCACTGCGCCACCAGGGAAGCCCCTGAACTTTTTAATGATGCTGCTTCCTGTCTCACCAGGCCATTCATATGGCCTTGATAAATTTTGTGTCCTTGGGCCTTCCCAAGGAACATAACCATCATGCTTATCTTCTGACTGTACATATTACATCCATTCTAGCATGTCTCCTTCTCTGAACTTTTTAATTTCTTTATCCATCATCTGACATTGCAGTTCATGCACTTCAATTTTGCTCAGCTTGGCCACTGTGTGTACCATGCCATGTACTGGGAGCCACCTTATTAGTTTGTACAATCTCCTGAGGTTCTTTCCAGGACACTAAATCCTTTATCTCCAAAGAATATTCTCAGGTAAATAAATTCTTCCCTTTCCAATTCTATGTTCCAGTCCCTTTGATAAAGAATCTTCTAACACAGTGCCACTCATACATCCCAGATGGCTACTGATACATGTCAGATAGGTTTGCAGCATCTTTAAATTACACTACTTTGTTTATGAAGCCAAGTGCATCCTCAGTTGCTTGATATTGTGACTTAAAACCTAGGTATAAGCCAAGTGGCCAGGAGGGAAAGTGAGGGCAGATCTTGAGTGGTATATCTGCTGCCTTTCAGGATTATTGAGATGACTGCTCTTAGCAAAAAGGAATGGAACACTTCTGCAGGCTTAGAAGGTTCAGAAGAGTCAGAGGAATCAAAATCTTCAGGAGCAATCATCCGCATGTCTACATTCTGTGTGTTAAAGCTTCAGATTTTCCCAATGGGGGCAATGCCCTTGGTATAACAAATCTGCCAAGTTTAACCTCCTTTGAAGTTAGTCACACAGACTAATAAATCTCAGGCCTCATGTTTGGCTTTCTCTGCACTCCTGCTGCAAAACGAGGGCTTCTTTGCCTCTACCAAGGAGTCCCTTTGGCTTTCACATCTCATTTTTATTTCATTCTTATTTTCTTTATCATTCTATTATCATTCTGTAGAGAAATTATAGCCCATAAGAGTGTGACAGAGAGGGGACTGGAATTATAGAAACTGAGGAAGGTATTAATGGTCTCCTTGCTCCTGGATGAATTCATGTCCATGTTCATAAGAGTGCACTCTCACTTGTGAATCCCATCATATCACTTCCTTTCCCTAATCTCTTCAGGATAAACCATATATATATATAACAAGACTGTATTATCTATTCCCCACCGAAATAGTAAACTCATTTCCTGTTGCTCCCTTTTGTGGCATTTTAAATTCTCAAAAAATATGTAAATATAGAGAAGATCAATAATTATCAACATATGTCCAATCGTGTTTTGGCTCTGCCCAAAACACGATTACTTGAAGGTTACTTTAGGATTACTTCAGAGCTACTTTAACCCCTGAATAGTATACATGAAAATCCTAAACATAACATTTCATCGGGGAAAAAATAGCATAAGGACTAAAAAAATACAAAATAAGACAAAAGCTTTTCCAGCTATCCACCCACAAATTTAACAATAAACCCTTAATATTAAAAAATCTAGTCAGTGTATATATCTGCATGATGTATCATAATTTATTTCCAAAGTTGTTTTATTGAAATCAGAATCCCAACAGGGCTCAGAATATTGATAGCTTGGTTGATTATTCTCTTGTCTTTAAGTCTATAGGTTGTCCCTCTCTCTTTTTTCCATGAAGTTTATTCTTCCTTGTGGGTGGTCATTTGCCTTGTAGAGTTAACAAAATTTTGCATTTTTCTGTGTGTATTCCTGTTTTATTTTTAACATATTTCTCCGATTTTCATGTTTTTCTTTTTTAACAAATTAGTGATTGGGACCTACAGTTTTGATTCAGATTTGATTGGTAAGAGTTCTTCATAGTTGATGTGCTACACTTCTTATTTCTTCACATTAGGGAGCACATAATATCTGGTTGTCTCAAGTTTTATGTTCTTAAAATTAATCACTAGGTTCATTCACTTAAAATCCCCCTCGATGTGTTATGATTCTTAAACACTAATACATTTAGATGTACTGTTTTCTCTATGGTTTTGAGTGCCCACAGCATACTTATATAGCATTATAATAATTATTTTAAAGAAATAAAGCAATTAACAAGGATTAATGTGCAAGAATGCTTATTATAGAATGTTTGGGGATAGAAGAAATTAGAAACACATTTAATATCAAGTAATAAAGGCACAGATAAATTATGTGGTACTTGCATAAGATGGAATGTTTTGTAGGTATTAACATGCTTTCAAAAAATATTTAATAACATGGAAAATGTTCTTAATGTAATGCTACATCAAAAAGTGCTGAAGACACAGATTGTTCCTTAAGAAAATACAAAAGCTTATCAAATGTAATTTCAAGAGCAAAGAAATAATATGTAATTTTAACTTCCTAGTGTTTCTGAGCGTCTGTAAATATACTAAATTTTAATTTAGGATAATGGATAATAAGAACCAATATTACTAAATATCAACAAACTGATTTGTAATTATATATGGCTGAATAAAGTTGTTTCTTTTGCCCTTTTCTCAGTAATTTGGTGCCAACAACAAAAGTAAAAATTAATGAAAAATATTTTAAGTGCATCTTCAGTAAGAATAAAAAATACTTTTTTACCTCTCAAAAGAAGATTTTGTTAGCATAAGGAAATATGACCAAACTGAGGAAGAACCGTGAGATCATAAGATTAACAATACAGATCTCAATAACACAAAACAAAGTTCTAAAATTAGGTGACTATCCTTGTGTTTCCTGAATTAAAGTTTGGGAAAAGGAGCAGGTTTCTTCAGGAGAATTAATGAGTGCTAAGAAAACACATCGAAACCAAATTGTATGGATAAGGTTTTCTCGTATAGAATTGCTGGCATAGCAACCAAGTGAGGACAACTCGAAATCCCCATAAGAATGACAAATAAATTATGAAGAATTCAGAATATGTGCTATGAAGGTATTTTGAAAAAGTTATAAATCTATAAACAGACATGAAAAAGTCTCTAAATCTTACCATCAAATAGAAAGCAAAATCCAAAACAATACAGAATATTAGTCCAATGTTTATATTTCCATCAATTTGAATAGTTTACATTTAACAAATTTCATGAATTAAACGTATAGACAAAACATTCATATTATTTTTATTTTAAATTTTGTTTTGTTGAACACTGGTTAGTTTGAGCATTTCATTGTATTTATCACATTTTTTACATTTGCTTTCCTGAATTTCTTCTTCCTGGCATTTATTCAATATAATATTTACCTTTCTTTTTTAATGAAATCTTTGCCCCTATATTGATTATTTTGCATTGCAGAAGTTATTTCTCTATTTTGAGATTTGTTTAAACTTTTTGAAGCTTTTGGTGTTTAACCAAATCATTATGTCTGCTTTTACTGTGTAGCTCAGAGTTTGTTATCTCCTGTATTATTTCAGTAATTTTATGCTCTATATATTTAAGTCCTTATTCCATCTGAATTTTATTTTGATTTGTATCTTAAAATCTATATAAGGAGACCAACCATCTGCTAACTAAAATGTACATATGTATTTTACATTATCATATCATGATATTTGTGCCCTACAGAAATCTCTGAATAAAGCATACTACTGTAATTGAGGGGACGGGCGGGGGGACAGCGTGTCCTTAAAGAGAATAACTTACCATCAAGAGAAGAGTAGGTCCTTCGAGAGAAAACAGAAACCTAACAGAAAATGTTAACTTGCTGGACAAGAGAAAACACGTTTCAAGTTTCTCCTTAACCACTATTCTACAGAATGCCAAGCACTTGAGAGTATTCACTTTTGACAGTAGGGGATAGAGTGTATTAAATAATTTTGATACTCACTAGCTGATCCCATGAAGATGGGCTGCTGCTTCGGTTGCTTTGGAAAACCATAAATATCTATTTAAAACTCAGTTTGTGAACATCTGTGGTTAAGTTAACCAAATATTTTATCAACGTTTCTTCATGCATTCTCAGTTCCATGAGGTGAAAACGTGCTTCATTTTTCCCCCCTCAGTCCACCATTCCCCAGAGGAAAGTTCTCCTTCGTTTGCAGCAGATCAAATGTTGGGCAATTATCAGCTTCATCTTGACTTGTGTCTTCAGAAGTGTTGAAAGGAATCTGAAACTAGTAACTGATAAATAACTATGTCACTTTCTGGATTAAAAAAAATCTTGTAATTTGTAAAAGTGACTGTTTCATGAAGTTACAATTTTCTGTAGATTGGATTTTATTTTCCACCTTCTTTCACTTAACTATTGTCTCATCACACCTAGTTTCTATTATTTTCTTCTGAATTCTGAGAAAAATTGAGTATGTATGTATGCCGAGTATGTATTTCATTGCATTGATTTTCTAAGGAACATAACTTGCTGCTTACTGCTATCACAATGATTTTAAATTTGATAATTCTGTTTTTAATCAGGAATAATAATTTCTTTTTAATCTCTAGAATAATAAAGAGGCAATGATAGCTTTGAA
This sequence comes from Pseudorca crassidens, assembly GCF_039906515.1. Lineage (NCBI taxonomy): Eukaryota > Metazoa > Chordata > Mammalia > Artiodactyla > Delphinidae > Pseudorca > Pseudorca crassidens. The sequence goes on from NC_090309.1 coordinate 26,874,427, forward strand.
TCAGGTCGAAAATGGAGTGGTGGCTAGACTCTGGGTTTCTGGGGTTCTAGGTATGTCCCAACCACATCTGGGGCTTCCCATGTCTAGAGGTGCCTCAAGCAAGGAGGGCTTAGCTCACACTTGGAAGGCCCCTATTTACTTTGTCACGTTCCCCAGGGTGGGAGTCAGCTTGCTGAACGCCTTCCCGTTTGCACCAGAGAAAACATAAGAACCCAAGTTTTTGTCTATCCCCATCTCTGCGTCAGGTCCAAGCCCTTTTCCTAGATATATGGTAACCATTCTTTATTCCATAACCCTCATTTGAAGCCACTTCTGACCTGCAATGAAGATGAATAAAGAAAACCTGGACCATTGTTCTACATCATGGACCACAGCTCACATTTGGACTATTCTTGCACATGGACCAGTAAAATGTATAGGACCTTAAGCCCATGTTCTTTATTTGCATCAAATGATGACCAGTAGACTGATTTTCCATCACTTTTCTTGTAGCAGGAGATGACTTAAATAAATAACTTAGGTAAAAAAAGAAAAGGAGAGAAAAAAAGGTAAAGTTAAGAGGAAGACCATGTATCACTCCCCCTTTTCTTGTTGCCCTAGATTCCAACCTTCCAAGCAAGGAATCATAACATTTATATATATATATATACACACACACACACATATATATAACATATACATGCACATATATATACACACGTTATTTATGTTTTGTGCAAATAAACATTCTGCACACTATATAAAAGACAAAAATTGATCAGTTACAATTAAAGTTCCCACTACTCAGCACTGTGCAAAGAGAAAATTGGAAAAATCAGTTCGAGATTAGTTCTCATTCTGATGCAATGGTCTCAGCAGAGGTGGATGTAGAGGAAGTGTAAGGTGGCAGGTCTTCTATGATGAATGGCTTATTAGAGGAGAGTATGAATTGGTAATAAAAAACATGGGATTTCAATTCACAATACTGATATAATTTGTGAGGTGAAAATAGCTAAGAATTTTTCAAAAATAATGACAGACACCAAACCATAGATCAAGGACTCAGAGGAGTCCAAGTGGGATAAATAATAAAAAAACTTTCACCTGGCATGTTGTGTTCAAACTACAGAAAATCAAAGAAAAAGTCTTGAAACACACACACAGAAAAACAACACCTTACCTATGAAGAAAGAAGTATAAGATTTATAGCAGACTTCTTGTCATCAACAATGCAAGCAAAAAGAGAGTGGAGAGAAGTATTTAAAGTGTTGAAATAAAGGAATCACCAAGCTAGAATTCTGTATTAAGGAAAATTGTTCCTCAAAAATGAAGGAGAAATAAAGACTTTCTCAAATGAACAAAACTGAGGAATTTTTCACCAGTAGATCTGCCTTTCAAAAAATGTTTAAAGAAGTTTAATTTTTTTAAAGCTTAGAGAAAGAAAATGATGCAGGTTAGAAACTGAGATCTACATAAAGAAATGAAGGGCATTAGAGAGGGAACACATAAAGGTAAAATAAACCCTTTTATTTTTCTTTTTCTTGATTTAATATAAGTGTTCAAACTAACAACAGCAATAATATACTGGATGAGTATAGCTTATTGATAAGTGAAATGAGTGACATCAATGTTAGAAGGGATGAATACGAAATATTTTAAGGTACCTACACACTCATAAAATAATATAGACCTATTTAGAAGTGGACTTGTAAATACATGTTGTCAATACATGTTGCCATCCTTAGGGCAACCAATAAAATCATTTTTTAAAAAGAAGTATAACTGATTTATTAAGAAATGAGAGAAAACAGAATCATATAAAATGCCCAATTAAACCAGATAAGGCAGAAAAGGGTAGAATATTAAAAAATAAGAAATAAGAAGTGCAATGAATAGAGAACAGTACAGAAAGGGGAGAGATTAATCCAACTATACACATAATCACTTTAAATGTTAATGGATTAAATGCAACTATAAAAATTAAAAACAGAAAATGACAGAGGGGATTAAAAAACAACTGACTATATGTTGTCTGCAAGAAACCCACTTTAAAAAGAAAGACATAGATTATAAGTAAAGTGATGAAGAAAACTATACCACACTAACACTAATGAAGGGAAAGCTGGAGTAGCTATATTAATGTCAGGCAAAGCAGACTTCAAACAAGGAAAATTATCAGGGATAGAGAGAGGCATTACATAACGATAAGGGGGTCAATTTTCTAAGAAGACTTAATCCTTAATGTGTATGTGCATAACAGCAAAGTACCAAAATAAGTGAGGCAAAAACAGATAGAATGGCAAGATGAAATAAACAGCTCTATTATTATAGTTGGAGACCTCAACAGACCTCTATCAGTAATTGACAGATTCTGCTTACAGAAAATCAGTGAGCATACAGTTGAACTGAACCACCATCATTATCAACTGTATCTAATTGACATTTATAAAGTACTTATCCAACAGCAGAAGATTACAGTCATCCCTTGGTATCTGAGGGGGATTGGTCCAGGAGCCCCTGCATATACCAAAATCTGCTGATGCTCAAGTCCCTCATATAAAATGTAGTAGTAAAATGAATGGAAATTTCAATCCAAGTTGATTGAATCCACAGATGCAAAACCCAAGAATTTGAAGGGCTAATTAAAATCACAATAAATACATTAAACGTAAGATTTAATTTAGCTAAATAGACGATTATTATTATTTATTTATGACATACCCAATTTAACAGGACATAGAAAGTCTGAAGTATAAGTGACAGAAAGAATCTAAGGGGAGAATACTGATCAAAAAGAAATGGATTTAGTTATAATAATATCAGAAAAAGAAGTCAAAAATACTATCAGGGATTAAAAGATATTTACTATGATCAAATGTATGAATCATTAAGAAGACCTAGTAACTCCAGCTTCTCAAGCTTCTATAAATATAGCAACTCAGTCTTCACAAGGGAAAATTGAAAATCCACAAACTGGGAAATGTTCTCACACTTCTTTCACTTAATGCTATGTCAAAAAATATTTATAGATATAGATAGGTAGATGACAGATAGATGGATGAATGGATGTGTGTGTGTGTGTGCACGTGCACATGCATATGTGTATCTTATAAGAGTCTTGAATCAGCAACTGAATTATTGAATCTGACACTGACCTGGGGTAACATTCAGACACTTCAAAAACATCTAGATAAGTGGTCTGAGGTATCAATAACATCTATTAAACAGAAATGATACCCTCTCAAGTTGTTAGCATGAGAGATATGGATGTCAGGTGATAAACTGAGTTCTGACCCAAGCCCAACTCACAGTGTGCTCACCGGTTCATAATGAAATTTGTGGATATTTGTCCCGTTCCTGATATATAAGTGGAAAAAACACAGTTAGTGATAGAACACCCCTTGTCTTGCTTTTCAAATTTGTGTAGGAAAGCCAAATGAAACTGAACTGAACTCGTCTCCCATTCCAACAAGCTTGAAATCAACAGCAATACTGCATTTCTGGAATTATTGAAGAGATGTGTATTACTGTCAAAGATATGAAAAATGTAGTAGTCGTGATTCCTAGATATCCCCATTTAATTTGCTTACATGGCTTTAGCACAACAGTGATGGATCATGGCACATAAACATGGACTCCTGTATATTTAACAGGTGGCAGCCTGATTTTGAATTGCAACTGCTATGTCTACATATGATACCCTGACTAAAAAAGCTTATCATAGACATTACCATTGGAGATTTAGGTGTGCATCTATTGGTTTGGAAAATAATAAATAAGTAAATTTTCAATCTCCATTAAGTGTGTGTGTGTCTACGTGTGTGTGTTTATATGGTAAGGACCAAGGACGATAGTTCCATCTTCACGGTTTTATATAAGTATTATATCAACTCTCTTGCTTTCTACATAATACTGTATATAGGGCATTTATGATCTCAATAATCCATAGAAGTTACCAGTAATTTGCTATATTGATTACATCAGAGTGCTCATTTAACCCCTTTGGGCCCCCACGGGAGTGGAGGAAGACTGGACAGAGAGGGAGAAGGGGCCATTGAAGGTACAGTATTTACCATGGGATTTAACTCCTCAAAGGCCTCCCAGTAGCTTCAGATCTGCTCAAGAATCCTTCATGTCCTCCTGGTTTGCAGTGAGTGGCTCACAGCTTCAAGGCCTCCTCTGCCAGATGGAGAACTATTTCAAACATCCTTCCTCTATTTTGTACTGTAGCAATGCAGACAGGAGACCTGACCCCATTTTCAGGTTCTAAAGAGAAATTCTAAGTACCTGAAAGACTGAGGAACATGGTGGCTTTTATTTAAGATGTGGAGACAGAGAGCACATACCTGGACTTGGGCCTACAGCAGCACCAAATTGCACCAAGAGTTCCCTTTATTTTCTCTCGCATCTCTGTTCCTCCTTTTCTCTCTGTTGGATTAGCCACGGGGGCTCCAAGTTCTTCATTGTGTGGTCCTGGTACCAAGATTCTCCTGGGAATTATAGAGATATTCACCTTCTACATCGAGCACTTCTTATTTTTTCCCCAGCAACATAAGTCATCCTTAAGAGGGGTCAGGGTGCTAGCTCTTAAATATATTTTAGTCATCCCTTTGTACATTAAATTCTCTTTCTTGGAGACTGCTCCTGACATGGTGTTCACCGTGCTCTCAGCCGGCCTCCTGAAGTTCTGCCCTGCCTTCCCCACCAGGTACAGTTCAGGAGCTGCCTACCTCAGGGTGATAGGTTATCTTCTAGTTGCTTTATTCTTCTCCGTTTTACATTTAGAGAGTATAATTGGAATACATAAACTTCTCTGTGACCACAGCTTTATTTGCAACCCACAGGTTTTGTTATGGCATTTTCATTATCATTCAATTAATAAAATTCTAATTCCCATTGCGACTTTATCTTTGACCTACATAATGATCAGAAGTATGTTTTTAATATCCAACTATTTGGTAAAATATTGGTTATATAGGTTTAAATTTCTTGCTTATTCAGAGCCTTGTTTTATAACCAGAATATAGTCAATTTTATAAATGTGCCATGTGCACCTAAAAATTTCTGCATAATATATATATTCCATCATTGTTGGTGCAGTGTTTTATGTAAATTTAGGCCAAAGTTTTTAATGATGGTATTCAGATCTTCTATAATCTGCTGATTTGTTGTTGTGGTTCTATGTTCCTGATCTAGGTAATTCAGATTTTTCTATTTCTACTTAGATTTTTGGAATTTCCCTTCATATATTGCATTGAAGTTTAGACTTATAATATATTCCTTGTAAAGTAACAGTGGGTTTTATTATCCTGCCTTATCGCCAGTGATACTTTTTGCTTTCAAATCTATGTTAACATTAAAAAATCTTCTTCAATTTTACTTATTGTTGTTATGACATAATTTTTGAATCCTTTCATTTTCAATCTGACTCTTGTCTCTCGTAGGTGGCATAGAATTAGGTTTTGGGTTTGTTTCAATAATCCTTGTCCTTTAATTTCAGTATTTACAGTTAATGTATTTTCTTATAGACCGTTTACTCCTTGTTTACTATTTGTCCCACCTTGTTACGTTCCTTTTGCTCTTCTTTCTTCCTTTGAGATTTCTTCAAATTCCATTTTCCCTTGTATTAGCTTATTTTTACATAAGTAGCAGTTACACGTGTACCATGACTTATTAGCTCTTTTACTGCTTCTCAAGCAATGCTGAGATCTTAAATTTCTTTTACTACTTTTTCCTCTTCCATTTGTTTTAATGCATTCTAATTTTTGATATATTTTATTATTACTCTTGTGTGCTGTTAGATTTTACTTAGGTTTATCCACTTATTTATCCTTTCTGTTATACATAATTCTTTATAAAGTCCTTATTTTCATCTGTGATAATCTTCCTTCTGCCTGCAGGTCTCCCTTTAGAATTTAATTCAGTCAGTTCTGATGAGAACATATTTTCTAAATTTTGTTTGTCTGCAAATTTCCTTATTTCATCTTTCCTTCCAAACAACATTTTCTCTGCCTCTAGAATTCCCAATGGGCAGTTCTTTTCTTTAGCACTTAAAAATGTTATTCCATTATTTTCTAGTATCCAGTCAGTTTCGCTGAGAAGTAAGCTGTAATCTTAATCCTATTGTTCCTTTGAAAGTAATCTCTCTCATTTTCCTCGGGCTGCTTTTAAGATGTCATGTTTTTCTTTGCTGTTCATGAATTGTACTGTGGTGATCTTAGGTGTGGTTTTCTTTGTATTTGTTCTTGTTGCTTTTTTTTTTTTTAGTGCTTATTGAATTTAAGGCTCCATATATTCTTTTTAGTTTTAGAGAACTCTCAGCTGTTAATATTTCTGAAATATTGTTTTCATCCCAATCTCTCTCCTTTTTTCTTTGGACTCCAGTTTACACATATGATAAAAATGTTTACTGTGGCCCATATGTCTCAAATGCGCTTTTGTGTACTTTTTATTCTTTTCGTTTCCCATGCTTTAGTCTTAATATTGTTACTACTCTATCTTCCAGTTCACTTACCTCTCTTTACCTGTGTCCAATCCACTACCGAGTTTTAAATTTCGTATATTTTTAATTCTATCAGTTCAACTTCAATCAGTTTATAGTTTCTAGTTGTCAAGTTAAATTCTTCACCTTGTCATCTATTTTCTTGAACTTGATAATATTTACCGAAATATGTATGAACTTGAACGTTTGGGTCATCTATGATTCTGATTCTTTTTTGTTTTTTATTCTAATTCTCCTTTTCTTGGTAGTCTCGGTGGTTCTTCAGTGAATACCAGACTTGGGATATGACAAGTTGTAGAGAATCTGAATGACATTACAGTTGTCCTTTGAACAACCTGGGTTTGAACTGCACAGATCCACTTATGCATGGATTTTTTTTCAATAAGTAATACAGTACTACACGATCTGTGGTTGGTTGAATCCTCAGATTCAGAACCACAGATAAGAAGGGCCAACCATAAAGTTATATGTGGACTTTTGACTGCACAGGGAGTCAGCGTCTCTAACCCCTACATTGTTCCAGGGTCAACTGTATTTTCTTGAGGAGAGAATTTCCTATTCTTAGGTAGGGAACAGAGGGGAAGATCACCTCAGTCACTGGACCAACTTCATACTCATTTTCCTTCTTTATAAGGTTCAATGTAGATGTTGCATCAACCTTCCTAACACAGAGACACACACACACACATATGTAGAGACTTCCAGTGTCCTAATTCATATCATTAGTTTTCCATTGGGCCACAAATCTTTCATAGGTTCTGAACCCCAATTTTGTCTCTTCAGCATTATGAGCCAACTAAGTCTTTGCTTTGACTTCAGTTAGCTTTTGTTTGACTTCTTAGCATCTTGTCTTGTCTACCTTTTATACATGGAAAATACTGCAAGGGAACACTGTTGCTGAATCCAGCTCCGTTCTCTGAATCTTTACTCTCTCTGTGATTTTGGTCCTTAAAATTCTAGCTGCCTTGTTATTTCTCAATTCCAACTCTGGTTTCCTTAGTCCTATGACATTGTCCTAAGATCTACTGGCTTTTCTACCTCTTAGGAGCCACATTTGGTTTCTCAGACTTTTGCTCTTCATCAGTAGTTTCTAAATGACTGGGCTAGAAACGCATGTGCAGAATATTGTTCTCACTTCAGTGAGTTTCTTTCTCTATTTTACTTTTCTAGGTCATGGCTACCTCAGTAGCTTTCTAACACTCACAGTCAAATGTTTCTTATGATTTATCTGGCCTTTCTAGTTCTGGGGTAAACATTTTCATACCTTCCAATCCAATTTAAGTAATGTATTGTTTTTACAGTGCATTAGTGGAAATTAAATGGTAAATTCAGTCAGTCATTTCATACATCAAAAAGGAAAATCAGTCAACACAACTGTCTGACTGAAATGAATGAAGAAAACAATTCAAGGTAAACAACTGTCCCAGTAGACTTGTATAAATACAGTAGTGGTGTCAGGTGCAGAATTAATCTTTCCTCACCCTTAACTGCAGAACACTCTGCCAGCCAATTCAGTCACTCAAATGATACTGAATTATAATATTACAGTTTCATTTACTCTCAGTTACTGGTGACTGCCCTTCCTTCTCCTTCATCTGTCCATCAGTGGAGAATGTCAGAGCAGGAGAATAGTAATATTGGCATATTGTAATGCACTGTCTTGAATTCTACAGCTTCAAAATTCTTGGGCTAACTCAATGATCTTAAAGAGCCTGGTGCAGAAAGGATATGTGAATTAAATCCCAGACCACTGGCTGACCCTTCCAGCACTGACATCCCTTATTCCTGGTTCTAATATATCACAGAATACTCAAGAGGAAAGTTTTGAGTGGTCAGCAGAAATATGGCTCCAAAGCAGGCAGATGGAAAAGAAATGTTGTCATCTGTGAACCACTTGAAAGTTGACTTGTCTTTTACTCATAAACCAGATTCAGTGTGAATTCTGTTCTGCTAACTGTTAGAGAATCTGTTGGAGGAGTGTGGGCAATTCTTTTGAATTTTTTACTATCTAACTTTTTGGTTTTTTAACATCTTTATTGGAGTATAATTGCTTTACAATGCTGTGTTAGTTTCTGCTTTATAACAAAGTGAATCAGCTATACATATACATATATCCCCATATCTCTTCCCTCTTGCGTCTCCCTCCCTCCCACCCTCCCTACCCCACCCCTCTAGGTGGTCACAGAGCACGGAGCTGATCTCCCTGTGCTATGTGGCTGCTTCCCACTAGTATCTATTGTACATTTGGTAGTGTATATATGTCCAAGCCACTCTGTCACTTCATCCCAGCTTACCCTTCCCCCTCCCCGTGTCCTCAAGTCCATTCTCTATGTCTGCGTCTTTATTCCTGTCCTGCCCCTAGGTTCTTCAGAACAATTTTTTTTTTTAGATTCCATATATCTGCGTTAGCGTATGGTATTTGTTTTTCTCTTTCTGACTTATTTCACTCTGTATGACAGTCTCTAGGCCCATCCACCTCACTGCAAATAACTCAATTTCATTTCTTTTTATGGCTGAGTAATATTCCATTGTATATATGTGCCACATCTTCTTCATCATTCATCTGTCGATGGACACTTAGGTTGCTTCCATGTCCTGGCGATTGTAAATAGTGCTGCAGTGAACATGGTGGTACATGTCTCTTTTCGAATTATGGTTTTTTTAGGGTATATGCCCAGTAGTAGGATTGCTGGGTCGTATGGTAGTTTTATTTTTAGTTTTTTAGGGAACCTCCATACTGTACTCCATAGTGGCTGTATCAATGTATATTCCCACCAACAGTGCAAGAGGGTTCCCTTTTCTCCACACCCTCTCCAGCATTTATTGTTTGTAGATTTTTTAATGATGGCTATTCTGACTGGTCACACAAAAAACTCTGGCATGGTGTTCACCATCTAGCTAATCCTAACATGCAGACATTTATGAGAGTAAAGTCAGGTCTTTGCCAGAGTGGGTTGCGTATTTGGGCAACTGGGTCAGATCAAGAAGGGCAAATGTAGGCTGCCAGAGTAAATAAGGAGAGGAAAAACAAAAAGAGCGAGACATATCATTCATCAGTGATTTCCCCCCCGATATTCTTAGCCTCCACCTATCTCCATCTTACTGGTAACACAGGAAATAGACTGAAGAATCAGGTAAAAGGTCTCTACAGAAACTGAGGTAATATAGAAAATAAAAAAATGAAACATAAAATTGTAAATTTTCTTCCTAGGGATAATTGAGATGATACTTCAATAATAACATAAGATCAGGTGAAGTCTAAAGAAATTTTAGAAAACCCGGATAAAGTAAGAAGACATCTCTTCGCCAGCATCCGAATGTTAGAGAGACACCGAGACATGTGGGCCAAGTTCTGGAGAGAAGGGAAACACAGACGCAAGCTTGACATTTGGTGCAGCTTTTCTCCTTGGGGCATTTGCTGATTCAACTCATACAACCTAGGAGCTGAAAAGCCAAGGAGTTCAAAAGACTCTAACCACAGAAGCCAAACGGCAAGAGCTCAAGCTAAAGGCAACAACTAATGGAATGACAAGCTACACGTATCCTTAGTCTCACAGGGCTGGGGGAACCATTACATTTAAAGCCTAACAAATACAAGGGTAGTTGGGAATAGGGAGAATCTAAACGTTCACATGGTAATCCCAAAGGGCAACACCCGTAGAGGAAGGACAAGACAGAAATAGAGCAACCTTCACACAGAGTGAAAAACGGCTTTGAATGAGCTCAAACTGAGAATGGACTAAGGTTTCCAGTCCCTATAGTAACTGTCTGCCATGGGCAAAAGGAAATCTTTTCAAGAGAACGATAACAACATCCTGAATGTGGAGGTATCTTTATAGTTTCCTAAAATAAGTTAAGCCCAATTTTAATATAAAAATAATTGGACATACCAGGAAAAAGACTAAATGATCAAAAGCTCAAAAAGAAAAAAAACAGAAAGAAGGAAAAAAGAAAATATAAATAGACACAGGAGGACAAGAGTTAGTAGGCCTTGGTTAAAAAACAAAACAACTACGATTAAACAAAGAAAACAGACACATGGCAAATAAGCCTATGAAAAGTTGCTACACATTCCATGTCATCAGGGAATTTTAAATTAGAAAAATAATGACATACCACTACACACCTATTCAAATGTCTAAAATCCAAATACTGAAATACCATAGTTGTTGACGATGCAGAACAACTGGAATTCTCATTTGTTGCTAGGAGGATACTTGGCAGTTTCTTACAAAACTAAACATACTTTTACCATACAGTGATCTAGTAATCATGCTATTTGGTATTTACCCATAGGAACTGAAAAGTTACATCCACATAAAAACCTGCACATGGATGTTTATAACAGTTTCTTTCATAATTGCCAAAACTTGAAATCAACCAAGATGTTTGTCAATAGGTGAATGGATAAACGAACTATGGTATATCGGTACAAAGGAATAGCATTCAGCAATAAAGAGAAAAGGCTATGTAGCCATGAGAAGACATGGAAGAAGCTTAAATGCGTCTTGCTAAGTGAAAAAAAGCCAATCTGCAAAGGCTACATGCATATTATATGATTGCAGCTATATGAAATTTAGGAAAAGGCAAAAGTGTGGAGACAGTCAAAAGATCAGTGGTTGCCAGAGGTTGTGGGGAGGGAGAAAAGGATGGGTGAAGCCCGGAATTTTAAAGGCAGAGAAACTCCTGTGTATGGTTCTGTAATGGTGGATACAGGCTATTGCACATTTGTCAAAAATCATATAATGTACAAAACAAAGAGTGAAGTCTAAAGTAAACCATGGACATTAGTTAGTAATAATGTGTCAATATTGGTTCATTAACTATTAACAAATGTATTACGCTAATGTAAGATATTAATAATAGGGGAAACTGGGTAGAGAGGTAAGGAGGTATGAGAACTCTGTCCTTTCTGCTTAATTTTTCTCTAAACCAGAAACGGCTCCAAAATAGTCTGTTAATTTAAAAAACAAATCTAGACCTGCATACAAAACTTGCACGTAAATCCAACCACAGCAGCATTATTCATAAGCGCCCCAAAGTGGAAATACCCCAAATGGCCATTTACTGTGAATGGATAGATGAAACATAGTAATATCTAGACCATGGAATATTATTCAGCCATAAAGAGAAATCAAGTACTGATGCATGCTACAACATGGATGAACCTTGAAAACATGCTAAGTAATTGTATGATTCCATTTGTATGCAATGTCCAGTCTAGACAAATCTGTAGAGACAAAGTATATCAGTGGCTGCCTAGGGTTTGGAGAAATGGGGGAGTGAGTGACCTATAATGGATTCTTTTTCTTTTGGGGGGTGGATGAAAGTTCTAAAATTGATTGTGGTGGTAGATGCATAACACATTAAATTGTACACTTTAAATAATATGGAAAGTAAATTATATCTCAATGAAACTATTATTTAAAATTATGATTAATGTATTAAAAAAGGACAACATGTACAATTTAAGCAAAACTTGTCTGTGAAATGCAACCAAAAGAAACTTCTAGAATTAAAAATGCTGAAATTAAGCACTCAGAAGATCGGTTGAACAGTACTTTAGTCAAACAAAAGAAAGGATTACAAATGTCAATTAAAAAATAACTACACTAAAATGTGGAAGGAAAATGATGGAAAACAGAGAAATAAGTACTTAAGACATATAGAGTATATATAAAACACTGTGTCTAGCCAGCCCCAAGTCACACAGCCTAGGGAGGAGACACACAGCCTACCTGAATCACAAGGACTTCTCCAAAGGAAAAATGAGGTTCTGATGCCAGAAGTGGATGGAATGAATTGCAAAGAAAAAGAACAATGGTAAAGTATAATCTAGATATACATCGGTAAATACATAGGTTCCCTGGGGTTGTGATCTGATAGAAACAATAAAAAAAAAAAAGATAAGACTCATAGTAGAGGCTGCTAGATTCTGCTGAGGACAATGTCCAGGGAGGGAAGAGTTGATTTATTTCATTATTTTTTTAGAGTCCACATATAAGTGACATCACGCACTATTTGTCTTTGTCTTATTTCACTTAGCATAGTGTCCTCCAGTTTTATCCATGTTGACTTAAATGATAGGATTCTTCTTTTTTAAGGTTGAATAATATTCCATTCTGTGTGTGTGTGTGTGTGTGTGTGTGTGTGTGTGTATATATATATATACCATATTTCCTTTATCCATTAATCTACTATGGACACTTAGGTTGTTTCCATACCTTGGCTCTTGTGAATAATGCTACAATGAACATGGGAGTACAGATATCTCTTCTAATAATGATGATGTTTCCTTTGGATATATACTCAGAAGTGGGAGTGAGGAAGAACTTATGACACAAATCGACCATGTGTAAAAGACGTTGTAGGAATGAAAAAGTCTGAACACCTAGGCAGAGTGTGGAGTATTTGGAAAGGTCATTGTTCAAGGTCATACATAGTTTAAAATTATGACATTTCAGTGAGCCTGTGTGCATGAAGGCTTGCTTATATTTTGGGATTTGAATATAGTGCAAAGAAGTGTTGCTAAATTTTCGATCAACATCAAAAACAGGGTGGAAATGTTTTTTCTTTTATTATGAAACTGCAGGAAAGGCAATCCTAGAATTCTAGGCCCACTAGAATCTTCCCTGATGATAGTGCTAATTTAGGAGAAGAAGAAGGATCCAAGGCCATAGAACAATTTTGAAAGCAAAATAAGACTGCTGAGTCTTCACCCAGTGTATGAGATTAAGTTTTAATGGCATATGATAAAGTGGCCATGACACAGCCGGCAGAGCTCGTTGAGTTGTTGAAAATGGCTCTTGAAGCTACAGGAAATGAACAGTAGACATAGAAAAAGAACAAGGTAAATCCCAAAGAGTGGAAGGACAAAATTAATCAAGAGAAAAGTCAAAAATAGAGAAGAAAAGCAGTAAACTTGACAAATAAAACCAAAAGCTTGTTCTTTAGAAAGACCAATAAAATAAGCAATATTTGGCAAATATGATAGTGATGGGACTAGCTATAAAACAGAGAGTTTTTTTTTTAATTACAAAAGAATACCATGGTAGCTTTATACCAACACATTTGAAAATCTGGACAAAATGGCTGATTATTGATTAGTTATGCGCAGCCATTATTTACTCTTGTTTTGAGTAGGGAATACAAGTAGCTTTATGAAAATACAATATAATCAAAGATACACACCTTAGAAAGACATCAGTTATTTTCCAATGTATTAAAAAATCAGAAGAGTCCTAATACAAAAATCAGATATGGAAAATTTATCCAAAAGTAACTAGAAGCACATTTCTTTTAAGTTCTTAAGTTCTACCTTATATTAGCAAATAGATTCCAGCAACGTATTTTTTAAAAGTCATTATGATCAAGAGGGATTTATCACCATAAAGCAGATTTTTTCCTAATTGGGATTCGGGCAGATGAGCTATGGGACTTTTCAAATCTCCAAAAATAATGACAAGAATAGTGACAGAAAAATAGGAGGCTGCAAGCAAAAATATTCAGGAAATGAGGAGAAATGAATGAGATTTAATAGATGATTATGACAGCCAGGATAGTACAGTTCGTTGGCACATACTTCATACAAGCTGAGGCTTTGGTTTTTTGTTGTTGTTTTGTTTTTGTTTTTTTTTAATTAGGAGAAATGTCTTAGAAGCAGCACTGGGGTGGGGGGAAGAGAATGACAATCTAGTCTCTAAGCTCTACAACAGAGAGTTGTCCTTCTCTGAGGAGACAGTAAGGAAAGCTGTGTCCTCAGGGGAAGTCAGTTTTTTGTTTTTTTTTTTTTTTTTGGCGGTACGCGGGCTTCTCACTGTTGTGGCCTCTCCCTTTGCGGAGCACAGGCTCCGGATGCGCAGGCTCAGCGGCCACGGCTCACGGGCCCAGCGGCTCCGCGGCACGTGGGATCTTCCCGGACCAGGGCACGAACCCGTGTCCCCTGCATCGGCAGGCGGACTCTCAATCACTGCGCCACCAGGGAAGGCCGGAAATCAGTTTTTTATTCAAGTCAGAAGATAAAGGAAACATTAAAGGAAAATACTGAAGATTGGGAATTTTGGTAATGACAGACTATATATTCTAAAGGATACACAGAAACTATTTGGGGAGTGAGGGATTGGAAAGAGACGGGAGATTAGATCAGATCAAGAGATGTAAGAGGTTATGGTGATAAAAATTAGTATTTAAATATCTTGAATGCTTGGACTTTGGGTAGTTACAGAGTAAAATGGGAATAAAAGCATGATGAGATTAATCCTGCTGGTCTTCTGGGGGAAGGTAAGTGGTGAAAACAGATATGGAGACACGCTGACTGCACTGGTGGGGAGTACTGGTTATACACCATACTGGTGGGCTTTCAAAACGCTAAATGGAGGTGGGGTCCTGGCTAGGGAAGGGGAAGTCTATATCGACTTGGACAACAGAATTTGGGGGGGTGGCGATTTATTAAATCCAAGAGAGTAAAATATATCAAAAACAGTGGCGGTCGGGAATCAGATAATGGGAAGAAGTTGGGGAGAGAGGAGGAATTGATTGGGGGTGGGCTGTCCCTGAGTCATTACCTGGTGGTGAGCACTCCTTAAAAGACAGAGCTGGGGAGTAGAGGTTTACCTAATGCAGTGCTGGAATTAATTAGTTGAGGTAAAATATGTTTAGGAACATAGGAGTCTATCACTCACAAGTGTGGAAAAAAATTTCATCTCCCAGTAGAGACACTGCATTTTACACTTGCCATCAGGAAGATGAGTGTTGATGGGGGTCTGTATGATCATGGGCTGATGATCCATAACACATATAGTCATAAAGATAAATGGGTTCTAAGTGGATCTGGTGATAGATTCTATTCACACTGCTGGTACTTCTTATTAAAATGACTACAAACTCATTCCAGGGATGTATGTTCTTTGCAATTAAAGATGAAAACCAGGCCCCTTAATGAGCCCGTATAGGGTAATACATTGTCTAGTATTAGCATCATGCTATTGCCACTTTTCAGGAAGCACTGTTCGCTAGAGTCTTTTCGTAATTTTACAGATAATCATGAAGTGTAATGTAATCATGGGAAAGCATTTACAGGAAAACTTCATTTATTTGGCATGACTGGGAAATAAATGTTCCTACCTTATTATTTTAGATAACTCAAACATCCCCCTGGAGAATCCAAAATTTAAAGAAAAAAAATCTGTTCTCAATGAACTTCTTTTACAATTTGTTGTTTCTTTAAATACGGTAAAAGAACATAATTTAATCCTTTCTTGACTACTTAGACTAAGCAGGCTAGGGTCATATCTGAAAGCTAGGTAGCCAAGGCCAAGATATTTAACTTCTCTCAACTTTCCTTTTCTCTTCTGTAAAGTCAATACCAATTTTATAGGGTCATTATGAGAATTTAATGAGATAATGCAAAGAGAGCTTAGCTCCATTTCTGTCACACAGAACACAATCAAGCGTACCTATGATTATCAGTAGCCTCATCAGATCAGCACCTTAATTAGTAACATCAAAATCTGCCTCCACTCCAATCAAATGATGGCATCAGATATGACCCTCGACAAAATGACCCTAGACTACTGAGGTTTTGAATTACAGTTCCGTGTTTTTCAGTATCTTCACTCTTTGCTGCAGTGTGTGTGCCTATATACAACTGCATTAATTTTTCTCTTCAACCACTGGATTTTCTGTTTCTAATATATTCTGGTATAACAAACTTGATACCTGAATTTACTAGGACTGTGTAGACTAAGTATAAAATTAATTTTGAATGAGAGCCAGAGGGCCTCTGTCATAAGCAAAGTCATGGATATTAGTGTATGAAATTGGTGACATCCACGTTGGTTATTGAGAAACATTTCTTGAATTCATCTCAACTTTTCAAATATTTGTCAGGCATCTGTTATATAAAGTCTAGATCACTGTCATAGCCTTTTATTTCATGATCAAATGCATTAGAGCACTTAATATGTTCAAGATGTGCTGCTGTACTAGGTATTAGGAATGCAAAAGTGATGAGCTAGGCCCTACTTTTAATTAGGGAGGCTGACCAGAATCTTCGCCATTGTAATATCTTAAGATTGGTACGGAGGATCAGGCTTAAGTTATTTTACCTAGACCTGAGTTTTCTAGGGGAAATGATATTTAACTTGGTTAAGTAAGAGTCAGACAAATAAATGAAGAGAAAGGCAGGGACACTGAAAGTGTAAAGGTCCAGAGGTAATAAAGAACTTGGAAAAGTTGATGACCTGAATAAAGCTCACTGTAGGCGATACATAAAATGGAACCGGAGGATAATACTGAGTTGTAACGCTGAGTACGTACATTAAGCAGGGACACGGATATGCAGACTGTGTAAACCATGGTAAAGATTTTGGGCTTTTTTCCAAGGATTATGAAGGGCTGTTTAAAGGTTTAATCTGTGAAGTGATATACTCAGGCTTATGCTGAGTATATCATGTTTCAAAGGTCATTTTATGTTAACCACAGATAATGGATGGAGAGTACAAGTCAAGGGATGGGGGACGGTGAGCATGCTGCCCAGTGGTCCGGCGGGGAGACTGCAGTGACCCACACTAGAGCGTGGGCAGTACAAATGGTAGGGATTTTCACGAGGGAAAAACGGTAGGACTTGAAGACCAATAGAATAAAGGGAGTGAAAGAGAGGTAGGTGTCAAGGCTGACTTTGTGTTGCCCAACTTCACAGATGGTGGTACAATTTACTGAACAAAGGAATACTGACAAGGGACCACACTTGAAAAAGAAGGTCGAGAACTGAGACTCAAAACTTGGCAAATTTGAGGTACCTTTGAAGTATATACTTATCCCCTGGGAAGGGACCAAAAGGTGCCCCAACTCTCCTCCTTCAAAGATTCATTACTATGTGTATTCCAACCTCTTATGCTGTTCCATCAGTCAAAAGTCCTGATAGTATGTCCCAGCAAGGCCACTTCTAAATTTTTACCAAGAGGAAATGAAAGTATATCATCCACACAAAGACTTGTAGACAAATATTCCTAACAGATTTAGTCATAAAAGACAAGACTGGAAACAACCCAAATGCCCATCAGGGAGTGCAAAGTTAAATTGTGGTATATTCTTGTAGTGGAATACTATTCAGCCATAAATAAGTAAGTGAATAAATGGAGTAAGCTATTGATACGTTCAACGACATGAATGAATCTCAAAATCATTATGCTGAGTAAAATAACCCAGACCAAGAAAAAAAAAAGCATAATGCCATTTTTATAAAATTCTAGAAAATGTAAACTAATATATAGTGAGTAAAGCATAGAGAGAAGAAAGAATTGCAAAGCTGCACAAGAAAACACTGGGAATTATAACATATTTGGTATTTTGATTGGGATGATGGGTTTGTGGGTCTACGCATATATTAAAACTCACAGTATTTAGTATACTTTAAATATGAACAATGTATTGTGTGTAAATTGTACCTCAATAAAGTTATTAAAAAGTCAACCCCCTGATCACCTGCTTCTAACCAGGTGAGCTCTCATTCCCTGTTCTATGTCCCATCATAACAACCTGTTTGATAATTAGCAGCATACCTGTTTGCTCCTTCTCTCCCTGTGGATTTCCAGCTGGGCGCCAAAAGAGATTAAGCCCCTTTTGTTCCATGTGTCTCTTACAAACCTAACACAGTGAATGAAAGGATGAAGCATTGGTAGTCTCACTCATGCTGGTAAATATCTGAGAATGAACACCTTTTCCTATCAAATCAGGTCCTACGAGGACAGGGCAATAGGGGATGGATCAATGGTGGATACTAGGAAAGGTGTCTGCTTACTGTGCTCTCATATGCAAGTGAGGGACAGGAGGGTAAACAGGAGAGGGAGTGAGATAGTTAGGAAACAATGCTTTAACTTGAGACACATGTAGAAACCAGTAAAGAAAAATCTACGTGGAGGTGGAACACAATACAAAAACTATCCCATTTAATTTATGCTACCTAGGAGACACCAAAGAACAATGCTTACATTTTAGGAATGGTGTTGGAAGTGCAAATCGAGAGGGAGATTTTGTGCATATGTTAGATGCAGCCGTCGGGGAACACCCATTCTGGAATGAAGCGATGTCACGTCACTTGGGGTTTCACTGTCATTCAGCTTCACTCTGAGCTCACTGCCCTCAGGAAGCTAGCAGGTTAGACGCTTTAACTGAGAAGGCAAAGCTTTGAGTCCTGGGAGATATTCCTGTAGCTGAGAGTTTAATTTTAACTAAATGGAAACGGCTCATGACATAAAAGCAAGATTGAGCCTTTATGGAACATTTTAGGATTGTACATGGCGGCAGTCCCAAGATGAAAAACCAGGGTACAAAGGTAATCTTAAAAAGATGCCTGTAGGGTCACGTAAAGCATCTGAAATGACCTACCATGGAAAATAAAATCCTAATGGGCAAATCCTTGTGCTTTATCTATACATACAAATGGAAAGTTAAATACTTATCTAGCTGTTTTTAGATATTCAGTTTTATGCAAACGATGTTATTCTTAACGGCATTTTTGTAAGGCCCTCATTGCATACCATTTTAATTAAATTTTTATTTATTTAGCCACTGTGTTCACTGCCACGGAGCTGTAAATTCTAATTTAAGATATAATTATTTCCTGATTTCAAGGATTAGCCTCTCCCTGCGCTACTTAAATAATACTTAAATAATATGATAGAAATTCTGTGATTCAACACTCAACTGAAAGACAAGAACAGTGTTTCAAGGGGGTTGGAAGCAGAGAGATCTATGTAAGCAATATGGAACAAGTAACTTTGCAAAGAAGAGATGGGCTTTGAGGCTACTCTTGAAGGATTCTTGAACTGGGGAAGTGATATAAGATAGAGAAGGGCATCCACATAGGAGAACAGGAGGAGTACAAGAGAGATACCACAGAAAGCTCTCAGGTTTCCCTCCTTGTTAAAAAAAAAAAATCTTATGGTGTCTGAGTTTGTTCAAAGTCTAAGGAAAATATTAGCATAGCAGGGCTTCTCTATAATGGTGTAATGATCGAACCTGAAATAGAAACCACCTCAGGACAGAGGGAGGGTAAAAAGGCGTCAATTTCTCATTGTCTCCCATCAACACCCACTGTAGACATAGTTCATAGATTAAAATCTTTTTTGACTGTGGACCTCAGATTGGACTGCCTGGGAATATGGTGTTCCACAGCACAGGCTAGTTTTATCTGTTTCTGGATTTATTTTTATGCTTATTTTAAACTTCTGTAGTGAGAGATACTCTAGCAGGGTACGAAATATCAAAATGGAATTCGTCTTTACTAATGGCTTTAAAGTTAATCTCGGTTAGTGATTATGAAATTATAGATATTAGTATTTCCCTACTGTGTGATGAAAGCAACCCATGCTATACCATGCATTTAAGAAATGTCACCACACAAATCCCAAGATGGTCTTCCTCCACAATTCCAATGGCCAAATCCTTCAGGAACAGAATGCCATCCTCTTCTTAAATAATAATGTTAGATATAGTACTATTTTTAGAGTTGCTTGAGGGTTTGTTTTCTTGGTTTTTTTTTTTTTTTTTCTTTTTTTTGCCGTACGCGGGCCTCTCACTGTCGTGGCCTCTCCCATTGCGGAGCACAGGCTCCGGACGCACAGGCTCAGCAGCCATGGCTCACGGGCCCAGCCGCTCCACGGCATGTGGGATCTTCCCGGACCGGGGCACGAACCCGTGTCCCCTGCATCGGCAGGCAGACTCTCAGCCACTGTGCCACCAGGGAAACCCTGTTTTTTTTTTGATGTTAACTATAACAGGCCAAGTAGGAGGCATAACCAATATGAGAGGCAGATCAACTTGCCTAGGGCCACAGATACCGCAAATAAAAGAAAATAATTTTAACACGTATTTAATATTTTATAGGTTCTAGGCAAGATTCTATGAACTTTCACATACGTTAAGATCACCGTAACAACTGTGTGAAGAGAATATTATTAGCCCAATTTTATGGATGAGGAGACCGAGGCTCAGTAAGATTAAAAGCTACAGAACACAGATATAAACTCAGGTCATCTGACCCCAATCCCAATATTCTGTGTAATCATCATGATTAAAGTAACATGTATTAGGTACTTGCTCTATGCCATCTTCTCTGCTAAGTGTTTTATATAAATCATCTCATTCCCAGCATAATGTCCCTAGAAAGGAATATCACTGGCTAACAGTCACAGATTCAGAAACAGGTTGATCAAGGTCACGCAGCTGATAAGTAACCCAGCTAGAACTTGAAATCTGAGTTTAGAACTAACACTCTTTATTAATATATTTTGCTGCCTCTTAAAGGATAGTGCAATCCTAAAAGTGAATTCAGTTACAGGTATTAGGACCTTATTCAGGCAATATCTATGTGATAAAGTGAGGGAGAAAATCCATTCTCTTGGGGAATCAGACAGCAAGCACACATTGAAATCTCATTAGAAATTAGTTACAGCAAATAATACGTTTAAATGTTTCAGTATATCATCCTCCTCCACAAAAAGGACACTTCCACTTTTGCTTAATATCCTATCCTTAATTAGCAATGACAAGAGCCTCAATTATGGATTGCTTTCTATATGTGCCTAAAGCCATGCTTAGCAATTTATATAAAATATGTCATTTAATCCTCACAACCAGACTATTAAGTCTATGATTTCTTCCTGTCAATCAAGGGAACAGTATACAAAGCTCAAAGAACTCGAACAGGTACTAACCTACCTAGTTAAGGGAAGCAGAGCAATTCTGGCCCACAAACACCTTGGAAGCTAATCATCTCTGCCTTTCACGTGGAAGCCACAGTTGTGAGATTATTCAGCAGTCACCTGGTGAGATGTAATGCATTTTATCTGATACGACTGTGGGAAATGTGCTATAAAAATAAACCCAGTGTGCCTTGCTTGTTGTGCCAAAGAAACCTCCCTGGACAGTGTGAGTGGATAAAATAGTGAAGAAATATTGCTGCCCATGATTAGAGTTAGAAGAATGGAAAAAAATGAAGCATATATTTGAGAAGGGGATAAACAGCCACAGACTTCCTTACTTTTGTCCAGAGAATGTGAGCAATTCAGCAAAGAGCTCCTAGCCTTCGTCTGTGTAAAACTATTGCTAGATGTTAACTTGCCAGGGCTGCAGGACCCAGCACCTCCTGCATGTATACCCTGTCAATGGAATGTGAGCAAAGGTAATGAATGTCACTTCTGGGATGGAGTGATTAAGAGCAGAGCCTCTACACCCTTTTCTCCTCTGTCTTCCAACTACATTCCAAAGGCTTTGAGGCCCTAGGAAATAGAGTCAGGACACAGAAGAAGCCTGGGCTCCTAATTCACTTCATGGAGAAAAGATCTCAGCAAATAAAAAATATCATGTTGGATTATGTCCTTAAAAGTACAAACTCTATTAGATAGATTTCCATCTTGGGCAGGTGAATACTCAAATACATAATAAGACTAAATAAAATATTTTTCTCCTGATATTCTGTTCATAAGACTATAATGATACTTGTCCAACTGTACAATAATTATGTGTTAACCTCTATGACTCCCCTCAAGACTGGGAGACCCTCCAAGGTAATGATAATGACTTTTTCACCTTTCCAGCTCAGCACCTAGATCAATACCAGGTATAGTATCCACAGTAACAAATATTTTGTGAATATATGAATGATGTGTAAATAGATGAATACAAGTATGAATAAATGAGTGGAGAGACTGGAGTATACAGAGAATAAAACTATTTTCATAACAAGACCACACAAATTACTTTCCATTTGACTTTAGAATGCATTTTTGAACTTATATTTAAATGTGGGTGTGTCCAAATCAATTCAAAATCATTCAAATAATAGAATTAAGTCAAACCATGAGAGGTTAAAAAAAAGAAAAGGAAAAAGCTTGTCTCTTTTGTTCTTCATCCTCAATTTCTCTCCCTAAACCTTTCTGGCTTAGGCAAAGCACCAACCTAACTTGAATTGTCCTTTTTCATTCAAAGTGTGTTACCTTCCTGCTGAGTGTCTGAAGTAAAAGATAAAGAATAAATATGTTCTCAGCTCCTGTGAGGCTGCAGGTTTAGTCTAGGTAAAGAAAGGGTAAAATAGAGAAGTTTGCCATTTTTTATATTACTTTCAAAGTTCTTCAAGGCTGTTTTAAGTCACATACCTGAATCAGAGGGTACCAAGCAGTCTGCTTAGGTATACAGTTCTGAATCTAATGTTTGTAAGTGGGACATGAGATAATGATCCCCTCAACACTTGGGGCTGCCTGGTACAGCCTGGGTTACCCAGAACCCTGCAACTATTCACATTCAGCCACAAATAGCCTCTCTAGGGTCTCCCAGGAAGGTTACCCAAGAGAGAGAGAGTCAGACAAAAGGTCAAAAGTGGTCTCGGATGGCAGACACAGTGAGAAACGCCACACCCATGGGTCCATCAAAGTTCTCTCGCCATTCAACCAGCGGGCATCAACTTGTTGGGACATTATTATTGGGACATACCTTACAAAAGCAACCACCAACTTGGAACGAAATCAGTCTCATACACATCATCAGATGATACTGCAATGAGTTTTTGTGTGCCAAAGAAAGAAGAAACTAGATTCTTTGAAAAACACTGGCTTAAAATTTTTGATCGTAAAAATGATTAAAATTTTGTCTAATGTGACGATCAAAAATAGAGAGATGTTATTAAAACATTGATTAGAAGTACAGTCACAACTTCAAGAATAAGACCTGGTAAACAAAACAAAACAAACAGAAAAACCAAAAAACACTTATGTTTGTGGAAGCAACTACAAGTTTCTCAGTAAAAATCCTGAAAAGCATTACTTGAAAATTATGTAAATTAAGTATTTGATATCTTTCCCAATACTTTATACTTTATTATGGCTTGTTATTTTAAATTTTTATTTATATTAGTTGTTTTACTTTATCATTGTTTAATATAAAGGCTATACAATTTTTACCAAGCTCCATTTAGATCCCCTCTAGTTTATTCTAGTATAGCATACAAGTATCATTTAATAAGTGTGCCATGAAGTGAAAACAGTAAGCAGTAGTACCTACCTATATAAGCAGCATATTAATATTCACAACTAGACAACGCGTTCTAGAGTCGAAGGGGGCAGAACCCGGAAGATACCCTTAGCCTACTGATTAGGTAAATATTCAATTTAAGATGATATATTCCCTAGACCACACAAAAAATAGATACCAGTGTAATCATAAGATTTGAGGTCTGTAATTTTATCTAGCAATGTAGCCCTTAAGGCAGCAATCGCTGGTGTTTCATGAATTAATTGCCTACCGTGGAGCTTTTCAACATAGAATACAAATTTAATCCCACACACCTTACTATTATAAAATTTACTTACATTTTTCATGACACATGCAGAATCTAAAGATTTATAAATATGGAGTAGATAATGCTTTCCATTTAAATTTGGCATCAAGCCATCGCTCTGAGCCCAAAATAACAATGCAGACAACGCTGGTTTAAAAAAAATCCCAGATTTACTTAATTTTGGCTGTTTGTTCCTTTGCCTAAGTGTTTGTTTTTTCTTTTTTTTTAATCTTACTCTCTAAAGCCAAGCCAAAGTTCTTTCTTCGAAGAATCAGATTTTTTGACTGATGGTGAAGCAGATGGATCACAAAATTAGGAGGTAGGACAACTGGATATTTCTGATTACAACTCTTTTACAGATTTGTTTGCTTGAGTATGGTTTTTTGCTTCTTATTTGAGCTAGAGTTTCCTCATCACTAGAATGAAGGTTTTCATTAAATATTTCTGAGTGTTCTTTTGAGCATCATGTGAATTTGTGATCCTGTCTAACTTGTTGCAGAAAAAATTTAAATGTATATAATCTTAGAAGTATTTATACTAGCTATAAATTCAAACAAAGTAGGGATTTTAAACGCTGAATTATCCTGATTTTATGCCATGCTGCCACTAATAAACAAACAGCAAGTTCCCTGATAGTGATTCTCTATTATGGGATATTGATATATTTTGGGATTTGGAGGTTGGATTGACCTCCCCCTGTTTACAAGACACAACTTTCTGATTTGCCACCTGCTACGTCTCCTATTCATCTTTTTGTAAGACTTTTTAAACATTCAGCAAAACCCTCATGGTACAGAATTTCCCCCAAGTGGCCCACATTTGAACAGTAGAATTCAACTGAGACTTGAAGATGGGCCACACGCAGCACACCCTGCTGACATGTTCCTCTACCCACGTCCCTCCTTTTCTCACTGCCTGGTAATTGAAGTGTATTTTTGTCAGTGGTGTCAAAGCCTGTCTCCTAGGCTGTCTTATTATTTTTAAATCCCCGACAAGTCCACCACAGTGATCCAGCTCCTTGCACATTATAGGTGCTCAAGATCTATTGGCCAAGCCAACACGTCTCTCTCAGTTTCTCTAGACTTGCAGGTCCTTAACTGTGGACCCTAGGGTGACTGGGAGACACAGCAGCTGGCCTGGAAGAAACTGTGCATAAACCACAGATTTTTACTTATGCAGCTTTGTGCATTAATTCTGGATAAGCACATGATAGAATGTCATATGTGTGAATTTTATTTTTCAGGTGTAGTGATGGTGGGAAAGAGGCTGGCAATAGCTATTGTAGACCACACTGCATTATAAAAAAATCTGATAAATCCAAGCAATTCAATTCAAAATGGTCAATTAAGGGGAAAAATGCAGTCATTTAACTTGATAATTCTACATGATACATTAAGTCTCTCACAGACTCCACCACAATGAAAGCGAAAAGAGTTGAATGAAGGTAGAGGAAGATTTTCTTTAAGGTCCACTACTTGATTTCTTTTAGCTCCTAAATATGTGGGAAGCAGTAAAGCATGGTGCTCAGGCCATTGTACTCACCTGATCTTGGAGTTGGGCAGTGTAATTTGTGCACTGGCTGAACAGATGGATAACTAATCATAGGCAAATTCTTAACTTTTCTCTTCCTCAGTGTCTTCATCTGTAAAATGGGGATATTATTGGTACTTACTTCTTAAGAGCTTTGTGAGGATTAACTACACTAATCCATGGACAAGAGACATGTTGTCTACATAACAGGTGCCCAATAAGTTACAGTGACTGTGTTGAGTTTTTGATACTGCCCATGACAACAATGATGGCATATGTCTATTTTTATCATTATAGTGTGATTACACGTCATATATGTTGTATCTCCTTGTTCTGAGATTAACATAGCCTCTTTTAGAAACCACCAAAAGGCTCAACAGTATTGGTGAGAAACATCTGTGAGCAACAAACATTCAATTAAGACGACCGCTTCCAGAAGCAGTCTCTGAAGCATGTCTGATCTAGAAGGGATGCCCCCATGCACTTCCTGCTGGGAGAGAATCTTCTATTGTTGCCAGTCAGGATCATTCCCTGTTGGTTTAAATTAACCTGAAAGAGCCTCAGCAGTTCAGGTATGTTTAGCTCAACATCGCAGATTGTTTATACCTGTGATGCAGGCACGTCAAAAGAAAACAACCACTGAGCCACTGGCTTAGGGTTTCCAGCTGAAGCTACAGCGGTTCTTTTCTGTAAGCACAGGAAATCAGCCAAGCTCAGTTTGCTTAAGACATTCAGGTAAACCGTTTGCTTTGTCAGAGCGCTCTCCCAGGAACGACCAAGATATTCCGAATCATTTACTTCTTTCCCATTTGCCATTCTTTTCATGAGGTGGATTCCCCAATCGTAAACACAAAGAAAGTGTTTAATCAGAAGCAGCCAGAAGTGATTGGTGATAACTGGGATTTAATGGCTCAATCTCAAATCTAGTTTCAGTTGTGTTTCACCAGAGATTTTTCAGATTCTTGCTATGAGAGTTTGGCAGAAGACAATAAAAATCATGATTTCCTCACTTTTTTCTGATGTTTTGCTATGGTGCTAAGTAATATGTTCAGTATTCCCCTGGAAATATATAAAGCACTTGACGTGGTGTGTTCATCACTTGCCTCTGACTAAAATGTCCAAATGACTGAGAATTAATGAAAATCATTACGGATAGGAGCAAAGGATGTGTACCAAGATGTTCACTAAAGCACTGTCTACAATTGTGAAAATGAAAACATATATTATAAACTGTATAACAATAGGCATGAAGTATTTACTACTACATGGACTACTATGAAACCATTAAAATAATGATGTAGAAACAAAAAAATGTGAAAAATGGGTTTTAAAATTAAACAATAATTAAACACAATTAAACATTAAACAATTAAACATTAGTGTGTTTAAAATTAAACACACTAATATTAGATTATTTAGTTATTATTCTGGCTCCAACCAGAAGAAAAACAAACAGTAATTTGAGCATGGAAAGTGTAATGAAAAAACTATTAATTATGAAAGACGATTAGAGTAAGGAAGGAATGGCCAGCGACAAGTAAAGAGAACGCCAAAACACACAGTTAGCAGAAATAAGGAGAGCCGCTAACCCTCCAGTTGAAAAGAAGACCTCCTCCTCCCTGCCCACAGGACTGAGGTCCAGACCCGGTTGAAAAGAGCATGACTGTGGCTCACTGGATGGTAAAGAAGCTGCTGTGGTGTCTCCTGGTGGAACTTTCTGGAAATATGCCCTCTGTAAGTTGCTGGAAATCCACATTCTAGGGTTCCAGTAAAACTATGCACGGGGAGATTTCTCACCTGAGGCGCTACTCCAAAACTGCTTGATAGAAGATGCTGACGGAAGCTGTCGTCCACTGCTCTCTCTGCGCACTGCTGAAGCCGACTACCGGAGAAGTTGTGAGCCCCGGGAGCAGGGCTGAGGACGCCCTCAGAGCTGCAGGAGTGAGTGGGTGCTGAAGACGCCACCAAGAGCCTTCCCAGCAAGCACCGGGGCATCACGAAGCAACACCTTCCTCAGGTGCCATCAATTAGGAAAGCCTAACATCACACGAGCTGGCCAAGGAAAAACTATTTAAAGGACCCATAGCACTTTTCACAGAGCAAGTAACAAAAGGTGAATTTCGAGCTGAGAGGCGGTAACCAATGTTACCTCAAGAAAAATTAAATTAAAACGGAGTTTTCTTTTTTTTTTTTTTTGCGGTACACGGGCCTCTCACTGTTGTGGCCTCTCCCGTTGCGGAGCACAGGCTCCGGACGCGCAGGCTCAGCGGCCATGGCTCACGGGCCCAGCCGCTCCACGGCATGTGGGATCTTCCCGGACCGGGGCACGAATCCGCGTCCCCTGCATCAGCAGGCAGACTCTCAACCACTGCGCCACCAGGGAAGCCCTAAAAAGTTTTTATCACATAATCAGTGAAATGCAAATTCAAGCAATAAGATGCCATTTTTGACTAAAAAACAAACTGACACAAAGAGTATATAATATTAAAACGTTAACAATGGCTCTCTTTGGGTGGGAAATTACCAGTGAATTTCTCATTTTTCTTGGAGCATTGCCATATTCCTACAATATAAATGTACACAGATTTCCAATGCACAAAAATAAAATACAATTATCAACTCAGCTACCCAATAAACTTAATATTCACTCAATAACTTTTACTCTGTATTTAATTACAGCATAAAATGTAAGAACAAATGCAATATGGATGCTGCATATTAAAGGGACTCGATCAGTCTTACTCATTTTGTGGAATCAAGGAAAGGACCATTCAAGCGTTTCCATGAGTTTCTCTTCCATTCTACCTAAAACTCCCTCTTGCTGGAGGAATTCTGTCGATCAAATTCTAGTTATCCAAATCAACACATTTAATATATCTTACAGGGGTATTAGTGCTTTGTGTGTGGGGGGGAGGGGTGGTGGGTACAGGTGAAATAAGTTTAGGAAATGATCAATGTACCAAAGGTGAACAGGTTTACATATTACTGTTTCTATCTGTACATACCACACAGGTTTGTACAGAACTGCAATAGTGTTTGGATCTAGCTAGAGCCTGGATATGATTCTGCTTTACCAACCCAACAAGGAACTTCTTCTGTGCACATGATTGAATCAAGGTGAATGAACATGTTTGGGGGAAGTTTTAAAGGCTTACACAAAGAACTACAGCTCTGTCAAGTGATGTAATATAATTATAAAAGTTCTTTTAAAAAAATTTACTGTTGCCTTTCAGTCTACCTTCCTGTATTTTACTACACTCTACCTTATTTTAAATGTGATTTAAGGAAATGTTTTGCTCCATACTTTCTTAGTCTATCCCACCCTTTCTTCCTCTTTGCCTTATAAAAGAATAAATATATAATCGAGCCAAAAAAAAAAAACCCCTCCAGCTTATTTGTACAAAAAAGCTTCAACTAGCAACCTAAGTGTCCATCGACGGATGAATGGATAAAGATGTGGCACATATATGCAATGGAATATTACTCAGCCATAAAAAGAAATGAAATTGCGTTATTTGTAGTGAGGTGGATGGACCTAGAGTCTGTCACACAGAGTGAAGTAAGTCAGAAAGAGTTAAACAAATACTGTATGCTAACACATATATATGGAATCTAAAAAAAAAAGGCTCTGAAGAACCTAGGGGCAGGACAGGAATAAAGACGCAGATGTAGAGAATGGACTTGAGGACACGGGGAGGGGGAAGGGTAAGCTGGGACGTAGTGAGAGAGTGGCATGGACATATATACACTACCAAATGTAAAACAGATAGCTAGTGGGAAGCAGCTGCATAGCACAGGGAGATCAGCTCGGTGCTTTGTGACCACTTAGAGGGGTGGTATAGGGAGGGTGGGAGGGAGGAAGACGCAAGAGGGAGGAGATATGGGGATATATGTATGTGTATAGCTGATTCACTTTGTTATACAGCAGAAACTAACACACCATTGTAAAACAATTATACTCCAATAAAGATGTTAAAAAAAAATAAGCTTTAAAAAAAGCTTCAACTACAAAGGGACATGTTACCGCCTGCTACCATCAATATAATACCTAACAATTTATCATTGACGCTGTAAGAAAGTTAGTGGTGTACCTAAAACCATCTTTTATTTTAAATATCCCTTGTTGTGCTAGTAATGATTTTCCTTTATTATCCCCAAGTCATATATTTAAACCTAAAGAGACAGACCCAGTTTCACTTCTCTAAATTATTCTACTGTAACCACATGTACCCTAACTGTAGGAGATGCTTGAGCCATTTTCTACTTAAAATTCTGAAAGACTCGTGCTCACATAATCCCCACTGACACTTTTGCAAATGACCAAAAATTTCATCAAGGCCACTGGATCAGAACAATTAGTGGGTACATCAAGTAAAAAGCAATATAAAGGGTTAACACTAAGAATACCTTGAGGGAAGAGCCTAATTGTGTGCCTCTGTAGGTAAGACATCCATATTTCTTTTAAAATGCTTTTAGGGCAATACTACAGATGCATGTTAATATACCCTGCTTGATTTAAAAAAAAAACTTTAATGGTGGAACATATCAAATTCAAATTGCACAAGTTGCAGCGCTTGATTTTTCTTAAAAGGTCCATTTTTACTCCTTACTCTTCAATCTTGACATCACTTTTGGAATGCATCCCCAACACCTTCCCCCTGATCCAGGCAGCAGTGATATTTCCTTACATCTATGTTTCTTTTATCACATTGCATCATAATCATTTACTTAATCAACTTTCTGCTTCACTACAATATGAGTTCTGTGAAGCCAGGATCCATGTTTTATTAAGTTTGAATCTCCAAAGTTTAGTGGATTTGCTGTTTCAACAAATATTTATTAAATGTCTACTCTTTCCCAGATGTGTGTGCCGGGTATAAATAAGGTGGCTTGTCAAAAAGAAAGATGCGGTTCTTGGGCTCATGGAATTTAGAGTTCAGTGAGGGAAACAGTAAATTAACAAGAAAACATTCTAACAAATGATTACAAATTCATACAAGTTCTATAGTATAAAATAGAAAGACGTTGCGACACATATTAACCTGGGGGAATTTCTCGGGATAAACAGGACAAGGCCACCCTTGGAGGCCACTTGGAAGCCACTTGGAAGTATGTGAGGCTCAACATAAGGGAATAGAGTGTGTGAAGTTTCTGAGTCCAGGAGAACTCAGCAGGAATAAATGGAGGAGTGAAGAAATAAATGATTTGGAAATGAACACTGTGGCAACATGATGGAAAGTTGAAACATTACCTGTGTCTCTAAGAAGCTTATAAACAGCAAGGAAATTGAGCCCGAGAATCCCCATCCTTTCCGTCCTGCAAGTCACTCAACCTATTTCTATTCTTTTTTCTTTTAACCAAGGCAGACATTGCTAATCAATCACGGCATTCTTCCCCCCAAGGCTGGACAGAGCTTAAATTTTTTTCTTAATTCAGTGCTTCTGCCAACCATTACCACTCATTCAAAATGGGCACTCAAGATGATACCCTTTTGCCCTTCCTGATGTAAGTGGTTAATACCATTTTTACCTAATTAATAAACATTTGATATTGGCTTGAGGGGGACAAGAGGTAGCAAACTGAGCTAATATATATAAAAAACAGTGAAGATTGTAAATGGATAAGCAGCCTGGCTCATTACAGGTGCTGAACTGATAGGAGTGATTATAATGATGCTGGGAAAATATGGGGCATCCAGTAATTGATGGGAGCTAGCATTTGAGGCTACTCCTGAGGGTGAGAGAAATTACCAAGTGGGAAGCACTGAGTCACTGAAGTCACTCTTTCATAACGCCATAGTTTTTAGCTAACATAACGTCATATGTTAGCTTGGGACAGCCAAGCTAATATTTTCTCAAAAATACAGAGAAAAGAATATCTTTACACTCAAGCAAAAAAAAAAAAAAAAAAAAAAGATAATCATCAGAAAGGATATATGCAGTTGGAAACTAGCATCTTGACCTAGTCCTAGTACATTTAGAAATGAAACCTCATCAGCTTTACTGACTTCACCACTTAGTCCGTGTACCAGAACTTCAGCAAGCCAGAGTTAGCCAGTTTAAAACATTCAGTTTTCCCCCACCTGCACTGAGTGAACCATGCATCTTAGGTATAAAATGATAGCATTTATAATTCAGTAAGAGCTAAACCCAGAAGTACTCTAACATATTATTAAGGTTGAAAATTTCTTAGAAACCAAAGAAATACAGAGGTTTAGTTCTTATGATGATATTAATTGGAAATACGTTGCATCTACTACATGTTGAGAATCTCCTTGGATATGAATTGATGCACTGAGACCTAGCCATAGGATATAGCTACCCAATCCACTGCCTACTTATAAGTTCTTCTGAATAAGATTTTATTATATATTGTTTCACTTTAGAACTGCCTATGTTGGGCAGAGTAGTCTTCCTGAGTTATAGTAATAGTTACCACTTTGAGTGTCTGTTTTATGTCAGTGCCATGCTAGGCCTTTTATATATATTATTTATAATGCATACAATAACCCAGTAAAGACTGACCTGATTTCTACCTCACAGACAAGGCAACTGCAGTTCAGAGAATTTAAGGAACTTGTTCAATTTACGTAACTAAATCAATGTTAGGGATGGGATCTGGATGCAGTTCTGTCTCACTCCAGAGCTCATGTCATTTTCACTACCCTTTGTTTGCACGTTAGCTCTATCTCATTCCACAGCCACACACAGATTACGGAAAATTAGAGGACCACCCCAGACACCACATTTGTAAGGGCCTGCCTTTAGGAAGGGGGAAAGCGAGCTAGCTTGTGGGGGAGAGAGTTGTTCCCATCTGATGCTAGGGCTTGTATAGCCTCCATCAGCCCCGGAATCTCTCTGACAGCACCTGAGCAATGTATGTGATCAGCACTTTCCACCTTCCTTATGGTTACATATGCTGATTAATTTTTCCTGGTATAGATGCTCATTTTAACAAGTCACTCGTTGTAAACAAGGCCAGGTGTAGGGCCCATTTCCTGCTCCACCCACTTTATTGAAGCCAAATACTCCATCTATATCCTTCCCGAGTTGTATCTCACAGTTATAGACAATAGGCACTGTGAGTCTTAAGCATGAATAGATTGACATAAAAGCATTCTCTCTTCACTAAAAGGAAAAAAAAAAAGTACACTTACTGGGTGATAATATGGCAGGAAGTCTGCTATATATCTTTATAAACAGGGTACCGAGGTATAATTATTCCACTTTAGCTCACAGATGCTTTCACTCGTTTCCTGATTTTTGTTTTGTTTTGTGCGGCTCACGACAGACCAATCCATTTTTGCAGAGATCAGGCCCTGCAGCTCAGGGCCGACTCTCATAGATACTCTGAATCAAGTACAGGGATGAGCAGCTGGGAAGATGGGGGAGGCGGTCAGGGAGGCAGGGAGACCTGAACAGATGAGTAACGGGGACCAGGAAGGAGGACAGAGGCTCCATACATGATTAAACATGAATATGGGCCCTCTTGCCAACCAGATGCATCATCTTTATGCAACTGGAATGACCCCTTTTCCCACACCTCCCTACGCTACACAGAATGCTTTGACTGATTTTTTTTTTTTTTTTTTTTTTTTGGCGGAGCACAGGCTCAGCGGCCATGGCTCACGGGCCCAGCTGCTCCGAGGCATATGGGATCTTCCCAGACTGGGGCATGAACCGGTGTCCCCTGCATCCGCAGGCAGACTCTCAACCACTGCGCGACCAGGGAAGCCCCTTTGACTGATTTTTATTGACAGCTCAGCATGTGCTATAACAGCAGTAGCACACCGAGTAGAACAGGTTGACAGTGTGGCAGATACCGCCATCCCTTTCCAATGTTTGTAGGCTTTCTGAGCAGGCCGTGGGCGTCCCGTGCACCTCACTCCTCTTCTAGCAGAGGCCAAGCGATGCAGACATTAACTATGCACCTAAATGAGACTCCTAATGAGACAGAGCAGGACCCTATGATCCTTTCCCCTAACCATGTCCTCTGCCTGCTTTTTGTCTGTGGAAAAACTTTAGCCCAAAATTAAGTTTAATCAGAGAAGTGAGAAAATGCAGAAGCAAAAAATAAAAGCAAACAGGACAAAACAATAATAATTTATCAGTAAGCAAAGTTAAGGACATTTAGTTCCTCCTCAATGGCTATAGATAATATTCTGAGCCATATCCTGTGAGCTGTGTGAAACCCCACTAGGTGAAGAAGTTAAGTACATGATGACCAGACTGTAGGCATGACATAAGCTGCCACAATTCACAATTCTGAGAACTGGCCTCAAAGAAATGAGAACGAACCGACCCTGGAACTGAAGACTAACTGTACTTAAAACAATCAAGATGACACTGGTCAGACCACCGATGACCAATTTCAAGATGACGGTCAGAGCTGACTGTGCTGTTTCTGCGTGTAGCCCCCCTCCCTCCGTCTATAAAAGCTCTTGCCCCCTCATTGGGTGGGTGCGGGGAGTTGGCCTTCGGACAGGCGTCCTCCCTCCCACACCCCCTGGTCGCCGGCACCCAAAACAAAGTAAACGTTCCTTTCCACCAACCTTGCCTCTTTACTTGCTTTTGAGCGGCGAGCAGCTAGACCCCACCTCCGGTTACACTAACAGCAAAGGCAAAGAGAAAAAATCATTTAAAAACATGATGTAGAGAACACAGATGTAGAGAACAAATGTATGGACACCAAGGGGGGAAAGTGGCGAGGGGAGGGTGGTGGTGGGATGAATTGGGAGATTGGGATTGACATATATACACTAATATGTATAAAATGGATAACTAATGAGAACCTGCTGTATAAAATAATAAATTAAATTAAATTAAAAAAAAAAACGTAAGTGGCATTTTATGCACCAGTTCAAATAAAGGGGAACCTAATCATTGTGAATGATAAACCAGTTTGTGAAAAACCCACTGCTTATTAGAACAGCACGCTCCATGTAAAAAGAAATTTTCTAATGGTAAATATAGCAGAAGGCTACAATTACAACCGTTCAATGATTGCAATCCACAGAAAAGCCATTTAGTGATCAATTGGAGAGCAAGAGGAGATTATCACCTGTTTAAGCTTCCACTGATTCTATCAAGTTGTTTGCCTGGCAGTAGCTAGGCTATGATGGAAAAGCTGAGAAAAACTCATTTTTCCCCTATCTAAGTATTATTAATTGCAAGCATTCATTTTGAAAGATTTGTGGCTCTTTGGGAGAAAAGGATCTGCTTGACAACTACTAATTATACTTAATAATAAATAATACTTATCATTTACATAATTATTTTCATATTTAAATCCTTTCACAGATTTTGTTTCCTCATATGGAATATCAGTGCAACTTGACTGCATATAATGTTATGATATTTCTGTGAAACCAGCCCCAAGTAGTAAGCTTTCATAAGAAAATTGGGGCCTTAATCTTATCTATATTAACAAGTGTTAACAAATCATTAGAATTTCCTTTTTCAGCACCTGAAGAGGCGGGCAGTATTGAACAACTATCTGAGGAACACTGAACTGACTTTTTGGCAAAACACCCAGTTAACGCCAAAACTGTGCAAAAATATTTAGAAGAGGCAGAGACATGAGGCAACAAGATCAATGAGAGACGTATTAAATTAAAAGAAATGCCTCTCTCTCTCTCTATCTGCCTACCTATCTATCAACAGGGTGAAAACAAAAGAGCGAAACAAATGAAATCAATATACTTAATATAGTTGTGAATGTAAAGGTCTGAATATAGATTTTTTAAAAATTGTCTGCACGAGTTGGTTATTTGACCTAGTGAGTACATGTGTAGAAATTTTTTCTAAGGATTTCACAGAAATCTAGGTACCATGGCATTAACTGGAATACTATTTGTAAAAAAGAAAAACTTGGAAATAATTTGTTTCCAACAATAGGGCATTGTTTAAATAAGTGATATCATATGTTGAAATATTAAATAAGTTTTAAATTTTCTAAATGAGGAATATTAGATCATGTGGGAAATTGTCATGATAACATTAGGTGAAAAGGTACTGGAAATAAAAATTATATAAACAGTATATCTTATCCTTATTAAATAATGTATGTATAAAATATGTAAATATATATGTTTATATAAATATATATGCACATACAAGTGGGAAAATGCAAAAATGGAAAAGATAATATTTATCTCAGAGTTCTGCAAGTGTATTTATATTTTTCCTTTACATTTTTCTGTATTTTATAATTTTTCTACCATATTAATTTAATTACTATGTATTTTTGAACAACTATTTTTTAAAATTGTTTTTACATATAGAGTGGTCACGTGTTTGCTTAACAGAGTGCAAGTGAAAAATAAAGGCTGTTTTTGTGGTTCTCATGATGTCTAAAAGACTAAAACAAGTTCTGAGACCTCGAAGTCTACTTTGGCCACACAATTCCACATCTAATCTGGGAGATCATCATAAGACTATCAAGCAACTGGGTGAAAAAGATATACGCTGCAACACTATTTATAATAGGAGAAACAAGGAACCAACATTAAGGTCTACCGAAAGGGGATTTATGAAATGAATGGTGGTACAACCACTGCCTAGAGCTACAGCTATTAAAATGATCATGTTCCGGGAACACAAATTCACCCAGGAGGGGCTGTTCTTGCAGGCTGTTTGCATCAAACAGGAAACGCTGACGATGAAGCTCTCGTTGGAGAACACCTCCCAGGGCATCAGATGTACCTGCGCTTCAACTTCCCCCACATCCAGGTAAGGCTGCACACCAAGTATCACCAGACTGTCCACTTTTCAGGAGAAGCTGCAACATGCCAAGGCTTTTCAGATGTTGTGCAGGCCCGGGGGTGGGACTGGGGGGTGGGAAATAAAATGTCTATGGGCTGAATTTAACTAGTCAGCCAAGAGTTTGCAAACTTTGATGCAGAATTAAATTTATAACTATGTAATAATGTCCAATGCTTACATTAAATTTTAAAATGGGTTTAAAACATTATGTTTCTATTTAGGTTAAACTATGTGTATATATTAGTATGTTTGTGTGATGTTCACACAAATGAACATACACACAATATAGGGAGATAAAAAGCAGAGATGAATGGATCTGAAAGTACTTTTCTTTGGGTAATGGGTTATTTTGAATGACTTCAGGGGGTTTTTTCCATACTACTCTATATCTATATTCTATTATATAAAATATTGTATATTTACACTATTCTGTATTTTTATTTTTGAAACAAACACATGCAGATTTTATGACATAAGAATTAGACAATTATACTTAATAGAAATATAGATTTCCTTTTTTGCATATGTTGTCTCATTCTGTCTCAAAAGGACCATGTCAGAAGCACTAGATCCAGTTCTGAGCATTGCCTTTTTGGGAGTATTTTAGAAAACAAAAGCAAGTACAAACATCAATAAACAAGATGGGGAAGGGCCTAGACATACTTTCACAGGATTTTTAGGAAAAAACATTAGATGGTTTCCTGAAGAAAAGTAGACTTCAGTTGTGTGATAATGGACTACAAAGATGTGAAGTGCAAACATGGGTATTTGAAACTCAAATATTTTTCTCTGTAGTTCCATCAGGTCAAGCTAAGACCAATGGGTGACATGCTTCAGGAAGGCAACTATAAGGAAGTACTTTGTAGAAATTATAGCTGTTCGTATGCTGGATGACTTAACTCACCAAGCAGAGCATTCAAGATACGAGGAGTGCTCAAACAGAGGCCAGATTACCAGTACTTTTATAGCATGAACTCTTACATTGGATGAGGTGATAAAACAGATGACGTCAACTTCTAAAATCGAGATCATATTTCCCTTTGAGTCCTAACACTATGATAATATAATCTCAGTTATGGTATAAAGCAGGTAACTGATTTGAGAAGGGTACTGAGTTTGAGGACATATTGACTGATTCATTCCACAGATACTTTACTAAGGGACTATGCTAAGGGCCTGGGATCCCATGAAACAAAATGCCAGCAGAAGTGAATCTCTTTAATGAAGCAAAGTATGTGGAAGACAAATCATTAAATGCTTACTTACAGTAAAGCATGCAATGTATCCTGAAATAGGATATATAAATGACTATATGTCCAGGGCTTGCCCCAAGAGCAAGTCTTCTCTAAATGGATTCTTTTCTTTTCTCTTTCTTTACCTTGTCTTCCCCACTTATACCTCTACTCTCTGCTTCAGTGAAAGATATTTCTCCTTTCCACTTCTAGCTGAAAAAAAAAAAACAAGTCTCAGGTGTCAATTTACTATGTAACTGTGGGTCCCTCTCTGTATTACAAAACAAGACTCAGGGGACAGTGAGTCCTGATATCATGACCTCCAAAAGGGTCACAAGGGATCTCTGAAAATTTCAATCGTTTTAGAGTCTTTTCTACATCTTTTCCAATGATTCAGGTATGGAGGTTTCTATATCTTGGGCCTAGAATTCCTTCTACTGAGTGGCGAGTCGATGTGGTTTTAGTGCTTATATCCTATAAGTTCTTTTAATTAGTGTCTTATAGCCTCCCAAAGTGTTTATATATATATGACTGGCCACCATTTAAAATGAAAAAAATAATTTACATTGCTACTTATCCTCATTGAGTTGCCCATTTAAGAAGCAGAACTGCACTGTCAGGGCATCCACTTTTGTAATACCTTAGCCATAGTATTTTAACATATATAGTAGTTCTCAATATTTACAGTGTATTGGAAGCACCATATTAGTCAGGGTACTCCAGAGAAACAGAACCAATAGGAGATATATAATAAATATAATGTAATCTATGTAATTGCTTTAACATATGTAATTGATATTAAACATATTAAATATATTGTATATTAAATAGAAGCTGGAAACTAGGAAATCCAGGGGTGTAGTTTTCAGAACTGACGTAAGCCACAGTCAGAGGGCAGGGGATCAGATCAAACACTCAGGCAGAGAGAGCAAATTCTCCTTTCCTCTGACTTTTTATTCTTTTGGGGCCCTCAAGAGATTGGATGAGGCCCACCTACACTGGAGAGGGAAATCTGCTTTACTCCATCTACCAATTCAAATGCTAATCTCATCTGGGAACACCCTCACAGACCCACCCAGAAATAATGTTTAGCAAAATATCTGTGTATCTCAGGATATAGTTGAGAGTTGACACTTAAAATTAACCATTACATTCTGCAAACCTTAAAATATACCAATGCCTCAGTCCAACCTCTAGAAATTCATATTTAATTGGTAAAAATTACAGGCTGGGCTTTAAGATTATCAAAAGCTCCCCAGGAGATTTCAATGAATCACCAAAAGTTAAGAACCATTAACATCATAGAACATTTCTTTCTTGATGAGAAATCAAAATGCTTCTCACTTTTAGCGTTGATGCCCTGGGAGAGATATTATCTACCTGTGTAAGGTGCCTTCAGAGTATCCCACTGTACCCCATGTAGTCAGTATTTTCAAACAGGCCACTGCAAACATGTGCCTCCAAGTCTGGTCAAAGTCAATCCAAATATTTTTCCCCAATATGGTAGTAGATGGGTAGAATTTCTTTTATGATCACCACGTTGTATGGTAGGCAAAATTATCCCCATGTAGAGGGTGAACTGAGATTCAGAGAAAAATAGGGGTGCATATTGCCACAAAGCTAGCAAATGTAAAAAACAGGAAAAGGTCAAGTTTTCTGATCTGAGTTAAATAAGTAGTAGGTATCATTATTTTATTTATTCCACAGATACTACTGTCAGGGGTGAGTAGAAAAAAAGCAAATGAATAAAAATGTAGTCAGCTTATGAACGGGAAGATTAGCTAGCATCCTTCACACAAAAGACCTGATATGTACTCGGCCACTAGGGAGGTTTAGTCAGCTGTATTTTACAGTCCCATAAATGGAAAGAAGCATCATGACAAAAGGTAATGCACTATGTACATTTACACATGTACTATGAATCCAGGAAAAAACACATCAAATTAAATAAATAATTCACGGGCAGAGCAAAGATTACAGAGTTGGCTCTGATAACAAAGTATCTAAAATAAATGGTGATGTGTTTCTCCAACCACACAGGCTGCCAGTCCAGGTGCAAAGGAAAATAAATAAAACTATTATAGATCTAGTAAGAGTTAAACCGACAATAAAAACCAACAATGGAGATGAATTTTAAGTTGGTGATTCTTTGAACAATCTTCAAAAGATTTCATTTGCTCTGTTAACGCAATGTCAAGTCCATTTTAGAAATAAAAGAACATTTTTCTGCTTGCTAGAGTTTAGACATAAATCCTCAAACTGTATTAAATCAAGATGCTGCTAGAATCATAGCGCTAAAGATCATCAAGGATTATTAAAGAACTATAGTCACGCCCTCATTTTACAGGTGAGAAAACCAAGGTGGTAAATGACTGTGTGATGGGCTGAAAGTCCACATGATTCCCATCAGTGGCCAAAACAAGATTAGAATGCAGGTCTCCCATTTCCTCTTCACTTAATTAGTCATCATTCTTTAGTCATTTTGAGCACAACTAGTGCACTGCTGTTTGAAACCTGACCTTTCCAATGGCAGTCAAAATGCCATACTTTAATAGTGCTTCCATTGTCTTTGACCAGAATATTAAATAACTGGCAATCATGTTCTGAGCTTCTTTCCAGATGAATTATATGTTAAGCTCTATTTCAATATTGATTTGTAATATACTTTAAAGCATGTTGATCTTCCTCTGGTCTCTTCTTACAGTTCTGAGCTACATGAATGCTAGAGTTCCTAAAATTTGTGATTTTCTGAATGGCCATCTCTACTATGTCCACCAACCCAACAATAGTCACTGCTTGTTGCTAGACAGAAAAAAAAAAGTTAATAAATTTACAAGTGAAATCCTGTGTTCGTTTTTTTTTAAATGAAAAACAGAAACCTATTTGATTTAGAATCTAAGCCCTAGAAGCATACACAGGGCTTAAAGAAATGTATGATTCTTCTATGGAATATTGGAGAATTCTTGTTTAATCAATGGAAGCACATCATTAGTTTACTCAGGTCCCTAAAAAGGTGGAGGACCTCACTTAAAAGAAACAAGTGACTATCTTAGTTAATGTAAATAGAAATGCATTTCCAGCTTATTTATGGTTGTTCATTTCTATACCATACAGTGGTCTGTTTCTCAGGACATCAGTATAAAAGGCAAATTGATAGGTGAGAAGCATAAGTCGTATAATAAAAAAGTTACAAGCATGGGCTACATGACATGGACAAGTTACTCAGCCTTTCTAATCTTCCATATGCACATCTATAAAACAGG
This sequence comes from Pseudorca crassidens, assembly GCF_039906515.1. Classification (NCBI taxonomy): domain Eukaryota; kingdom Metazoa; phylum Chordata; class Mammalia; order Artiodactyla; family Delphinidae; genus Pseudorca; species Pseudorca crassidens. The sequence continues at coordinate 26,915,031 of NC_090309.1, forward strand.
GAATAAAACATATTACAAAGAGATATGCTTCTCCTCCCACCATGCTTCGGCCTTCACATGTTTGGGAGGCATAGGAGATCCAGTGCCTTTCCCCTCCATCCTATTCTTGGAAGAGGAATTGTTAATGTTATTGGTCAGTAACCAGAACATCTATGGAGCAATGGGTAGAATTATTACATTTGAAAGTGACAAACGTGTCACATGGCTCTGTCCCAGTAGCTCAGCTTATGATTCACAGAATAAGGCATGTTAGCTTAAGCTTGTCCCATGACCTAGTCATCTGTGATTTGGGGGCAAGAGAAAGAGAGAAGGAAAGCCTCAATTAGAATTCCAAAATGAAGTAACAGCGGCTAGCTCACTAGTAATAAATAATACTTTGGTCTTTTCTGATTATCGTTTCTTGTGTATGGATCCCTTGGCAGGAAACTTAACCACCCACTTCAGAGGTCTGTTATGAAGTCCGATATGGTATAAAAAGTGCACAGTGCAGTGCCTCATATGCAATAAGCTGTCAAAGAATATTATCTAGATGACCTTGGATTTGCACTTAAATGTTTGTTATTAAGTCAGTTTGCATGGGACTAGTATCCAGAGCCTCAGGATAAAGTAGATTCATGTGAGTTAATAAATGAAAAGCTCTCTGAAATTCTAGATGGCAGGTCATGCTAACTCAGGTAAGTGGAAGCTGGTGGCTGGGCGTTCCCTCAGGACACGTGTTTTGATGGAATGAGGACTCAGGGTGTAGAAATCAGCTTGGCAGTGGATGGTAAACCACTGCCCAGCACATGCTGCCTCCTGTTAAGCAGAAGGCTCTCATGCAAATTGCCTTCTGAATCATTAGCTGTCGGCAACCCTCATCTCTCCTCCTGCAGCTGTTCTTTCTGATTTTGCCTGCAAACTTTTCATATTGGGCAGGCTCCCAAGCCAAACAAGTTGCCCCTCTGCAGGCTTTGTTCCTGGGGGCGAGAAGTGAACCTCACAGATAAGTCAAAGTAAGGATGCACCATGGACTAATACACACTGAAGGAACAGACTCCTGCAAGCTAAGGTGATGAATGCCTTTGAAAGTAATTTTCATGCGGCTTCCTATGAGAATGTCAGCCAGGCTCCAGAAGTTATATGCTGCAATTTAAAAATTATCTGCCTCTGTAGACTTCTAAAGCTTCTATCAGCTAAGAAGTATCTTTTTAAAAAAAGAAAATATTTTTATACAATTTTAAAGACTACTTTCCATTTATTACAAAATATTGGCTATATTCCCCCTGTTGTACAATACATCCTGGAGCCTACTTTACACCAAATAGTTTGTACTTCCCACTTCCCAATTCCAACTCTTAAATTGCCTTTCCCCCCTCCCCCACTGGCAATTACTAGTTTGTTCTCTATATCTGTGAGTCTGCTTCTTTTATGTTATATTCACTAGTTTGTTTTATTTCTTAGATTCCACATATAAGCGATATCATACAGTATTTATCTTCCTCTGTCTGACTTGTTTCTCTTAGAATGATGCCCTCCAAGTCCATCCATGTTGCTGCAAATGGCAAAATTAATTTCATTCTTTTTTATGGCTGAGTAGTATTTATATATATATGTATGCAAATATATAAATTTAAATTATATATATATTTTATATATATATATATATATATATAAAATCTTCTTTATCCATTGATCTGTTGATGGACACAGGTTGTTTCCACGTCTTGGCAATCGTAAATAACGCCTCTATGATGCTGCGAACATTGGGGTGCATGTATCTTTTTGAATTATAGTTTTTGTCTGGATATATGCCCAGGAGTGGGATTGCTGGATCATATGGTAATTCTATTTTTAGCTTTTGAGGGACCTCCGTACTGTTTTCCACAGTGGCTGTACCAATTTATTACATTCCCACCAGAGGAATGTGTGGGAAATCTCTGTACCTTGTGCTCAATTTTACTGTGAACCTAAAACTTAATTAATTAATTCCCAGCAGCATTAGCAAATAAGACCATGCATTTTTTTTAAAAATCTTTTTTGAAGGCATAGTAAATATTTGCTGAATAAAATGAGAAACTCTATCTCGATTGGGTGGATTAAATCAGCAGAAACTAAGCTTCACCTGTGATTTTAGCAGCTGAACTGGTTGAGAAATTCAAAGCAGAACAGGCACAAGTCCTCTCTGAACAAGGTAAGGTACAAGAAAAGGAAGGATGGATGTTGTAGGCAAATCATAACACTCTACCATGGCTAAATATAATATCAGGAATTAAATAACTTGAAATCATATAAAAGTTTCCTTTACTCGTATGCCCCCTCCCACATAAAGTGGAAGGTGAGCACAAATGTAAATCAAGCAGGCAGAGGCTCCCACTATCTTATATATGAAATCAAAAATTTAAAGTGTTTTCTTCAGAATCCCTTTTGCCTGGGTGCAGAAGAAAAAGTAGCTGATCAGTGCACCCAAAGGTAAAATGAAAAATAGTAAAAGAAAGTTTTTCTACATTTTTGAATTTAAAATCTGAAATACATTTCTTTAACACTCTTCTTATTTATACCCATGTGCCTTAAAAACCAAAATTAAAATTAAATTGTATTAGAGCAGAGGAGCAAAGATTTCCAGCCAATCCAAAGGTTAAGTGGTGCCTGATACACTGTTGGAATAAAGTTACGAATCCATATCCAGACTCAGCTAGAAAATTAAAGCGTGCTGTGATCACTCGGTACGAAGAGGGGTCATGGCAATTGATTTTATTTATACACACTTTCATACATAATAATTTATCAAATTTGTCCTATGCCACTTTCCATGCTTATTTAATCCTCATTTAATCTCTACCAAATGAATACTGTGAAACATGTTTAATCATTATTCCCATTTCCAAGATGTGGAAACTGAGGCAGGAAGTATGGTACATCAAAATTCAGAAATTTTGTCACTCCAAATATCTCCAGGTCTAGCTCTTTAACCTGTATAATAGTCTTTTTCTCTTTTCCTTGCTGTGTGAACCTTTCATCTTCTCCCACTGTCAAATTCAAATGTTAACTCTAACCTCTCTTGACCTCCGCTATCCACTGGAGGATGCCTTCTGGCTTCCTAGAAAAGCCTCACCATTCTTAGCAGAGTACTTGAGATCTAGCAGGTGCTTTGTTAAGTAAATGAGTTAATAAACATATGAGAGAGCATTCAAATTGCCATTTAAGGGATGGAGAAACAGGCTCTGAAAGATTAAGTAACTTCCTTCATGGAAGGGGTCAAGCTGGAATTCAGATTCTGAAGCCCAAGTGATCATCCTCAGAATAACCTAAGTTATCTTCATTGGGATAGAATATGCTCAGTCTATATCCCTCACTAGACTCTAAGGAACAAGAAGGCAGTACTAGGTACCTAATGCACTTCATTTTGGGTAAATTTTTCATTTATGCAAAACTACTTGTGTAAAGATAGACTAAAGCCTTAAGCTTTCCCTGCTGGATTCCCTGCTCAACTGTGAGTACTCCTGTGATGAAAACTCGCCTAATGCACTGAATGACCTTGACCAAGCAGCTTTCCTTTACAGCCTCCATTTTCTTTTCTGTAAAATACTGTTGACAGGACATGTTCCACCTGCCTCATAGAAATGCGTTTATAAAGCACTTTGGAAAGCATGAAGCTTTCTTTTTTTTTTTTTTTTCGGTACATGGGCCTCTCACTGTTGTGGCCTCTCCTGTTGCGGAGCACAGGCTCTGGATGCGCAGGCTCAGCAGCCAGGGCTCACGGGCCCAGCCGCTCCACGGCATGTGGGACCTTCCCGGACCGGGGCACGACCCTGTGTCCCCTGCATCGGCAGGCGGACTCTCAACCACTGCACCACCAGGGAAGCCCAAGCATGAAGCTTTCTTCAAAAGCAAGCAAGTATTTTAAATGTCATTATTATAGGACTCCTTAAAAGGAGCCTTTTTATGGTGAAAAGAAACCTTAGCTTATCAATTGTGCAACTCAACCACAGAAAAGTTAAGGCAGAACATGCATGACACAATAATAATTCCAAATAAATCCTTCTAATAGTTAAGTAAAGAGAAGTCAAAATTCTTCTCTGGACTATTTTGATTTCATACAAAGGGCATCCCTTTAGAAGTTATGGAAGTTCAGATACAGAGCCTCAAACTCTAGACTGCAATGTGACATTTGTTTCTGAACTTCTGCTGCCAGTCTTGCTAACAGTTCACTTGCAATGTAATATATTACTGCATTTCATTTCTAGGCAAGAACATTATTTACTCACAGGAGAAATACTTTCCTGAGGAAAGACTGTCTTTGGAAACTTTCAAGGACATCTGAGAAATGCTTCAGCCCAAGCCACAAAATTATGGGCATGCTTTGGTGCCGCTCTGTTCCCAGGGCACCATTTTTAAAAATCTTTCATTTAAGTTTATTGCAAGCATCCATCTTCCCTTTCCAGAAGAAATAGCAATTAACACAACTTCATTGATTTCCAGTTTTCCTAGGTGTCATTTCGTAATGCATATATTGTAAGCAGTTCACATCATCATTTTCATCGCTTTCAACATTTTCCATGTTGTCTCCCTACCTGAACTGTGACTTTTTGTATGGCAAGTTTGATTTATCACTTGCATCTTACTTTGAATAAGTCTGAAATCAACATTCCGTATTACTTAACTATTTTTATTTTCTTCAGTATGTTTCTAACTTAGCAAACTATGGGTAAAAATGCCATGTAACAACAATATGTAATATTTACATAGAGCCCATGTAGTGAACATAGTCCTAAACTCTTACCAAATCCTCACCAGACCCTATAAAGTAGGTACTATTAACCTTGTCATTTGATAGATGAGAAAACTGATGCATAAACTGGTTAAGTAACCTGTCTGAGGTCAGATAGCTAGTGATTACTTTCCCCATCAGCGCCACTGCTTAGTTAATGCGTCCTTCCCATCTCAGTTCAAATGGCACTGACACAAAAAAGCCTTTCTTTGACCTCCTGAAAATACTGGGTCTCGTTGCTTTTACAGCATCATATGTTTATTATTCATTTCACATATTTGTGTGATTATCTAATTATATTTGAACGTATTTTTCCTAAGGGTAACTCTAGTCCAGCTGTGCTTTCCAAATTATGAAATCCGGGACTACGTGGGCTATGTCTGTTTTGCTTATTACTGTAGTTTCAGTATTTGGTGCATGGTAAGTATTCAGGAAATGTGCTGGATGGATGAATACAGGACTTTGTAAGAACAAATAAATAAATGACTGGATCAATAAATTTGGTTGATCATAACATAAACAACAGTGCCATGTTAAAATTTTTCTCTGGGTCTATACACAAACTCTTCTCAGACAGGGATCCTGTTTGCTGTCTACACCACCAGTTGGGAGAGAAAAAAGCCAATCAAGGTCTGACTGTCATTATGTGTACAGGCTGAAGCTGATGAATTAGGTTGAGAGACAGGGTGATTTAGGAATAATTTTACTTCTGGCTGAACTATATATAGAACCAAGTCTTACGTAATAAAAAAAATCTACTTTTAATATGTTTGTGTGAAGAATGAAATAGGAGCATCAAGCCCATTAATTGTGATATTTAATTATATCGTCCCATTTCCACATTCATTTCCATGAATTTGGATGCCTTTAGGTCAAGCTAACCCAAGCATTTACACCACCATGATAAATAGTGAAATATCAATGGATACACAGAAAGAAAATTTCCCAAATTTAGCAGAGAACACATTAGCATGAACTTGTAAATTTAACATTCAAGTTCATTGGCGCGCAGAGAACCAAGTGACTTTTGTTAAAGTAGGAAACTTTATGACTATGTGAGGAGATGAACATTGAGAAAGTGCTCCCTATCTTAAAACCAGGACATTAGAATTATTTTAATGAATTTATTTTTTGCATATCTGCCATCTAGGTGACAGTAAAACTCAATATTTATACATCAGATTTTTAAAACATTGTGCATATATACTGTATACTGCCACAGAATATAAGTTGCCCCCAAATCTCCAAGATACAATATGGGATCAAACAAACAAACAGAATGACAAGAAAAACCAACTGTAATATTTTGACACCTCTTAATTATTAAATAATTATGTTTCAAGAAATAGAAGTTTAAAAATTGTGCTCTGAAGAGTATTTAAAATATGAATGAACCTTCAAGATGGCAGAGGAGTAAGACGTGGAGATCACCTTCCTCTCCACAAACACATCAGAAATACATCTACATGTGGAACAACTACAGAACACCTACTGAACACTGGCAGAAGACCTCAGACTTGCCAAAAGGCAAGAAACTCCCCACGTACTTGGGTAGGGCAAAAGAAAAAAGGAAAAACAGAGACAAAAGAATAGGGATGGGACCTGCACCTTTGGGAGGGAGCTGTGAAGGAGGAAAAGTTTCCACACACTATGAAGCCCCTTCACTGGTAGAGACAGGGAGCAGTGGGTGGGGGGAAGCTTTGGAGACACGGAGGAGAGCACAGCAACAGGGGTGCGAAAGGCAAAGCAGACAGCATCCCGCACAGATCGGTGCTGACCAGCACTCACCAGCCTCAGAGGTTTCTCTGCTCACCTGCCAGGGCAGGTGGGGGCTGGGAGCTGAGGCTCGGGCTTCAGAGGTGAGATCCCAGGTAGAGGACTGGGGTTGGCTGTGTGAACACAGCCTGAAGGGGGCTAGTGTGCCACAGCTAGCTGGGAGAGAGTCCAGGAAAATGTCTGGATCTGCCTAAGAGGCAAGACACCACTGTTTCGGGGTGCACAAGGAGAGGGGATTAATAAAGCACTGCCGAAACGAGCTCCAGAGATGGGCGCGAGCCGCGGCTATCAGCGCGGACCCCAGAAACAGGCGTAAGATGCTAAGGCTGCTGCTGCAGCCACCAAGAATCCTGTGTGAAAGCACAAGCCACTGTCCACACTTCCCCCTCCCGGGAGCTTTTGCAGCCCGCCATTGCCAGGGTCCCGAATTCCAGGGACAACTTCCGCAGAAGAACGCACGGCGCGCCTCAGGCTGGTGCAACATCACGCTGGCCTCTGCTGCAGCAGGCTCGCCCCACACTCCGTACCCCACCCTCCCCCCGGCCTGAGTGAGCCAGAGCCCCCGAAGCAGCTGCTCCTTTAACCCTGTACTGTCTGGGTGAAGAAAAGACGCCCTCAGGTGACCTACACGCAGAGGCGGGGCCAAATCCAAAGCTGAGCCCCAGGAGCTGTGTGAACAAAGAAGAAAAAGGGAAATCTATCCCAGCAGTGGAATACCTGAATAGACAATGAATCATCCCAAAATTGAGGCGGTGGACTTTCTGTGATTTTGTCTGTATAGCTTTGCTTATACCATTTGTCCTATGGTTCTGTCTGTACGTCTTTTGTTTTTTTGCTTTTTAGTATAGTTTATAGGGCTTGTTATCATTGGTGGATTTCTTTTTTGGTTTGGTTGCTCTCTTCTTTCTTTCTTTCTTTTTTTAAATTACTTTTTAATTTTTTTAAATTTTTAATATTTTTTTATTTTAATAACTTTATTTTATTTATTTTTTACTTTCTTTCTTTCTTTTTTTCTCCCTTTTGTTCTGAGCCGTGTGGCTGACAGGGTCTGGGTGCTCTGAAGGGTGTCAGGCCTGTGCCTCTGAGGCAGGAGAGCCAAGTTCAGGACATAGGTCCACGAGAGACACCCCCCACCCCCGGCACCACGTAATATCAAAAGGCGAAAGCTCTCCCAGAGATCTCCATCTAAACGCTAACACCCAGCTCCACTCAACGACCAGCAAGCTACAGTGCTGGAAACCCTATGCCAAACAACTAGCAAGAGAGGAACATAACTCCACCCATTAGCACACAGGCTGCCTAAAATCATAATAAGGTCACAGATACCCCAAAACACACCACAGGATGTGGTCCTGCCCACCTGAAAGACAAGATGCAGCCTCATCCACCAGAACACAGGCACCACTCCCATCCACCAGGAAGCCTACACAACCCACTGAACCTACCTTAGCCATTGGGGGCAGACACCAAAAACAGCAGGAACTACGAACCTGCAGCCTGCAAAAAGGAGACCCCAAACACAGTAAGTTAAGCAAAATGAGAATACAGAGAAATACACAGCAGATGAAGGAACAAGGAAAAAACCCACCAGACCAAACAAATGAGGAGGAAATAGGCAGTCCACCTGAAAAAGAACTCAGAGTAATCATAGTAAACATGAGCCAAAAGCTTGGAAATAGAATGGAGAAAATACAATAAACGTTTAACAAGGACCTAGAAGAACTAAGGAGCAAACAAATAATGATGAAGAACACAATAAATGAAATTAAAAATTCTCTGTAAGGAATCAATAGCAGACTAACTGAGGCAGAAGAACAGAAAAGTGACCTGGAAGATAAAATAGTAGAAATAACTACTGCAGAGCAGAATAAAGAAAAAACAATAAAAAGAATTGAGGACAGTCTCAGAGACCTCTGGGACAACACTAAACACACCAACATTCGAATTATAGGGGTCGCAGAAGAGGAAGAGAAAAAGAAAGGGACTGAGAAAATATTTGAGGAGAATACAGTTGGAAACTTCCCTTATATGGGAAAGGAAATAGGCAATCAAGTCCAGGAAGCGCAGACAGTGCCATACAGGAAATATCCAAGGAGAAACATGCCAAGACACATATTAATCAAACTATCAACAATTAAATACAAAGAAAAAATATTAAAAGAAGCAAGGGAAAACAACAAATAACATACAAGGGAATCCCCATAAGGTTAACAACTGACCTTTCCGCAGAAACTCTGCAAGCCAGAAGGGAGTGGCAAGACATATTCAAAGTGATGAAAGGGAAAAACCTACAACCAAGATAATTCTACCCAGCAAGGATCTCATTCAGATTTGACAGAGAAATTAAAACCTTTACAGACAAGCCAAGGCTAAGAGAATTCAGCACCACAAAACCAGCTTTACTACAAATGCTAAAGGAAATTCTCTAGATAGGAAACACAAGAGAAGGAAAAAACCTCCAATAACAAACCCAAAAGAATTAAGAAAATGAGAATAGGAACATACATATCAATAACTATCTTAATGTAAATGAATTAAATGCTCCAACCAAAGGACATAGACTGGCTGAATGGACACAAAAACAAAACCCCTATATATGCTGTCTACAAAGGAACCACTTCAGACACATACTAGGGACACATACAGACTGAAAGTGAGGGGATGGAAAAAGATATTCCATGCAAATGGATATCAAAAGAAAGCTGGAATAGCAATTCTCATATCAGACAAAATAGACTTTAAGATAAAGACTATTACAAGAGACAAAGAAGGACACTACATAATGATCAAGGGATCGATCCAAGAAGAAGATATAACAATTATAAATATTTACGCACCTAAAATAGGGGCACCTCAATACATAAGGCAAATGCTAACAGCCATAGAAGGGGAAATCAACAGTAACACAATCATAGGAGGGGACTTTAACACCCCACTTTCACCAAAGGACAGATCATCCAAAATGAAAATAAATAAGGAAACACAAGCTTTAAATGACACATTAAACAAGATGCACTTAATTGATATTTATAGAACATTCCATCCATAAAGAACAGAATACACTTTCTTCTCAAGTGCTCATGGAACATTCTCCAGGATAGATCATATATTGACTTGCAACAAGTCAAGCCCTGGTAAATGTAAGAAAATTAAAATCGTATCAAGTACCTATTCTGACCATAATGCTACAAGACTAGATATCAATTACAGGAAAAAAACTGTAAAAAATACAAAAACATGGAGGCTAAACAATATGTTACTAAATTACCAAGAGATCACTGAAGAAATCAAAAAACACCTAGAAACGAATGACAATGAAAACACGAGGACGCAAAACCTATGGGATGCTGCAAAAGCAGTTGTAAGAGGGCAGTTTACAGCAATACAAGCCTACCTCAAGAAGGAAGAAACAACTCAAATAAACAATCTAATCTTACACTTAAAGCAAATAGGGAAAGAAGAACAAAAAAACCCCCAAAGTTAGCAGAAGGAAAGAAATCATAAAAATCAGATCAGAAATAAATGAAAAACAAATGAAGGAAACGAGAGCAAAAATCAATAAAATTAAAAGCTGGTTCTTTGAGAAGATAAACAAAATTGATAAACCATTAGCCAGACTCATTAAGAAAAAAAGGAAGAAGACTCAAATCAATAGAATTAGAAATGAAAAAGGAGAAGCAACAACAGACACTGCAGAAATACAATGGATCATGAGAGATCACTACAAGCAACGCCATGCCAATAAAATGGACAACCTGGAAGAAACACACAAATTCTTAGAAATGCACAACCTTCTGAGACTGAACCAGGAAGAAATAGAAAATATAAAGACACCAATCAGAAGCACTGAAATAGAGACTGTGATTAAAAATCTTCCAACAAACAAAAGCCCAGGACCAGATGGTTTCTCAGGCGAGTTCTAGCAAACATTTAGACAAGAGCTAACACCTATCCTTCTCAAACTCTTCCAAAATATAGCAGAGGGAGAAACATTCCCAAACTCATTCTACGAGGCCACCATCACCCTGATACCAAAACCAGACAAAGATGTCACAAAGAAAGAAAACTACAGACCAATATCACTGATGAACATAGATGCAAAAATCCTCAACAAAATACTAGCAAACAGGGGCTTCCCTGGTGGCACAGTGGTTGAGAGTCCGCCTGCCGATGTAGGGGACACGGGTTCGTGCCCCGGTCCGGGAAGGTCCCACATGCCGCGGAGTGGCTGGGCCCGTGAGCCATGGCCGCTGAGCCTGCGCGTCCAGAGCCTGTGCTCTGCAACGGGAGAGGCCACAACAGTGAGAGGCCCGCATACCTCACACACACAAAAAAATACTAGCAAACAGAATCCAACAGCACATTAAAAGGATCCTACACCATGATCAAGTGGGGTTTATCCCAGGAATGAAAGCATTCTTCAATATATGCAAATCAATCAATGTGATAAACCATATTAACAAATAGAAGGAGAAAAACCATATGATCATCTCAATAGATGCAGGAAAAGCTTTCCACAAAATTCAACACCCATTTACGATAAAAACCCTCCAGAAAGTAGGCATAGAGGGAACTTGCCTCAACATAATAAAGGCCATATATGACAAACCCACAGCCAACACCGTTTTCAATGGTGAAAAACTGAAACCATTTCCTCTAAGATGAGGAACAAGACAAGGTTGTTCACTCTCACCACTATTATTCAACATAGTTTTGCAAGTTCTAGCCACAGAAATCAGAGAAGAAAAAGAAATAAAAGGAATCCGAATTGGAAAAGAAGAAGTAAAGCTGTCACTGTTTGCAGATGACATGATACTATACATAGAGAATCCTAAAGATGCTACCAGAACATTACTAGAGCTAATCAATGAATTTGGTTATATAGCAGGATACAAAATAAATGAACAGAAATCTCTTGCATTCCTATACACTAATAATGAAAACTCTGAAACACAAATTAAGGAAACACTCCCATTTACCACTGTAACAAAAAGAATAAAATACCTAGGAATAAACCTACCTAAGGAGACAAAAGACCTTTATGCAGAAAACGTAAGACACTGAGGAAAGAAATTAAACATGATACAAACAGATGGAGAGATATACCATGTTCTTGGATTGGAAGAATCAACATTGTGAAAATGACAATACTACCCACAGCAATCTACAGATTCAATGCAATACCTATCCAACTACCAACAGCATTTTTCACAGAATTAGAACAAAAAATTTCACAATTTGTATGGAAACACAAAGGACCCTGAATACCAAAAGCAATCTTGAGAAAGAAAAACACAGCTAGAGGAATTACGCTCCCAGGCCTCAGACTATATTACAAAGGTACAGTAACCAAGGCAGTATGGTACTGGCACAAAGACAGAAATACACATCAATGGAACAGGATAGAAAGCCCAGAGAGAAACCCACGCACATATGGTCACCTTATTTTTCATAAAGGAGGCAAGAATAGACAATGGAGAAAAGACAGCCTCTTCAATAATGGTGCTGGGAAAACTGGACAGCTACATGTAAAAGAATGAAATTAGAACACTCCCTAACACCATACACAAAAATAAACTCAAAATGGATTAAAGACCTAAATGTAAGACCAGACGCTATAAAACTCTTAGAGGAAAACATAGGCAGAATACTCTATGACATAAATCACAGCAAGATCCTTTTTGACCCACCTCCTAGAGAAATGGAAATAAAAACAAAAATAAACAAATGGGACCTAATGAAACTTAAAAGCTTTTGCACAGCAAAGCAAACCATAAACAAGATGAAAAGACAATCCTGAGAATGGGAGAAAATATTTGCAAATGAAGAAACCGACAAAGGATTAATCTCAAAATACACAAGCAGCTCATGCAGCTCAACATCAAAAACACAAACAAGCCAATCCCAAAATGGGCAGAAGCCCTAAACAGACATTTCTCCAAAGAAAATATACAGATTGACAACAAACCCATGAAAGGATGTTCAACATCACTAATCATTAGAGAAATGCAAATCAAAAGTGCAATGAGGTATCACCTCACACCGGTCAGAATGGCCATGATCAAAACAAATCTACAAACAATAAATGCTGGAGAGGGGGTGGAGAAAAGGGAACACTCTTGTACTGTTGGTGGGAATATAAATTGATACAGTCACTATGGAGAACCGTATGTCGGGTCCTTAAAAAACTAAAAATAGAACTACCATACGACCCAGCAATCCCACTGCTGGGCATATACCCTGAGAAAATCATCATTCAAAAAGAGACATGTACCAGAATGTTCTTTGAAGCTCTGTTTACAATAGCCAGGACATGGAAGCAGCCTAAGTGTCCAGCGACAGATGAATGGATAATGAAGATGTGGCACATATATACAATGGAATATTACTCAGCTGTAAAGAGAAACGAAATTGAGTTATTCATAGTGAGGTGGATTGACCTAGAGTCTGTCATACAAAGTGAAGTAAGTCAGAAAGAGAAAAACAAATCCCATATGCTAACACATATATATGGAATCTAAAAAAAGAAAGAAAGAAAGAAAGAAAAAATCGTTCTGAAGAACCTAGGGGCAGGACAGGAATCAATACGCAGACATAGAGAATGGACTTGAGGACATAGGAAGGGGGAAGGGTAAGCTGGGACAAAGAGAGAGTGGCATGGACATATATACACTACCAAATGTAAAATAGACAGCTAGTGGGAAGTAGCCACAAAGCACAGGGAGATCAGCTCAGTGCTTTTGACCACCTAGAGGGGTGGGATAGGGAGGGTGGGAGGGAGATGCAAGAGGGAGGAGATGTGGGGATATATGTATATGTAGAGCTGATTCACTTTGTTATAAAGCAGAAACTAACACACCATTGTAAAGCAATTATACTCCAATAAAGATATTTAAAAATAATAATAATAAATAAATAAAATGTGAATGACTGTTTTACATGTGATTCATCACAAAATCATAAAAGTGCAATTCTCCATTGTATATGTTTAAAAATATATTCATGATGCTGACTAAGGTCCTCATATGACTGTGGCTTTGGTCTTGAAACATGTAGAAATTTTTTCTTGAATTTCTATCAAACACAACTACCCAGCTGCCATTAACAAGTGATGTGCAAAGTCAGAGAGGGTCAACGCTTGTAGGATTTGGGAAAACTTTCTCCATTCTGTGAAGTGTCGAAGTCATTTATTGAACACCCACTAAGTGTAAAACAGGGCAGGACACTAAAATACTGAAAAAATGGACAACATATACTTTAAGTCTTCAAAGAGGTGATACTGACATTAAAATATGTGAAAATAACCAACAAAATGAAGAGTGCTACACTATCATTTTAGATAACAAATATGTGAGTTAAAATACATTTCTATGTGATCAAATATAAGCTGTTATTATTAAGGATTGACAACTATATTTGTATTGAGGAGAACTGTATTGAAGCAGCCTATGAACTTATTAATGGTTTATTGACTGATTGACTTATAGATCTTGGAAAGCAAAAATTTTTTTAAGGTCAAGTTGTAAAGGTAGGAAAGTAAAGACCATGTAGGATTTAAGATTGTGAAGAAGTTGAAAGACTTCCTAGGCAGATGAAATAGGGATATATTGGAATATAAGGAAAAGAACTTGCACTCCAGATAAGTGAATGCAGTTGGGTGAATGGGTATTTGCTGTATGAAAGAAGTGGGGAGAACTACTGGAAGTGGATTTTGGTGGATTAGAGTATGAGTATCTTGAATGCCAAGCTAGGGGATTGAGAGTCCATCTGGCAGGCTGTTTTTGAAGGATGGCATGCCCAGGAAGCCAGGGCTGAGTAGTTCATTGCTAGTCCTAGTCAGGGACTCAATCATTCAGCCTGGTTGTCTAATTTTTCTACTGCAGGAAATTCATATGAAGAAAGGTTGGGTGGAAGACTGTGACGGGCTGAAGACCACTTATCCTTACCCTTACTACTAAAATCACTAAAATGCTAAACCTTTAATGGAACAGCCTTCTGGCTTGACTAGGAACACTACTTCACAAATAAAGGATGAAACCAAAAGGTTTATCAAACTCAGACCCAGAAGTGGGGAGAATGGTGGGATGGCTGCAAATAGTCAATCATTTAATACTGAATGGAGAATTAAGGACTCTAGAACTAACCTTTGGAGAAAAGTAAGAACAGAAAAGATACGATTTGGAACACTCATTATTATTCCTGTTTTCATATAACAGGGTTTCTTGTCATCCAACTATTCGTTATCTACATCCTAATTTTAAGGTGTCTATAGATTCCAGCCCTTCTAAGTCAGCAAACTGCTCATCCTGTTTCAGAAAATTACTTACTGATGGATTCATAACATAAACATAATACCGTATAATAGAAATAAAATTCAAATCAACTTTAAAGTGAAATTCTGAATTTTAAAGATATAATATCCTGAAGCCATTGTAAATAATACCAGAGATCTGCTGGGTTAAACATACAAAGCCATTGATAAATGAGGATGTGTAGTTAACAATTTAAAAAAGAGATACAATAGAAGTAAAAGAAAAAACAATTGAGTATCAAATAATTAAGAGAAGGCCTTGGAAAACTGTTGAATTTTTACCAGAATTAGCCTGTTTGAGCTGCTAACATTGAACATGCAGTGAAGGACAGTTTACTGTCCCATAAACCAGTTTTGCTGAAATAATCACTCGAAACAGAATGTAATTCTTTTTTTTAATTGTAGCACTTGTGCTTAATTAAAATTTAACCTAAATTTTACTGGCTATAAGAGAAAATATACTGGATTTGTTTATATAATAACATATTTTGACATAAATTTCAAATGAAAATTATTTTCAAATGTATTTTCAATTACTCTTCAGTCACTATTTACAGATGATTTTAAGTATATGGATTTTTTTTTTTCATGTACAAATCATCCTTGAAAAATAAAGATTCTTTTACTTGAGTAGGACTTGTCTTAATCCAGAGATCAGATCTAGGTCCAATAGACAAAATTTTAAAACTTAAAATTTTCTAATAGTAAAAGGCACTTAAAAAGTTAAAACCTCCTAACAGACCAGCATTCCAACTATAGAATCAGTTGATTTATGGGTAGTGAGCATTTTGTTATCAAAATACTCATCCACAGCTGAGTGAGCCTATAGCATGGATACATGGTAGATTTCTGTACCAGAAATTGGTTGAGCTTGTGTGTGGATCTCCTTCCAAATGCTAAGATTTCAAGGGCTTAACTGAGACCAGAACAACATTTTCCAAAGTTGCTAGAAACAAAGAGTCCTTTAAAATGTCCCACTGACAAAGGGTTGTAAAGCCAAATAAAGTTTAAAAACACTTCAGACAAAACTCTACTTAAGAGTGAAATTCACAGAGCACATTATAGCCCATTCCACATCTCAAAAGTCCTCCAGTCACGAAACATGTTTAAATTTACTGAACCCAGGATTTCTCAAGTTTATTTTACTACAAAATCCTTTTCTTACTTTTTTTTTCTTTTTTGTTGACTTCACATTCACTAATGTCCCATGGGAGCATAGGTGATCGTCAAAATATTTAACAAACTTCAAGTGAAGGCACTAAACAATCAGAAGGCTGTCTGACTAATTAGAATGACCGTAAAACTAGTGTTCTTTGGATCACTATTTAGAGGAAAAATCTGGTTTAAAACTGAGATCTTAATTGATAATCTAATGCCATCAATCTGCAAAGTTGCCTTAATTAGTAGGGTTTTTTCTTTCTTCTTTTTGGTTACAGTTGCTGGACTTAAAATGTAGCTGATATAATGTAAACCATTTCAAAAAGGTCAAATGTATGATGTCACATGTTCTCTAGCATCAAATCCATTTCACTAAGTCTAAAATAATCTCTTTCAAGAGACGCAATATTTTTTTAACCCTGGAAGGTTCGGTTCTAACCTTAAAATAACTTAAAGACACTTTTCAAAACTAAACTAAAAATTGAAAAAATAAATAATAAGTAGAAAAAGGCAAGAGCTAAAGTAAGAGACATTTTCACTGGCCATTAAAAAAATTCTCTTCTTAAATCTGATTTTTAAAAATTAATAGAAAAGACTGGCAATTAACTTATTTTCCCTGGTGACTACTGCCTGTTTGGGGCGATACAAACATTTACCTAGATAACTGTGATTTAGGAGTAATAAGAATTATATTTTTGGTCTCTGTCCCAGTTTCCGCCACAGAGTTTCTAAAACCCTTGGGATTTCCTATGTGACGAGATGATAATGGTGTCTTTTGTTATGTTAACAAGGTGATCTTCCAAAAGCACCTAAGGATGGGAGCAGGCAGCCTGTGGAGCCAACCTTGTGATTAGAGGTTGGAACTTTCAGTCCCACCCCCTTGCCCTCAGGGCAGGGAAGAGCCACCCAAGATTGAGCTCAATCGCCCATGGCCAATGAGTTATTCAGTCACACCTGTGTACTGAAGCCTCCATAAACCCCCAACGACAGGGTTCAGGGAGCTTCCCAGTTGGTGAGCACATGGAGATTTGGGGAGAGTGGGCTTCCATGCTTTCTCCCCATACCTCATCCTATACATGTTTTCTATCTGGCTGTTGCTGAGTTTTATCATTTTATAATACACCGGTTAATCTAGTTAATAGAATATTTCTGTGAGTTCTATGAGTCACTTGAGCAAATTAATTAAAGCTAAGAAGGGGTTCGTTGGAACCTCTGATCTGTGGTACAAGGGTCAGAAGCACAGGTGACAACATATACTTGGTGACTGGCACCTGAAGTGTGTGTGTGTGCATTCCTGCTGGACTGAGCCCTTAACATGTGAGATCTGATGCTATCTACAGGTAGATAGTGCCAGAATTGAGTTGAATTATAGGACACCCAGCCGTTTGAGCACTGCTACGCTCTCTCATTGGAAATGGGGTGCTCAGGACCACTTAATGCTTTCCAGGCTCCGGCTTCTGTGAATTCATGACAACAGCAACCTCTGAAACATACACATGTACCTTTGCCACAAAAAACTTCTGATAGACACATAAGAAATTAATAAAAGTTGCTAAGAAAAGGGGTAAGGGACCTAACGTTGGTTGGATGAGGGGCAAAAATATTCCAGAAGGAATTACTACTACTATTTATCTTTTGATAGTATGTGATTTTTAAATATGTGATCTCATTAGATTTTCCAAATACAAATAAACAAGATAATTATCATTTTTTTAAAAAAAGGCTGAAGAAAATGTAGTTTTATATACTTCAGAAAAAAGAAAATTGAGGGAGGATTTGATTATAGCGTTCAGTAGGCCAAGAAATGTGAATAAAGAAAGAATCACTATAAAGGGGCCAGAAAAATGATTTAGGAGACAAGACTCTAGGAGACACTTTCTGATAAGCAGAGCAGTAACTCTTGCCCATTTCCTTTGTTTTTGGCCACGAATGGTTAAAGGCTCCTGTGAGAGGGCTGCAAGGGGACGAGTGTCCACAACAAGTGGATAGCTTAGATCCTGATACCAGCTACTGGAAATTATCCAGGGCCCAGGAAAGAAGTACTGGTAAGCTGCAGTTGCCAGCACGGTGCTTGGTAGATGTAAATATTTGTGGGTCTGCTAAATTAACGGTAAGACTATAATTCATAATATCTTGCACACAAACTAGATTGGTAAGTTTTCAGTGGATGACTTTATTACCATTCCGAACTCAGTTAGATGGAACAGTACTCCTCAATGACTGAGAAATCAATCTTCCTCAATCTTCATGTATCACCATCTGCAAACATTGCTCTCTCTCACAGATTACCTGCCTTCAGCTATGGATGACACAGTGAGATGCATTTCATTCTCCTCTTCCTGGACACACAGAACAATGACCTTTTCTAACCTCCCTTGGAGCCAGGCAGAGGTCAAGTTTTTGCATTCTTGTTGAAAGGGTATGGGTCTACCACTTTCAGGCCCAGCCAGGAGATATTATGCATGATTGCCCATGTTCCCTTCTGCTGTCGTTTAGGTAGTCATGCATTTAAGACAACACCTCAAGGTGGAGGGGGCATGGGTTCCTGATTCACTACTTGAAAGCAATCTGCTAAGAATGAACCACCTAATTCACACTGGTCTCTGACAAGAGAAATAAACATTTATTAAGTTAAGACACTTGGCTTTCAGGAGTGTTTGTTAGACTACCTAGCATCAACTACCTTGAGTAATTCATTGCTAAACTGGTACACTGGTAATAACCATGGACTAGTGATGAGTCTACTTAATTCCAATCCTCTCCATTTCTCATTGCTGATTTACTCTATACTCACCAGAAATTATTTTTCATAGGACTTCTTGATGACCATGTCAGTCTAGAATTATCCATAGTACCTCTATGTCTATTTCTTCCTCCAATTCAACTTCCCCGTAGGGGACCTGGCATTACCCCTCTGTGTAGATACAACCATGGAGGATCAGGTCCTAACGAGATCGTATCTAGAGGGCCCTGTTCTGCAAGGTTTATGGTTTATTTTGCTATACCTTGGATTCATATGTTGGTTTAAAATAAAAAGTGACATGATTTTTGAAGGTTGAAGCTGAGTGGCTGAACCAAATTTCTATAATCAAGTTAACATATATTTTCCCCCTGAGTCTGTACTAGGTCATTTCTTAAAAATTATTTTTTCTATCCTATGAATCTATATGTTTACATAAGCATTAGCTATTATTCCCAACGTCTATGTTATGGACGGAAAATAGGATTCTTCTCGTGTCCCAACTCAAATCAAACAGTAAAGCATTGTTTACATTATACAAGGTTTACATTGCACAGGACTGTTTATATTCTACAAGCATCCTGAGGTCATATCTAGACCCAATGGGAAAAAATGTCATAATAGATTAGTAAGGACTGTAATGAAGATGGAAGGGGAAGAAAGTGGTGGCATATGTGCTAGGCTTTTATTTCCCCAACTGAGGTCATTTCCTTGTCATGTACAGTAAAAAATCACAATGTTACTGTAGTTGCTCATGTGCTGCAATCCACTGCCCACCCATCCACGCATCTAACATTTTTGAGGACTTAATCTGTGCCAAGGACTCTACTCTCTGCCTGAAAGGCAAGTGAAAAATACAACCCAGGTCTTCCCTGAAAGAGCACATAAAGGAAGACTCATCTCTGAATAGTGACACAAGATAATGGCTGAATGGGTGCTTTCTTTTATCGTGCACTTGCAGGATAGAAAGCAGAGAGAAAAATAGCTCCAAAGAGTTGGACAGTTATATTATCATTGATTTTCGAGTGACCACCAATTAAAGGGCATGCTTAGCAGCTAGAAATGAGGACCTCATTAGATGACTACAAGAGCCAGACACTTTCAAAACTTTCCCCTAAACTCTCAGTTCCATTTTCATTTCATGAAGAGACAGCTTGGGAAGTCGGAGGTCACGCTCTTGTATGTCCACAACAGGGATGATTTAAGGCACCGGTAAGCTCCTGCTGAGCTGCCACCTAAGGTCATACGACTGTGAATCATGGCGGGACATAATGACTTGGGCAACATTCTTTCCTGCAAATACGTACAAGATGGATGGTGAATAGTATTGAAGTATAATATATGGTGCCGATCATGAATTTAAATTCCCTCAGAAATGGAGGAGAAACAATTAGCAAAGGGCATTCTTGACTTCGTTGAGCAGCGATGCCTCTCTGACTCCCGAGACACTCATTTTCAGCAGTCAGGCCACAAGATGTGTCTTCAATTTCTGCAAAATCTAGTTCTAGCTAGATTTTGGGAACTAATGGGAACATGATCTTAATGGATGTCTCATGTTTCTCATGCAGTGTGGCTGTGGAAGTTTATGGGATGGAGTCAACAAAAAAGACAGGTCCTTTTTTACAGCATTCTTTATATCTGTTCAATCTTGTCACTACTATAGTGTCCTACTAAAAGGACGTTTCAGGGATTGTGTGAGGCCTGGTACAGTGTGTTTTTATAGTGAGAGTGGGTCAGCGGATGGAGAATCACATGAGAGAAAACGAGAGGATGAGGTGCTATTCCTGGCTCCGGCTTCACCTCAGAGAATGACCTTGGCAGAAGCACTTAACCTCACTTTGAATCTTTGAACCTCAGTTTTCTCATCTGTGAAATGAGGAAAGAACATCTGCCCCTTTGCTCCCTCTCAGGATTGTTGGAGGATTAAACAGATCAGGGCTATAACCTGAACTACGGTGAACCCATGAGGAAAAAAATCAGACATCGCTTAACTATATAATATTCTTTTTAATCATTACTAATTTCCAAAGGTGAAGAAAACCTTGTTAAAAAAATATGTAAGCTGATTGTTTTTCTGGAAACAAAATAAAGGCTCAACTAGCAACCCTGCATTAAAAAAGAGAACCTGAAATTCACATTCCAAATCTACTTCGAGACAGAAAGACCCCCAAATTCCTTCCAGTTTCCTAAGATTTTTCCACTATATTTTTTTTTCGTTATTGTCTTCTTCATAAAACGTTAGTTATATTTTGGGGTTTTGCTATTGCATAGTTTAGCATATATAAGGAAATCGTCTTTCCAATTCACAAATAAAAAAGGGAGTACAGGAGAGAAGAAGGAAGAGAGGGAAGGAGGAAGGAATAAACAGAGAACAAACCCACGTGGCTAAAAGAAACTGACCTGAGAAGACAAAACAATTCATAATTTAAAATACTATATAATACAAATGAAGTTGAAGATGTGTTTGCCCAGAAGAGGACTGACTGGAAGTAAACTGATATGATTTTCTGGATAACCCCCTGTAATTCCCTGCTTTAGTGAAACAGTCAGTCATAGAAGAGCTCTATCTACAGGGAAATTATGAAAGAAATAATCTTCATTTCTCCATGATTCTTTAAAACCAAACTGGACTTTATTCCTTCTTATTTCTCTCTCAAACTCCACTCCTCGACATAGAAAATAGCATTCTGGAATGACTTAGAATTAGAGATCAGTCAATATTTCATGATTTTAAGGTTCTTCATTAGGAACAATGTGAATTCGGGCCCAATAATCCTAATCCTAGCTTTTTCTTTAGTTCTATAGTTCTATTAGGCCATGTTGTTAGAGCGCTGTTTACACTTATTGCCAATAGTCTCTGGATTGGAGGTCAAACTGTTACTTACCTTCTTCAGCATACCCTTCAACGATTAAATGCCCCCAAGGACTTTTAAGAATCATTTTCATCTTGTAAATATTTTTTAATTGACATCTTAACTTTATAGTTGCTTCCCCTGTGAGGGAAAGAGACTAGGGTGATGGAGGGGTTTTGCTTCTTACTTTGTATTTTTTCAAGGACTTATTACTTTTTAAATTAAAATCAAGGAACCAGCACAAGAATGCTAGTAAGGTATAAGTGAGATGTAATGCTTGGTGTGCATAAGGGTTCAATAGTCCACTGTGAGAGTGCAGCCTGTTGAACAACCTCAGTGATAAGTGGGAACCACTTGTCCAAGACTATTTTATTTAAGATGCAATACTCATTTCTATCCCCTTCAATACATTTTAAGTACCCCAAGCTAGAATAATGGGGCTAGAGGTGCAAGAAGAGTATTATACCAAACAGGGGCAATATAAAAAAAACATTACAATCAAATTTTCCTTGTTAAAAATATAAGTTAAAAACCTAAATACAATATTATTCCACAGAGTTTTAAGGTATATTAAAAACATTGTGATAGGATGTTTCAAAAATTATGGCACAATCCCCTTCTGACACCCTCATTCCTGAGTCACCACTTCAGCAGGACTGGGCTTTGGCATACTCAACCCACATGATGAGACAATAGCAAAAGAGCTTGATGGCTCAGTTGCCGAGGACTAGCCCACTAGGTTCTGAAGACAAGTGGACCAGGTGCTCCCACTGTCCATGCCAACCACCAAACCTGTGAGTGAGGCTGTCTCAGACCAGCTCTCACTCAGCTGATCCATCAGTTGACTAAAACTGCATGAAGGAGCCCAGATAAAACCAAAAGTAAAACACTACCCAGATGAATCCAGTCCCAAATTGCCAAGTAATTGCTATTTTAAGCCACTAAGTTTTTTGTTGTTGTTGTTTTGTTTTGTATATCTTTATTGGAGTATAATTTCTTTACAATGGTGTGTTAGTTTCTGCTTTATAATAAAGTGAATCAGTTATACATATACATATGTTCCCATATCTCTTCCCTCTTGTGTCTCCCTCCCTCCCACCCGCCCTATCCCACCCCTCTAGGTGGTCACAAAGCACCAAGCTGATCTCCCTAAGCCACTAAGTTTTGAGGTGGTTTGTAATACAGCAAAAGCTAATCTATACTATAATACGATTTGGTCAAGTGGGTTTATCCTTGAGAATGCAAGGTTGGTTCAGTATCAGCCAGTCAAATCATGTGATTCACTGTATTAGTTAAATAAAAGGAGAAAATCATATCATCATTCTTTTTAGATAGAAGAGATAAAAAGCATCCCATGAGGTTCAAACTCTATTGGGTAGGGTAAATTTTATAAAACTAGATCCAAATAATAACTATCTTTCCTTGATAAAGGCTATATGCCAAAAATACATGGCACATGTATACACTAACAAAAATTATTATACGACTAATTTTTTAAAAAAATTAGCATTTCCTTTAAGGAGAGAATTGAGATAAAGATTTCTAACATTACTGGTCTATTGGAACTGACCTTTTTGGAGCTGTGTATTGAGAGAAATAGAAAGAGAGAGAAGGTTTAGAAGAATATAGATTAAAATGTCATATTTATAGATTGTTTTGATTATGTATTTCATTGGAAACACAGGAAAATCAATAAGCTATTAAATCTAAGAAAAGAGCTCAACATAGGGGCTGGAAAAAAATTAATGCACCAAAATCAATTGTGTTCCTCCATACCATCAATATCTAGATACAATACAAGATGAATTTACCATACTAACAAAACCTATAGAGAGTATGGGGTTTCACCTAATAAATTATGCAGAAAATCTTCATAATGAAAACTTTATTAGAGGACACATGAGTAAAAGAAATATATATCACAGGTATGGATGAGATGACTTACTATAATAATATAAATGTCCTTATATTAATCTATAAAATTAAATGCAACTGTAATAAAAGGCCAAGCTCTCTTTTTTGAGGGACAGCATAAAAAAGTGATTCTAAAATGTATCTGGGGGACTTCCCTGGTGGTGCAGTGGTTGAGAATCTGCCTGCCAAGGGAGGGAACATGGGTTCAATCCCTGGTCCAGGAAGATCCCACATGCCACGGAGCAACTAAGCTGGTGCAACACAACTGCTGAGCCTGCACTCTAGAGCCCACGAGCCACAACTACTGAAGCCCACGAGCCTGGAGCCTGTGCTCCGCAACGAGGGAAGCCACTGCAGTGAGAAGCCTGTGCACCACAACAAAGAGTAGCCTCCTGCCCCACCCCTCGCTGCAACTAGACAAAGCTCACACGCAGCAATGAAGACCCAACGCAGCCAAAAAAAAAGAAAAAAGAAAAAAAAAGAGTAGATTGCTCTATCTCCTATAAAGACATTAAAATAAAATAAAATGTATCTGGAAGAATAAAGTTCTCCATACAGCTAAGGTAGTTTTGAAAAATAAGCTCAAAATGGAGAATGTGCCCTACACATTAAGATATATTGGGAAGTCATGATAGATAAGAACTGTGTGATGCCCTTGGAAGAAACAGCAAACAAGAAAACAAATCAAACAGGTGGCCTAGAAATAGAGCTATATACAGAGAGGAAGTTGGCACATGAAAGAGATGGAATCATAGTCCAATGGAGGAAGTTGAATTACAGCTTTTGGGGAAACAGTCTCATTGTCAAAAGAGATATGAGACTGGATCTTAACCTAGTGATATCACTTATGTTGTACCCAGTCCTATATAGCTCACCTAATCTTCACAAAAAAATCCACAAGGCATAAACTATTATCCTCATTTTACAGGTGGAAAAACTGAGGTATGAGAGATAAAATGACTAGCCTAAGAAGTACATGGTGGAGCTGGAACTTAAACCCCACAGAAATCATTCTATTAACCATTATGTTATATAATTCCACCTAATGTACAAAACTAAAATACAATAGTTTTAATATCTAAATGTGAAAAATAAAATCTAGAGAGAACAAAAGAAATTGCAAGGGAATATATTTGTGATTTCAGGGTAAGAGATGAAATAGATCTTTGAAAAATAAAGAAACATACATTGTATGAAGCAAAAGTGATGAATTTAACTATATTAAAATTATAAATCTATTAATATAAAAAATCTGATTTAAAAAAATGGGCAGAAGAGCTGAATAGACATTTTTCCAAAGAAAACATACAGATGGCCAACAGGCACATGAAAAGATGCTCAACATCACTAGCCATCAGGGAAATGCAAATCAAAACAACAATGAGAGATCACCTCACACATGTCAGAATGGCTATCATAAAAAAGAACAAAACGAACAAGCCTTGGCGAGGATGTGGAGAAAAGGGAACCCTGGTACACTGTTGGTGGGAATGTTAACTGATGTAGCCACTAGAGGGGTGGGATAGGGAGGGTGCGAGGGAGACACAAGAGGAAGAAGATATGGGGACATATGTATATGTATAGCTGACTCACTTTGTTATAAAGCAGAAACTAACACACCATTGTAAAGCAACTATACTCCAATAAAGATGTGAATAAAAACAAAAACAGAACAACCATATAATCCAGTAATTCCACTCCTGGGTATATATCTGAAGAAAACAGAAACACTGATTTGAAAAGATGCATGCACCCACATCCAGTGTTTATAACAGCATTGTTTACAATAGCCAAGATATGGAAGCAACCTAAGTGTCCATCAACAGATGAACGAACAAAGAATACGTGCCATATATACACAATGGAACACTGCTCAGCCATAAAAAATGATTAAATTGTGCCATTTGCAACAACATAGATGGACCTGGAGGGTATTATGCTTAGTGAAATAAGTCAGACGAAGACAAATACTGTAATGATATCACTTATAAGTAGAATCTAAAAAATAAGACAAATGAATGAATACAACAAAACAGAAACAGATTCACAGATATAGAAAACAATCTAGTGGTTACCAGTGGGGAGAGGGAAGCGAGAGGGACAAGATACAGACTGGGAATTAGGAAGTGCAGACAACTATGTATAAAATAAATGAGATACAAGGATATATTGTAGGGCATGGGGAATATAGCCAATATTTTATAATAACTTTCAATGGAGCCTAATCTATAAGAATATTGAATCACCATGTTGTACACCTGAAATTAACATAATAATGTAAATCAATTATACTTTAATAAAAAATTAGAATTTTATGTACAATAAAGGATACCAAAGTCAGACTGAAAAACAGTTGATGGGTAGAAGACATGTACATTATCTAAAACCCAATAAAGGACTCAACATCTGAATACAAAAACTTCTACATCTCTAAAGACACAGAATACTCAATAGAAAAATGAGCGAAGGTCATGATAGGCAATTCACAGAATGGAAAACATGAATAGCAAGAAAGTATATGAAGACCTAACTTTTCTAGAATCAGAGCAATGCAGAATTAAAACACCTTACTTCATATGAATCCACACATGCCAAATTTCCAGAAGTTAAAATGCAAATTACGCCGTGGAGCAACTACGCTTGTGCATCACAACTACTGAGCCTGCGCTCTAGAGCCTGGGAGCCACAACTACTGAGCCCGCGCGCCTAGAGCCTGTGCTCCGCAACAAGAGAAGCCACTGCAATGAGAAGCCTGCTCACCGCAACGAAGAGTAGACCCCGCTTGCTGCAACTAGAGAGAGGCTGAGTGTAGCAACGAAGACCCAATGCAGCCAAAAATAAATAAATAAATTTTTTAAAATGCAGATTAACAGCATGTGGTGACAAAGGATATGGCAAGAGAGAAATTCCAAGTATTGCTGGTGAGGGGAAAATGGTACAGCTATTCTGGGGAGGAATCTGTGAAATAAGGCATATATATGACTTCTACCTCAGCCATTCCACGGCTGCACTGTTACTCTGCACTGTTACTCAACGGGACATGTGGAAAGAGTGTATTAATGCTTTATGGTGGACATAAAGTGTTGAAAATAGCCTAAGTATGTATCACCAGGGTAATGGATAAGCAAAACATGGTATTAACATATGGTGGAATATTAGACAGTGGCCAGAAGCAATAATTTCTATGGAGCAACACAGACAAATTTTAAAACAATAATTTTGTGTAGAAAAAAATAAAAGAATAGGATGTGATTTTTAGTCGATACTACTTTTGCAAAAATTAGAAAATACAAAACAATTCAGTATTTCAAATATATACACATGTTTAAAATAACTATGAAAGGTGAGTTGGGAAATTACATATTAAATGGCTCAAATGGTGCTATACAGGGGAAAATAAAGGAAATAAATCTGGCAGAGGAACGTCGGGGCCAAAACCAATCTTAAAAGTATTAGAAAATAGAGTGACCGTACACACTGATGGTAGAGTAACATGAACTGAGGCGTATGGTCCCTTTTGAGTAAATGCCTTAAATACAAACTAAAAATATAATGTCATAAGATTTACAAGCACTATAAAAATATTTAGCATTATTGCAGTAGATAGTAGAAATATATAACCTTTCAACTTAAATAAAAACAAGACTGATGAAATACCATCTTTGTTCCCATGTCACCCATGCTAAGGAAGAAATAATAAATCAGCTTTTAAGATAGAATTTTTTTACAATGAGAGATAAAAAACAAACAAAAAGAAACCCTAACTGTTTATCCCATGAAGGGAGAGAAAAACAATTTGAAAAGTCAGAGTAGAACTCTCTGAGGACAATATTTAACATCAATTTTTGTAAAACAATTTTAAGAAGCTGGTTTTGAATTGTTTATAGAGTTTCTAATTAGCATGCTGAGGAAATACAGGGTCCATCTTAATCCAGAAGCAAATAAAAAGTTCTGACTCTTAAAATTCTAGGCTCTAGAGTAGGTGCGTGCGGGTGTGCTGGTGTGTATGTGTGTGTGTGTGCACATCTGCTGTGTGTTTTCAATAAACTCAAGAGTACATAAGCGTGTATGTTATTACCTTGTAACAATTCTTGAGCAAGTCTAACTGAAGGTCAGTAGCAAACAAGTAGATGCCGCTTGGGTGGCCCCCCAAACTCTCAGGTAATGCGCAGATCTGGCTTGGCAATCATGTTCTGCTTTTAGACATAATTCAGTTTTATGTTCTTGTTAGCACTGAAAGACTAACTTGAATATTCTGCAACTGATGAAATGGACAACAGAGCAGTAACCTAGAGTTTACAAGTATTTGGGGCAGTAAAACTTTAGTTCTAGATTTAACTTGGATTTTAGTCCTAATTTAACTTGGATTTTCTACAACGCATTTTTTTCCTATAAACTGGAGGTATATACCACCATAATCCTAAAAAACCTGTGACTTTGGGCTTCTGGGGTCTAAGCCTTCTCTCTAAGTGACTGAAAGGTACAACTGGATATTAGACCTGTCTAAAAATTGTCCTTTTCTGTCCTCACATACAAGGGTTCAGCTTGATTTCTGGATAGCTGTCATTAAAAAAAAAATGTGCAAAGAGCTAATGCCTTTTGCTACAAGACAAAACAATTTCTCCTGGACATGCGGTAATAGGAGGCAATGCCATGTGTTGGAAGCATGCACATATTTTATGATAGATATTAATCTGGAGGTTAACAGCTAGATGCTCTGGTTGAAGTAGTTTATTTCAAACATACATATAATGTTAACCCACTTTGTAACAAAGTCTTCAACATTTCATATGCAAATTCGTTTTTCTTTCTAGTTTAAGCCCAAGGAAATCCCTATAAATCTTGTCTCCAAAGAGAAAATATAAAGAATTCATAAGACTAAAGAGTTCTTATCAATTGTATAAAAAACTAGAGCTGTACTAACTAGACAAAAATGTAGACGTCTAAGAGAATGTCCAACAAATAGAAAAGTAGAGGACTGCACTGAGATTGCAATCCTGAGAAAAATACATTATTTCTAAATGAAAAAGTAAAAGGAGATAGTATAAATTAAAGCCAGAAGAAAAATTTTAAACCTACAAAAATACGAGTCAGTACAAAGTTAAAAACCCATTAATTTTACTATATACCCAAAAGATTCACAAAAGATCTCATGAATATCACAAATTAAAATAAAACAAACAAAAGCCAGAAATATTGTTTTCCCCAAATGGTACTACTACCTGCTTATTGCTTCAGTGGTAAGAAGAAAAATTATCTTCAAATAGTTAAATTGTATACCTACTTATATTTTAACTCTTAGGTGGATCTTGCTATATAATATATAAGATCTTTAAAGAAAACTTGTTGATTGTTTATTTTGGCATCTCTTAGGAAATTCCTATTTAATAAGATAAATCTCCTTAGATAACTCTTAAATAAAAATAGATGCAAATATAGTATGTTTCATATCATTCATTTTAGACCTCTAAGAGTTGGAAAAGCTCAACCTGGAGAAGAAACTAGTTTTATTGAGGGAAAAAACTACTTTCCAGTTTAGAAGAGAAGGGATTATCCCATTTCTGTAGAGGAAGCAATCAGGAAGATACAAAAAGAATGATCCTTGCCTAGTGCTAAGGCCAGAACTACTGTGAATATTGTACCAGATCTTGTAAAAACAGCCACTGTGCTGGCACTCACAGGCCTGGGTCATGGTGTGTTCAACGATAAAACTTTGTTCCAAAGGATGGAACTCCTTTGGGCCAAAAAGCTTTCACCTGCATTATTCCATTAACCTCACTGTTTTGTTATGGGAAGTGTGTTTATTTTTTGAAATGACATTGAAATATATCCTTAAAAGAACACTTTAGGTCTCAACAAGATCCTCTGCTCTTTCAGCCAACACATTACCTTTTAGAAATCAACAGTCTACTTCTTTCTTTAAATCATCACATTTCAAAGCTGTAGCAGCTAATAAATGTTAATATAATTTTTCCAAAACTGCAATCTCCCTAAATTTCTATGCTGTCTTCTTTATCCTGTCTTTTCAAGGTAAAGGTATCTTTCCAGTTTTCTTAGCATTATCAGGATTATGGATTTTGTTCATCGTTAAAGTTCATTATTTATGGACATAAGTTAATGTAAATGCAAAAATATCTCGTATTATTCACAAGCTGGCTGACTTAAATCACTCGCTCTGAAAGCAACTTCACTGCTCTCCAATCTGTTCAAATGCACGGAAATATAAATTCAGGGTGATGTGGCTTTTCTGCAATGCTTTCTTTTCAGGCTGCAGTCTACATGACAGCGTTATACCTTATCCTTGCTGCGGCTGTTGTTCAATCTATAAAATCTCTCTTGAAGACCCCCAAAACAGCTTGTAATTTAAACTTTTACTCTTGGTGACTCACTGTTTTCAAATTGCCATCTCTGACCATATCCCCCTTCCAGGGGAATTTATGCAGACTCTTAACCCATAATTGCTTTACTCTTTACCTCTATTTCTGGGTTCTTAAATTAACTGTTACATCAGTGTTCTTCATTACTCAAATTATTTTTTCTTAAGAACTTCTCCTGGAAGTAAGTTCATGCTATTTTTGACGAGCAAACATTTGACTTCTGAAGGAATTCTTATGGAAATGGGTTTATATCCCAAATGCACCACCAAAAATCTTTGTGACCTTGCATAAACGTCCCATACCATTTCAGGTGCTATCTTGGCTTGACTCCAAAGTGAACTGATCAAAACTATGAGCATCTAGCTGTTATGCACTTTTGTCTCAGTTTGGTCAATGAAACTCTCAAAAATCCATCAGATTTTCATTATCTTTATCATTAGCCTGTTTGTGTAAAATAAGTTACCATTTATGGAGCCAGTGTTCTCCTTTATTCCGGCATCCAATCATCGTAAATATTTCTCATGGACACATTCTTAGAAGGCCTATGAATAACCTGGCCTCTTACTGATTCTCCCTTTTGGAGTCTTACTAGCCAGACTTCCCCAATAACTTTCAGAGAGAGTTTTCCCCCTTTCCGGGTCTTCTTTTTGACTTCTATACGCCATAGAACTTTCAAAAGTCATCACACCAATACTAATATTACCACATACCCTCCAAAAAGCTCCAAGCTGTTTATGCCTATTCATTAAGTTAATACTTTATCAAAACTTGTCCAATTGAGTAGTTTTAGCACAGATATTTTACACATTTTAGCACAGACATGCTCTGTTTAAGGCTGACAGATCCATTAGGAATTAACTTTCTGGTACATTTTCCCTCTGACATTTTCCTCACAACTGCGTTTCCTCATAAGTGAGCCATCAGTTATCACTTGCCTATAGAAAGGCAGATAAGAGAAAAGAAAGCTAAGTGAGAAAAGATATGTAAATAGACTAGCACAATATTGGACACATAATAAGTATTCAATAAATGATAGCAAGTATTCTTACCCTTATCCTCACATTAGTTTATATGTATTAAAAACAGATTACTGGACTCAACTCTTACTTCCATTTCTCATTAGATCCTCACAGAAACCTTGGAGGAAGTGAGGTTTTATCCCCATTTTACAGGTTGGGAGACTGCAGCCTAGAGGGCTTAAGTACCTTAACTGAAGTCATATAGTCAAGAAATAAGCCTATATTTGTCACAATCACTTGCCCATGCTTTGACGTGACACCACCACCCATCATTTACCCAGCTTCACCAAGGTACTACTAAATTTTTTACTCTTATTCTCCTCTCTTTGCTTCATACTGCCATTGCCACCAACCCAGTCAAATTCACTTTTAATTTTCCAATGTTAGTGAAGGGAGTAGAAGGTGGAAATTGAGGTTATTCAAGGATGACTTCATCTTAACTTCCAGCCTTCGTCTACCCATTCTCTGCTCCAGTCACACGCAGAGTATTTGCTATCTCTTCCATAAGTCTTGACTTTTCTTGTCTTTATGCCACTTTTCTTTTCTCCATTTGCAATGAATCTCCCTTTCCTTTGGTTCGTCACCATTTCTTACTCTATACTCTCCATTAAAATTCAAATCTACCTTTAAAGCCCAACTCATATACCAGTGCTGTCCTGCAGTCTCCTGGATCTGCCAAGTCAGAACTAACCACTTGCTCCTCCGTGCTCCTGCAATGGCAATGATGTCAGAAGGGCGAGTGATTTTACAGCTCGCTCACCACCTGCAGGAAATATGTCCTATTTGCCCTTCCACATCCTTTCTCCACTCAACTCTATATGGATGGCTTGCATGGCCTGTCTTAGTAAGTGTCCTTGCTCTGGCTTCTGTTTGGCTCACCAATGAAGAGAACCAATAGAAGATTGTAGGGAATGAAGGAGGGGAGTGAAGTTAGGGTATTAATTCTTTCCAAATTGCTGGGAGTTGGCTGCATCCCCCAACTAACGTATAGTGCTTCTCTGTGGGGCATCACAGCATCTTTGGGGAGGACTCTCTCTCCAGCAAGGCTTCCTTTCTCTTTCATCTCCTGTAAAGTAGCCACACTTTTACTGAACACAGGGCACTACACTATCTCTTGATTCTCTACATTGGGCTCAATTTATCCTTATTGATGTACCCCTGATTTCCTGCTGAGACCCTGTCTGATGAACTTCGTAATATGCTCTTCTAAGCTGTTAATTTTACAAACCACATTATTACACCTATTAGAAGAATGTCTTCAGGATGTGTCAGTAAGCTCTGACTGATGATAATGGTAAACAGCTAGAATTTATGGAACATAAAGCATGCTTTGGTTACTCTCTTGAGTACACCGTGTGCATTATTCTAATTAATTTAAATCACTATTAGCTAAGCAAGGCACACAGATGCTAAGAGGTTCCCAGAAGTAACTTGCTCATGGTCACTCCAGTGTCTCAGTAGTGTTTAGGACTCAGATCTGTCCAAAGCCTAAACCTTAAGTTCTAGGTCTAAGCAGTGGGTCTCAAACTTGAGTATGCATCAGCATCACCAAGAGAGCTTGCTGAAACAGGTAGTGGGCCCCACCCCCAGAGTGTCCGAGACTGTAGGTCTGGAGCAGGGCCCAAGACTTTCACTTCTAAAAATTCCTACGTGCAGCTGATGTGCTGGTCTGGGTACCAGACTTTCAGAACCACTAGTCCAGGCATTTTAGGTCCAGAATTTCAGGTGTTAGAATAATTTTCTGGTGATAAATTGTCGGAAAAAAAAAAAGCACTGCATTTTCCTGATTGTAAGGAGGTAATACATTCAATCTTAAAGAGTCAATAATGGGGCTAAGTATTTAAGAAAGAAGAGTTATTCTCCAGGAAGATGGGAGGAGATGGACATTCTAAGGACAAGAATGCCCTTTCAGGAAACTTGCAAAGGGAACAGAAAAATAACATAGTAAGATTCTGCTATCCAGTGTTCACAGAACATGAGTAGGATACTCTTGACTGTAAAATGGGAAGCCAACTTTTGTTGACCATATACATACCTTATTCAGTACAAATGTTTATTAAGAATCTCCAAAAGCTAGACACTAGGCATCAGGGCTACACTGATAGAGCAGATAAAGTGCCTGGCCTCAGGGAGCTTGTGCTTCAGATGATGTCCATCCGCTAGATAGACTGAATGATGGATACTATGTTGGGTTCACACTTCGTCTCAAGAAAAAAATATATCCATAGACGTGATCCAGGAGTCAAATGGCAAAAGAGCTAGCCTCAAAGTGAGTGTTAATTTCATTAAATGGTAGGTAAAAATTATTTTATATGCCGAGATAGGCCCTGCTTAAAAGACACACTATTCCTCCAAACGTATTATACAAGCCAGCTTATGAACCTGTGACTTTTTCTAGGAGAAATGTTGCCTTCTTTCCCAAGAAGGGAGTGGTAGTGGTCGGGGTGGAAATAGTTTCATCATCAGAGGCACAGTCTCACTACTACTGCTCAGCTCCAATTCGCAACCTTCTGAATGGTTTCCAGACTAAGTCATTTAGCAAAGTGATGAAGAAAAAATGGCCCATTAATCTTATGATGCGTGTTATAACTTAACTCTGGGTTTAGCATAGGAAAAATATTATTTGCATTGATTAGAAATATGCTTTATGGCTGCATATATTATTCACTCTGAACATTCTAAAATTATTAGCTGGGTTGACATGATGAACTGCACAGGAGTACTTCTAGATGACATCTCAATGTCATCTGTTACTCACATCATATAGGTCTAGGAATCAATATGTATTTTACTCAATATGAGATCTTATTCCAAACACCAAAATATGCCTGTTTTTATTCGATGGTTATCATCATGAAACTACCAGCTAAACATCATTTAGAAAATTCAAAGCAAGTAAATTACTGTATTAACTGTCCAACTATGATTATGACTTTCCTCCACTTATAGCTGAACCTAATATAATGATCTGGTCAGTCTGACTAGGAGGATTTATTCATTAATTTACTCAAATGTTCTGAGGTATATTTTGAAGGACTTAAATTATGGTCTGCTTTGTAGGATCCAACAGTAAGGGTGCAGGTTTATCTCCTACAAGCTCTGTGACCTTGCCCAAGTGACTTAGCATCTCTGAGCCTCACTTTCCTAATTTGTAAAATGGAAACAATAATAGAACCCAAGTTGTAAAGCTGAAGGAAAAAAAAGTAATATGGTAATGTATTTTGGCACAAAAGAGCAGTTACGCTGATGGTCATTATTTGTGAATACTGTTGCTAAGATTATTGAAAACCTGTTGTGTGTTAGGTGCTGTTCAAGGACTAGAATTTTAAGACTGTTCTTCACCTTTATCCCAGTTTTACCTGCAAAGTTCTGCCATGCACTGGAAAAACATACCGGTATTTCTAGGGAAGGGGACCACTCAGGTGACATTTTTGTTTCACCAGGTATATAAAGTATACAAAGGTTATAGTGTATCTTTTAAGTCCTTTGGACGTCTAGTTACCTTTCACTAGAATGATTCTAGTAGATCCTGATAGATACCTGAGACAAGGTCAGGTCAGTGATGCTGGTACCTTTTCGGGCTTAAGAGCATAGGGCAGAAACACAGGAAGAGAGGTCTTCCTTTTCCACTCCTGTTACTAAGAACCCTCTCGAATAATGACAATCTGAAACAGATCACTACATTGTTGCATGTTGTAGAATCAAAGCAGTGTACAAAGCAAAGAGCACTGGCCTCCATTATACTTGCATTTCACTCGAGATTCACTTTTCTAGACCGTGGAGAAAGCAGATGTTCCAACACTTTCCAGGTACTGGAATATTACAATCTGGCAATCTCCACCACTGCATGTTTGATCACACTATTCCCTGCAAATGGAATGCTGTTCCATCAAGGTCAGATTGACCAGTGCAGATACCTGATTTTATCGTACGGTCAGAACCAAATTAACTTACTGAAATTCTGCCCAGCTCAGGGTCTACCTTCTCTGTGAAACCTCCTGTGAGATCCCAAGTTACAAACAACTCTGTCTTCTTCAGAAGACAGTGTATACTATATAAATAGTAATTTACATACAAATATATGTATATGTGTGTGTATTTCTTTGTTACATTAAGTTACAGCTCCTGTGGTCTCTCTTCTTAACTAAACTGGACGCCCTTATCATCACAGTGGCCATGTACATCATTGTATCCTCCAAAAAAATCCAGATAATAATATCATGGATTCGGTATATAGTTGTTTAATAGAAAACAATTAACTAACCACTGCAGAATACTAGTGTCTCTCAAGGTGTGTTCCGTGGATCATAAATCCTATGAGACAGTCCATGAAGGAAAAGATTTCAAATAAATTTGGGATCTGTTGTCCACTACATCTCCTTATCAGAGACTCATAATTCACAAGACTCGTAAAAAGCTCTGTAGCAAAGAAACTGTTTGACCCAGTATTTCTCTTACAAGAGTATCAGTTCTGGAAGTCAAGGACATTTTCCACCTCTAATACAACATCTCTACTGCCTAGTAGAGTGCCTGGCACTTAGTAGACACCTAATAAATATTTGAATAACTTTCAACATACATTCCCCTTTTAAGCTATAGAAGAAAAACACAGTATATAGTAGATTTTGATTTACTTGGGGAGAATAATAATATGAATAGATAAATTTACACAAATCATTTTGAAGTATATATATTTGATAATACTTTTTTCCACAAATCTACACAATTGCACATTTAGTGGTGATAGTAAATGAACTACATTTGCTTCTGAAAACTTGCTAAGAAGGATGGCTACTAAAAACTACAACTTGAACCCAAAACAATTGATTTAGTTCATTGGTCCCCACTCCTTAGCAGTTTTAATATAGAAGAAAACAGACGCATATATTTCTTTTCTGCCATAATATGACATCATATAAGGAATGTGATTTTATTCGCTAGAAATAAGATTTGCTTTTGTTATTTTAGTACATTTGATCACATAAGAATAATTCTAGATTTTTTTCCCCTCCTGTGACTCTCATAGCATCCCCATCTAAAATAGACTTTGGAGATTTAGATCAAATGTCTTATCAATTGTCCTAGACTGCTTACTATGTGCTTTCACTATAGATTTTAATGTCAATAGAGAAAGGAGAAGGAAAAGTCAGAGGGAAATGAAACAGGTGTATGCAACACCCCTCTCTACTACCGACATTTCTCAGAATTCTGGGGGAAGTTGCATCTATAAGTGGAAAGTTTTTCACCATGGAACTCACGGTGGTTGAACTTCTCATGAAGAATTTTTGTTTCACTACTGAAGAAAAATATGTTTGATTTTACCATAACTGAAAAGTTCTCCTATTTCTACTTCTGAGGTTTGCCCTCAAGACTACTGTTTACCTAATGGAAGGGACTCCTATGCATGGAGGAAAAAGTGCACCATTTGAAGGAAAAGCTAAAGGAGTGATATTCAGGTAGCTCCTCATTCCACCAATGAAAACATACACATAGATTTTCCACTTTACACCTCATTTTCCACCTTATTTTCATGATTTTGAAATGAATATGTAGGGTCTGATGAGTTTGTCAATAGTCTATAATTATTAGTGTTATTCAAATAGAATACAAATGATAAGCCATATGTAAAAATGCTGTGTGAATAAACTGCTATACCCCAAATAATACAAATGAGTGAATGGCAGTAAATGCTAAGAGGGATTAACAACATAAAGGATATTAAAAAAATGATGACCGTATTTCATATTTATGTGTCTTTTTCTCTCTCACTCTTTTTTTTTTTTTTTTTTTTTTGTGGTCCGCGGGCCTCTCACTGTTGTGGCCTCTCCCGTTGCGGAGCACAGGCTCCGGACGCGCAAGCTCAGTGGCCATGGCTCACGGGCCCAGCCGCTCCGCGGCATGTGGGATCTTCCCGGAACGGGGCACGAACCCGCGTCCCCTGCATCGGCAGGCAGAACACTCAACCACTGCGCCACCAGGGAAGCCCTTCTCTCTCACTCTTACTCAACTCCTAAATAACTAAGAGGATATGCTCACAAATGGTAAGCATGTTTTGGATGTTCGATGTGTGTTTGTGGGAAAGAACAAAAAAAAAAAACTGCCTCAATTAGGTCAAATATCATACAAGAGATGAATGAGATTAGAGATGGGATTGGGATTTGTGTTAGTTACTCAATAGCTAACCAGTCACAGATATGACAGTGTAGTGCAATATGCAAATATACTTTTAAACAACTTCTCTTAAGTTATCTACTGTCTGTAAAGACAATCACACTCAACTGCTCTGCACTTAACCCCAGAGCTTCTGAGTTAGAATCTGTTAGAAATAGGTACAGGTTTCATTGCTTTGGCAACATTTACATGGCTCTGCATCAGGCAATACAACTGCTAAGGTCACACTCTGGGAATTCAGGAAAGCCTAGTGTCCAGTTCTGGTCGTTCTACCACCCAACTGTGATCTAGGGTAAATTCCTGATGAAAAAAAAAAGAAAAAGAAAAACCCTGAAGATGCTGCAACAGTATTTCCTACTTCACAGGGTCATCATGGGGATAAAAGGTCATTAGGATAAAGTGCCTCTCAACCAGGAAACACTGATAAATGCTACTGATGCTACCATCATCATCATCACGACCGATCAAGAACATATTGCCACATGGAAATTCAACATTCCCTGGGCCATTCACAACTTTCCTTTAAAGTACTCATATTCTATGTGGGGTCTTAACACCTTCAAATAACAGAAAATACATGTCTTTACGCCTTTTTTTCTGTAGCTAATTTTGGCATCTTTCACCTCTGTCCACTTAAGTGTTGGTTTAGCATATTCTTGTCACACAAAGAAGCTACTTCCCAAAGAGAGGAACAATGTGTCAAGTGACAAAGACATTGAGTGAAGTCTTTCACATCCTAGATTGTCCACGGTACAGCTCAGCTGGTCTCTGGGTCGGAAGGCCTGGGTCTACTTTGCTCGTCTGTTACAGGCGAAGGGACATGGTCCTTAGCATGTGGTCTGTGAAGCAGAGGCAGCTGAGGGTAGAATTATAACACAAGCAGAACTGGCTTCAATTCTTCCTTCTTA
Source organism: Pseudorca crassidens (assembly GCF_039906515.1). Taxonomy (NCBI): domain Eukaryota; kingdom Metazoa; phylum Chordata; class Mammalia; order Artiodactyla; family Delphinidae; genus Pseudorca; species Pseudorca crassidens. The sequence continues at coordinate 26,953,004 of NC_090309.1, forward strand.
GGTCTTTTTCTTCTTGTTCACCTGTTCAAGGACCTTGCCTGCCCTCTGTCCCTGCCAGGACGATGTTACATCTGCCTGGATAAGTAGGTCACCATTGTATATCAGGAAAGGTCTTATTTGTAATTATCAGGAACCAGATATGGCTAATTTGAGCAGAAAAGGAAACTTTTGGAAGTTTATGGTTAGGTCTCAGTAACTAGAAGCAGACTAAACAACCAAAAGCCAAGGCTATGCTATTGCAATTATAGGATCAGCCCAAGGTGATGTTGTAAGTCCTAGCTGGCCTTGCTACCAAGCAGGAACAGGAAACAGGAGGTTGACCCAGCACTGCTGGTCTTGCTTCTTTACATCATTTATTTGTAATTCAAAATCCAAGAGAGGGGTGCAGTTGGCCAACTTGAGGTTGCCCGACTGTTTTCCATCTGTAAGGGAGACTGAGCATGTGAGTAAACAGTGTATCTGACATGTTCAGCTTGTATAACGAGAGGAAGGCTCTGTTTCTCACCAAGACCCACAAAGTGGAAAATTCCCCAAAGAGAAAGGAATTTCAGATCAGATGCTTGGAAAGTTAAAAACAACAACAAACAAATGCAGATGTGGAATTAAAGACATGGAGTCATTAAGAACCTATATGTGGAGTGATTCAGACCTGAGTTCACATCTGGAGCAAGCTACTTAATCTTGCCGAGCTTCAATTTTCTTTAAAGGAAACAACGTGGAAGATGATATCCACATGTAACTTGTGGTACACATGAAGGAGGGTAGTACAGTATATGATGCCTGGCACATCCTATGCATTTTCTAAAACTACTAGTAGTACTATTATTATTGTTACTTATTATACAATTTATTGTAGAAATTAACAGGGAGAGTATTAATAAATGTTAATACAGTGCTAAGTGTCACATTTATGATCTCAACTAATTATTTGTTGATTCAACAAACATTCCACATATCAGAAAGTAACCTGTTAGTATATATATATATATATATATATATATATTTTTTTTTTTACAGAAGAAAAGAAACCCTGAGGCTTAGAAAGTGTAAACAATGTACCAAAAGTCACTCATTTAAGAGGTAATGGAATATTATTCAGCCTTAAAAAAATGAAGGAAATCCTTTCATTTGTGACAATATAGATGAAACAGGAGTACATTATGCTGACGAAATAAGCCAGACAGGATAAATACGAATGATATCATTTATATATGGAATCTAAAAAGAAAAAAAGCCACACTCATAGAAACAGAGTAGAAAACTGGTTGCCAGGGGCTGGGGCGTGGGTGGGGAAAAGAGGGGAAGACTGGTAAAAGGGTACAAACTTTCAGCTGCAGGATGAATAAGGTCTGAGGATCTACTGTATAACATAGTTACTACAGTCAATAATACTGTATTGTATAACTAACATTTTCTGAGAGAATAGAACTTAAGTGTTCTCACCAAAAAAAGAAAAAAAGGAAAAAGGTGTCATGAGCTGTTAGATGTATTAATTAACGTGATGGGAAGGATCCTTTTACAACAGATATGTGTATCAAATCATCATGATATACTCTTTGACTATCTTACAATTTTGTCAATTATACCTCAATAAAACAGAAAAAAAAAGAGGTAATAAAGATGAGACTCCAATCCAGGATTATCCAGCTCAAAAAACTACACTTTTAACCATTACAATATAGTATCCATCCATATGTTGTAACTGTAAAATGCTTAACACAAAGGAAACGTTAAATAAATGGTATTTATTCTAACTCTAATGCTTACTAGATATTAGTTATGTGGTATGCTTTGCTTCTAACTACAAGGGTATAAGGTGCAAATTCTTGCTACAGAACATAAAAGCCCCTGTGGTACCCTGCAGGATAAACACAGTACCTGTAAATCTCTCATCTCTCAACCCAGAGTCTCCTCAAGTTGGAGGTCTTTACCCCCTTTATAATGTGGGAATAATGCCTTTCCCACATTTGCACTGGGCATGAAAATCCATACTTCCAGGTGTATACTGAACCTCCACTTAGCTCCTCGTCACCTTGGAATCACCAGACCAAAGATCATTTATTCCATTAATATAAATGATGTAGGGATAGAAGTACAGAATATACAGAGAGTGTTGGAGGAATCCAAACAACAAGTCCTCCACTCTCAAAACAAATTTTAGAGTTCCAAAAGTAAAGAGCAATGTTTGGAAACGAAACTAAAAATGAAACTAACATCTACAATTAGCCAAGTATTTATTATGGGCCAGGCTACTTACTAGGCACTTGATAAACATTACAGCTCATCTTCCTGCAGTCCTTCAAAGCATATAATATTGTTTCTATTTCATAGAGAAGAAAATTGTATCTAAGCGGGTTAGTGATTAGCCCAAGACCACAGGGCTAGGCTGTAAGAAAAGAAGGCCAAGTTTCAGTGGTCAAAATGGTGATGGATGTTATAACTAGAAGATTACAGCTAATCAAATAAAAATATTCAAAACGGTCCTAATGTATTATTAGGATTTCTTTAGAATAACTTGGGTGCCTTAGTGAATACAGTAGTGGTAGGCACAACAGTCTCTTTAATTTGCTAATCATACAAATCTACTTTAATATTCTTGGTGACAAGGAGCTAACTACTGATAAGACAGCTTCTTCAGTTTTGGGGCTACTCCAGGGTGAAATGCCGGAACGTCTTACTGCCTGCAATGTCACCTAGTTCTACCAGGGGGAATAAAGCAGAACAAGTAGCCACTGTTCTTGACAAATGGATACAGTTTCAGTTTTTCAAAATATGAGTGTCAGATTCATTCATTGTATCAGATAGATCTGTCAAATGGCTTTGCCCATTTACTAATGGATGGCACACTGCAGACACACGTTGGGTCAAAGGACTCAATGTCACCTCATTGATACTGTCATCAATATGATTTGTATTGGCATTTTGTCTCACCCTGACTTTAAGGACTATGTGAGGAGATCCAAGTCTCCAGACCATGGACTGATCACCTCTGCTTGACACAGTATTCTCTGCTCATTTCCAGAGGGGACCAAGGATGAGCTCTTGTACTTCTGAGTCTACTCACCCTACCTGGCAACACATACTAGCTGGGCTGATTGGATCAAGCAGGAGCCCCAGAGTTTAAATTTCCGGCTGCATTGGAGGAAACAGATGCTATGCCCCAATCCCATAACCCCTCACTTCTTACTGCTAGCCTATCCTAGGCTGTTCTTGCTGATAGGAGTACTTCATGCTAAAAATTAATTTTGCTTACCTGATGGCAGTCACACAACCTCAAATGCCATTAAGGCAACCACCAATGGAGTGTGATTTAGGGTTTTTTCTTCTGTAGACCCTGCCTACCCTATAAAATCTCCCATTACTGCATCATGGAGACTATAATCCCTTTCCGAGGGAACAGATTCTTTCCAACCATAAGATGAAATAAGAACTTACATTTCCATACTGCCCAAAAGGAAATAAATTGATTACAAAATGCAGGAGAATGACTGATTTTCCACATTTGTTGTGTTCATTAAAGGGTTTTTGAATGGACTTGACAGTATGAAAGCAGTTCAACACACACAAAATAAAAATTAATAAATGAAGAGAAAAAAATTGCATTTACAACAAACAAAATAAACACATTGATATATAAAAGGCTGTTATACATCGATGAAAAATGGATGTCATAAAGTCACACACTAAAAAGTATTAACAGCCAATAAAGATATGCAAATATGTTCAACCTTGCTATTATTAATCGAAGAAATACAAATAAAATAATTCAGGTGTCATATTTTACTGACTAGAATGACAAAGTTTTAAAAAACTTGATAATACTGGTATTGATATTGATAATACTGGTACTGATGAGTGTGTGTAAGAAACCACACTGGATGTTAAATTCTTGGTAGAAATAAAAAGCACGGTAACCTTTCTGGAAGACAATATGTCAGTATGTACCAGAACTGACAACCAGCCATTCAAGTTCTAGAAGTCCATTCTAAGGAAATAAACAAATGCTCAAAGACATATGAACAAGGATGCTTGTCTCATTGTTTAGCAAAGCAAAACAGGAATAATCTAAATGTTGAACAGTAGGGACTGGTTAAATAAATAATAGAATGCTGTTCAACCATTAAAAATGATGCTGCAGATTTTTATTAGGTGATGAGTAATCATACTTATATTACTAAATAAAAATGTTATAGAACTGTTTTGTAGTTTGATATAATAATTAAAGGTATTTTATACTTGCATTGTATTTATATGCACCCCGTCACAAAAAAGTTTCCAAAGATACCCTCAAAAATGTTACAGAGATGATTTATCAGAAATGGGATTTTGAGTTATTTTTCCTTTTTTCTTTAAGTCCTTTCAATTTTGGAGTTTCTGCAATGAGCCTGTATTATTTTTACAATTAAAAATATTTAAATTTACAACAAAAGGATCTAAATTCCTCCAGTTTTCCATTTATTTTCCACCCTGGCTCAGGGCATTTGTGTAAAAAAAAAATCAGCTTATTTTCTCTTTTGTATCAATCTAAATTTACTTTTCATAAGTTAACTATTTTAGTCTGGCAAAAGTTTCACACAGGAAAATTGTTAAGGTCTGAGTATTCTATTACCTTTAAAAGCACTGGAAACTTTGAAATTCTTTCTTTCAGAATTTTCATATAATACTGAAAGGCGGGGGGGAGGTAGCAAAATGAAGGGAAATAGATAGTAGTAGTCAACTTCAATTAAGAAAAAGCAACAAGAGGCAGTTTGTACTCTTTTGATACGGCAGAAGCCCCATGTGTCAACTCATGCTAAAAAATGTATATATACACACACATATATATGTTTGTGTGTATTATATGTATATGTGACACACACACATAATTAATCCACAGTCTTAGGCTAATCACTCATTGTGGCAGAAACAACGAGCTGTTGACTACACTTTAATTAGCTCCTCCAGCCTGTAGAGGCATCACTAGGACCAAGATAGGAGCAACATTCTCCATCTCCGCTCGCATCTGGGTATGGTTCTATCCCAAAGAATGTGACCAGAGGTGACCTGAAGAGTTTATGTCTGAAGGATAACGAGTTGATAATTGTAGCTCGCAGCTTCCTCTCTCCTTTCCTTTTTAGGACAAACGTAGAGCCACTTGATGAAGGTGGTGGGTCCCTGAATAACTGAGCAGAAAACTGACCCTCAGACCACCAAAGTCCATACTACGCTCCTGAGTGAGTGAGAAATGAACTGTCCGTGTGTTGCTCCACTGAGGTTTAAGGTTTATTATTTAGTGTCTAACTAACGCGTTTTTTCTTTAAACCTCAGTTGCCTTCTCTGTAAAATAAAGTCTTTGCAAAGGATCCACTGGAAGTTTTTTCCCTTGCTTATGTTGTTATCTTAGTTTTTAATTCTCAGAAACATTGCGCGCATTTTACCTTTTAAGTTAGTAAGTCTACTTTTTTCCCCACAAAGACGGGTTCTTCAAGCTATGGAGAAGTCATAGCAGACTGTTGCTTCAGTTTAAGATACGCATTCACATATGAGATGAGAAGGGTGAGGACCCAGAGAAACGCCTTTGACAGAGGGGAGTGAGAGCATACTGAAGAATGTTTAGTAATAAAGAATTCAGATGGGAGAAACGGATGGGTTACATCGAACAGATTTGCTCAAAGGAATTCTGGAAAGGCAAATATGTGAAAATGTATAGCAAAGACATGAAATGCCTTTTGGTCCCTAAATGGATTTCATTTCAAAGACGTGCATATTGCAAATACATGTACCATAACACTTCTCTGTCCACTTCTAGAATTTTCTAAAGCCTGACAGAACATCTGCAGAGAGAGGATGTCATTCCAAGATAATCGACTGCAAGTTACTAAATTAAGATAAAAATGTCCTTAACCTTGAACAGTTTTTAAAGAGATTTTAGAAGAAAGGAGCCCTCCAGGGGGTTGTATAACTATATAATTGTACCCTTTCTAAAAGGCTATTTACAGATACATAATGTTTCACCTCCATTCTTTAAAGTAAAATATAGGATTAAAAAAAAATAGTTTGGGGATAATATTTGTTTGGGACAGCAGGCACTGCAAAGCAGTACCACTCTCTCCTTATTCCTTACTATCAGAGCCCTGGTTTAGGAGACCCCATTATCCTTACGGCTAAGGTGGCCAGTTTAAAATCCGAGCTGATGAGATCTAAGTGCAAGTCTGTTGACCATCTGTGGTAAAATATTTGCTCTCTGAGTTAGACACTGCCTTTTTTTTCTTACTTAATTTCTTTTTTTTTTTCCTTTTCTTTCTTCCTGCCCAAATTGTTGGAACACTATTGGAGATTCTGGGGTCACTTTGAAGCTATGTGGACATGCTAGAGATGTGGAAGCTGGAAGAGCGAAGCAACCCAGTCCCCTGGTGATGCCCTTCAGCAGCTGGACTAACGCTAGAGGGTCTATCTCCAAACTTCCTGCTACCCGTGGAAAGTAAGGTAAATCACTCATTCACTTTCTGTTACCTACTAACTGATCCAGAACTCTAACCTCAGGGTTCTAGAACCCTTCTCAGTATCCCATAGTCATACTCATGTTCCGGACTCCTGATCATCAGACTTGCTTATAGCAGATGCATGCGGAGGGCGGGCTCTTCTGGAAGCCCTCATACTTCCTCCCCTACCCCCACCACACACAAATAATGATCTTTATGTCCACTCATCCTTCTATCTACACTCAGAGGCCAGGGCCCCCAGGAAGGCTTCACTGACAACCCTTTACTCCTCTCTACAGGCAGAAAGGGTAGAGGTGTGGGCTCTGGAATCAGACTTCCTAGACTTGAATTCTTAATCTGTTACTTACCAGTTTAGGATGTGGGCAAAGTAGTTACCTTCTCTGGACACCCCTGTAAAAGAGGAACACTAAGTAGCACCTATGTACCTTACTGAAAGGATTAAATGAGCAAATGCAGGTAAAGTTCTTATAATTTTTTCTTGGGTCAATCAATTCTAGCTGCTATTGTTACCTTTGACTAATTTAGGGCAGAGTCCCTTTGCCCTCCTTTGGTTCTCTGGGCCCGTCTCATTCACAACACACACAACCGCATACTGCAGAGTTTTGAAAGGTGGTTCTCAAAATGTGGTCCCTGGGCCAGCAATATCAGCCACACCTGCGAACTGGTTAGAACTCTGGCACTGGAGCCCAGCAATCTGTGTTTTAACAATATTCTCAGGCAAATCTGATGCACACTAAAGGTCGACGACAACTGAGAACATCTGTCTCAGACTCTCCTGGAGGCATTCACCAAAAACAGAGTTACAGGACCTTACACCGGACCAGCTGGAGAAGGGCTCTAGTAATTGCCCTGGTTATCATGCTTGTCATGATTTTTCAGCACATAAATGTTTGAGAATCACTGCCATTTTGAATGTGTGTTTCACTTGTCTGTTTTTCCAGTGGACTTTACTTCCTTGCAAGGAAGGTTTGTGAAGATTTGTTGCTGTTGTTTGCATTATTAGTTTTATTATGCTAATTCTAGAATCTCTGGTGCATAGTGCAATCTCAGGCAGGAAGTAGTGGCTCATTAAAACAGGTATCCCAAAAGTCTTAGTAGAACTTCAAGATTAATTCCTTCAGGAAGAGGTAAAATTGTCATTAGATGCAGATGATACGATACTATATATAGAAAACCCTAAAGACTCTACATGAAAACTACTACAACTGATAAACGAATTCAGCAAGGTAGCAGAATACAAGATTAACATACAGAAATTGGTTGCATTTCTTTATACCAACAATGAAATATTGGAAAGGGAATGTAAAAAAAACAATGCCTTTTAAAATCACAACCCCAAAAATAAAATACTTAGGAATAAACCTCACCAAGAAGGCAAAAGACTTATATGCTGAGAACTGTAAGACATTAATAAAGGAAAGTGAAGATGATTCAAAGAAATGGAAAGACATCACATGTTCTTGGGCTGGAGGAATTAGTATTGTTAAAATGCTCATACCACCCAAAGCAATCTACAGATTTAATGCGATCCCTATCAAATCATCCATGACATTTTTCACGCAATTAGAACAAATAATCCTAAAATTCATACAGAACCATAAAAGACCCAGAATTGCCAAAGCAATCCTGAAGAAAAAGAACAACGTTGGAGGCATAGCCACCCCAGACTCAGACAGTACTCCAAAGTCACGGTAATCAAAACAGCATGGTATTGGCACAAAAACAGAAAGATGGATCAATGGAACAGAATACAGAGCCCAGGAATAAACCCACACACCTCAGTTAATCTTTGACAACTAATCTTTGACAAAGGAGGCAAGAATATATAATGGGAAAGAGACAGGCTCTTCCGCAAGTGGTGTTGGTAAAGTTGGATAGCCTTATATAAACCAGTGAAGTTAGAACACATCCTTTCACCATACACGAAAATAAACTCAAAACGTCTTAAAGACTTAAACATAAGACATGACACCATAAAACTTCTAGAAGAGAACACAGGCAAAATATTCTCTGACATAAATCATACCAATGTTTTCTTAGGTCAGTCTCCCAAGACAATAGAAATAAAAATGAAAATAAACAAAGGGGACTGAATCAAACTTACAAGCTTTTGCACAGCAAAGGAAACCATAAACAAAATGAAAAGACAACCTACAGAATGGGAGAAAATATTTGCAAATGATGCGACCAGCAAGGGCTTAATTTCCAAAATATACAAACAGCTCATACAACTTGATGACAATAAAAGCAAACAACCCAATCAAAAAAATAGGCAGAAGACTTAAAGAGACATTTCTCCAAAGAAGAAATACAGATGGCCAATAGGCACATGAAAAGATGGTCAACACTGCCAATTACTAAAGAAATGCAAATCAAAACTACCATGAGGTACCACCTCACACCAGTCAGAATGGCCATCATTAAAAAGTCTACAAATAACATATGCCGGAGAGGGTGTGGAGAAAAGGGAACCCTCCTACAACACTGTTGGTGGGAATGTAAGTTGGTGCAGCCACTGTGGAAAACAGTGTGGAGGTTCCTCAGAAAACTAAAAATAGACCTACCATATGATCCAGCAATCCCACTCCTGGGCGTATATCCAGACCAAACTATAATTCAAAAAGACACATTCACCCTGATCTTCACAGCAGCAATATTCACAATAGCCAAGACATGGAAACAACCTAAATGTCCATCAACAGATGAATGGATAAAGACGATGTGGTACATATATACAATGAAATACTACTCAGCCATAAAAAAAAGAATGAAATAATGCCATTTGCAGCAGCAACATGGATGCAACTAGAGATTATCATACTAAGCAAAGTAAGCCAGAAAGAGAAAGACAAATACCATGATACCACTTATATGTGGAATCTAAAATATGACACAAATGAACCTATCTATGATACAGAAACAGAATCAGAGACATAGAGAATAGACTGGTGGCTGCCAAGGGGGAAGCAGGTGGGAGAGGGATGAACTGGGAGTTTGGGATTAGCAGATGCAAACTGGTATATATAGATTGGCTAAACAACAAGGTCCTACTATATAGCACAGGGAACTATATTCAATATCCTGTGATAAACCATAATGGAAAAGAATATGAAAAACAATGTATATACATATGTAGAACAGAGTCACTTTGCTGTACAGCAGTAATTAACACAACGCTGTAAACCAAGTATACTTCAATAAAAAATAAGTTAATTAAATTTTTAAGAAGATTAATTCCTTGAGAAGAACAAGTACTACACATTCACAAAAAAAGCACCCTTTGAAAGTTTAAATTTTTGAATTTCTTTGCCACTTCCTTAGTTTTGATCATCTTGGACAATATATTTTTAACATTGACTTTTAAAAAGAATTGTGTTTCAGTGTTTGCTATCCTTAGAGAGACAGAAACAGATAAGTACAACTAAATACTTATTTTTCAAAAGTCTCAAAAGTATAAGGGAAACGAAAGTAATTATATCTTCAAATGATTTTGGGGTATGTTTCTAATTTCATACTTCTGATGCGATTAAAGATTAAAACTGTATTAAGACATTTGAGACATGCCGCATTGGTATTAAATGAATTTAATTTTGTGTAAAGTGGTAGAAATATTTTCTTCAGCAAACATACCTGCAGATATAAAATCACAACCATAAATCTACAAAAAAGCAAGCTATTGAATGAAATCTGATTGGTTATTTCCCTGCAGTATGGATCTGCTAATAATTTAATTTACTACTTGCTAACAGAAGCCAAAATTTAAATATACATACATATATATGTGTGTGTATATATATATATATCTCTTCAATTTTAAATCATTCATATACATGAACGAGTATACATACACATATATAACAACTGTTCATATATATATATATATATATATATATAACAATTTAAATTAAAGAAAGTACAGCTGGTGGCCTATTTTTTCCCCCCGATTTCTAAAGAAAACCATATTCTATTCTAGGCAGTGGAATGTCAATCCACCTTAAGGGTTGTTCAATGAGCATATCTGAGAAACCACTGGTTTAGCCAATGATGTACTTATTGAGGGAGGCCCTAGTGCCACTGTCAAGAGCTTATCCACAGGAGAGATAAGATGGTACTTGTTTGGTTTGTGAAAAGAAGGAGTAGTGAGGAACGGCAGGTAGCTGCAGGCTGATGACACGTGATGTCCATATATATGTAGAACCAACACACCCATAATTGCACCCATTTTCCATACCCAAATCCAAAGCCTTTATATCATTAATCCCAGGCAAAAATGGTAAGATTCATGTGTGTTACTATCCCACGGCTTCAAGATGCCTATAAACTCATATGAGTATGTCTTAGTTTTATCAGTGGAGGACAAACCAGGCTTCTATCACCAAGCCTCATTCCATAACAGGCAAACCAGTCCAAGACTTCTCTGAGTGCTGCAGGAGAGTCTATGGAAGGGGCGCTCACTCCACTGTGATGCCTAAAATGCCTTTGCACAGAGCAAACATTCAATACATGCTGAGTGAATGAATGAGTGAACTGGTGTCATAAAACAGGCTTATTTCAGGGAAATTCCATTCAACAGGCTGGCATTCCTTCCTACCCATCTTAACTGTTAAGCTTGCCATCAGACAAAAATTTAATTATAAAACGTTAGAGCTGAGGAGATTTTAGAAACTATCTACTCTCCAGAGGTATACAACTTTAATTTAGTGATAAAAATCACTAGGAGTGACTTAGGAGTCTATCAGACCTGAGTCCAAATTCCACATCTACCATATTTTCGTGAGCAAATAACTACTTCTGAGGCTCTGTTCCATGTATGCATTATGGGATATCATAATAATACATACATTAATTGTATGACTATCAGGGGATGAAATGACACAATCCATTTGCCATGGTCGGCTAAGTAATTTGCACCAAGTAAGCACTCAAGACATTAGCCAATATTAATAGCGGAGAGATGAAAACAAAACTCTGGGACTGATGCCTACCCTAGTGGCCCCAGTGGTCATAATGACTTTCTTCCATTCAGCCTGCTCTCTTCTCACTACGACTAAGGAAGAGAAGATGAACAAATTAGGAATAACAATTTGAAAATGGTTTTATACTCCCTGAATGAATGGAATTATAATAAAATGATTCATGAGTTCTGCAGAAATATGATGAGACTTTAGATCTTTATGTTAGTTCTCTACAAAACCAATTTATGGCCCTAAGATGTACCTTCCCACCCAGCCCCATCCTTACCAGTATCAAATATCATTGTAAATGGAAAAGTCAACAACACATAATCAACAAGCTAAGTTACAAGCCAGTGAAGTCTCGGAGGTTTGATAGAGAAAATTCAGATTTATCATTATATGTAAAAATAAGATGATATGAAGAACTCAATCTAAAAAATATTACCTGGAGATCTATAATCTCTACAATAGTGCTATAAAAAGTAAAGAGCTAGAAATCTATTTAGATGGTTTTCCTTATAAGAAAGCACTTTCTGTATAACTTTTAATGTACTATTGATGAGAACAATTCAACAAAATTCAAATAAATATCTGCAGATGTCCTACGAGAAGAAAAGAACAGAGTTAGATGTGACAGGGGATAACTGGACTTCAGGATGAGTAAGACCCTATACTTGACCTCAATAAATTAACATGAAATACAGTGGATGAGTCACGTACAGAATGTCAGAATTCTAAAAGGCCAAGCTAAGTACCAAAAGGAACATGTGCGGACTCTTAAGAAGGAAATAAAATATTGGTTAGTTGATTACGAAAAGGCAGAAGGGAGGAGGTTCCCTTTGGCTGCTCTTTGAAGAGATCACTTCCTTTCCCCCCTAGTCCTGAGGCTAGGGTGGCATGGGCAATAGAGGAATGTGGGGACTGAGAATCACTTCTACTCTCACCAGAGTGGCTGGAAGCAGATTTTCTTACCAGGATGTAGTAGTATGCTAATATTTAAGGGTTCTTGAGGTCAGAGAGAAGGGTTTGAATACTCCGGCTCCATCTCTTGCTGTGGGTCAAGTTTCTTACCTTTCCAGCACCTCGGCGTCTTTATCTGAAAGTTGGGGATGATGATAATGTCTCCCACCTGAGTGTGAGAACTATATGCTATAGTGCATACGCAGGGCTAAATTTGGTGCCTGGCAAACAGAAAGTGCTCAGTACGGCAGGCGAGTGTAGTGACAATAAAGGCAAAGATGACGGGGGTAGTGCCGGTGTTGCTTCTGCCCCCAGAACAGGCTCTGACTGGGAGAGAGTTAAAGCACCTTTGGGTTCATGGGGGTTTATATATAAGCAACGGTTGATCAATGTGAGCTGGTTGTCCAAATGATTATGTGCAATCTAAGAAAAAAATGGGCCTCGGATCTGCTCAGCTACTTAATAATATTAGCAGTGGTAGTAGTCAAAGAAGCTAAATTTTATTAAGTGTTTATATGCCAAACAACGTGCTGAACATTTTAAAAGGATTTACTCACTTATTACAACGAGGCTATACGCTAGGTCCTGATAATGTTATTCGTCTCTTTCAGATGTTGACTGAGCCTCAGACGGGTTACAAAAGCATCTAAGATCCCGTTGTCAGTACATGACGGAAATGAGTTCAAATCCAGCCTGTCTGACTTGTTCTTAATCACTAAGGTATGAAATTAAGCATGTTGCCCTTTGCCTGATTCTCCTTCTGAGGCCTGAATATTTCACTTAGCTCTCTGAGTGCAGAAGAGAGAAAATTCTCTCTCCTTGACCCAACTTGGCATCAATATCCAACTCCCCTTCTCAAAATGGGTTGCTTCAACGAGCAGCAATGAACGCCGGGTCGTGGACCAGTCACCTTGATGACTAAGAGTCAGACACTAGGGAAAGAAAATGCTCTGTGACAAACCTACCCTTGTACAGAAACAAGACAGAAATGGGGAGACAGGGCAGAAGATAATGGAATAAGGCATAGGAAAAATAGCACCTGGCATCGTGATAGTAATAATAATAATAGTAGTAGTAATAGTAATAATAGTAGACTTTACTATGCTCTAGGCATTGTATTAAGTGCTTGGTGTAAGTGACTTCGTTTTAACATTGAAAACAAGTCTATGGGGATGAAATATTATTAACATCATTTTATAGGCAGGAGTATTGAGGTTCAGGTAATCAGGTAAATTGCCCAAGCTCATATGGTTAGCAAGTGGAAAGCAGAGATTTGAACCAGCACCTACACTCCTAACCATTATGCTATAACCATTATGCTGAAGACATAAGAATTCCAATGGTCTTTCCCCATAACCCACTCCTGCACTCCAGACTTAAATAGTCCAAGATCAAGAGAGAGCAAGCTTGGAGTTGCCACTCTTCAGTGAGTGTCAATCATTTCAAAACAGTGTATTTGCTAACAAGATGCAGTTCCTGTGATAATCTTCTCAACCAGGTATCAAGAAACAGGAAGCAAAGATTCAAGTAACAGTATGTTCCTACTTACGAGGAAGGTGGGACAGCATAGTTGACACTGGGCTTAACTGTTCTGGAAAACGTGGTCCCAGTAGGCATACACGCTGGTACATTTTCCCCACCTACCAAATACAAAAGAAGTATTTCATTTCCATGTTGCTCTTCAAAGTTCCACCTCATTCGTGCCTGTCATTCATCCTCTGGCCTCTTCCTGTCTCCATTTCTGTACAGAAAGGTGCTGAGTCTCTGCTCTCAGATACGAAAAGGGTGTGTTAGGAGAGGGAGCCATGGTACCTCAATGTCTTTTTTTTTTTTCATCTTAATTCTATTATGCCAACTCCACTGAACTTAATTAGAGTGAATACCGAATTACACAATTACCCTCTGTTCTATTCTTCAGATGTTATATTTTGATAAAATTTACGACATGCTGCTCTCCCCTTGAACACCAGATGAACACTAGAAATGGATGTGTGTTGACATAAAATCTGTTATAATTACAATTAAAGTATAGCTTACATAATGATAGTGTTAACATAAAATTATAGATGTGTAGAGACAACGTGGTCATGCATTTTTTAGTATAAGTACATGCTTAGACCAATATCTATCTGTTAGCGGAATGAAGATGGAAGAGAATTTTGGTTAAGCCACAAAGGCTGTTTAAGGACTTGCAGATAGCTAAGGGGAACTCAAAGACCAGTAAGGTAATATTTCCCCTGCCATGTTTTCGATTGCAAAGTGAAGGGAAGATGTGAAAGTAAGTACCCCTATGGAAATTACAAGACAAGTACATTTTTTTCCTTGAATACCTGGGCAAATGCTTAAATTCTAATGTATATCAGTGATGCAAATTTTCAACTGAGTTTGATAAATCATAAAATAATAATTATACATATATGTATATAAAACTGCATGGAACTAGACAGTTCAGAATTACTTCTAATTAAAGAGGTACCCTATGACAACTAACTTAAACCTTACAAAATAAGGTTCCAAGTACCCTATCAGAGTGAAAAGTAGGAGACTGAAAGGTTTATTGTAAATGTTTGTAGTCATGGTGTCTTAACTAAAACTACTGTGTCACAAATACTATTAAAATAATTGTGACATTTTCTTCACTTTTACTGCAAACAACAAAACAAACTATAGGTATTTTTTCATTTCAGGTAATTATTTTAGCTAACAGTTATTAAATGTTTTGAGAAGACAGAGTGCTAATTGCATTACTTCATTTTATCTTTAAAATAGCGCTTCCATGTAATTATTCTTAATATCTCCATTGTATTAAAGTGTATCTCTAGTTTAGACCTTTCTTCAGAACTGCAGACTTGTGTATCCAACTGTGTACTCAGCATCTCTACTTGGACGTCACGAAAACAACTCAAATCTTATACCTCCAAAACTGGTCTTTAATGCCCCAAACATGCTCTACCCCAAACTTTTTCCATCTTAGGTGACAGTAACCACACCTTTCCAGTTCCCCAGGCCCTAAATCTCGAATTCACCCTTGACCCCCTCTTCCTTTCCATTCTTGCATTCAATCTACCACGAAATGCTGTCACAACCTTCGCAATGTGCCACTTCTGAGAATTACCAGCCGCTAGCAGCCTGGTGCAGGCCACCAACATAGACCTCGAGGATCCTGTAGTCGCCTCCCGAGATTCTCCCTGACTCCACTCTCTCCCCACATCCTCAAGGCCACAGATAGAGTTATGCTTTTCAAACAAGAGACAGTTCATGCCACACCTCGGCTAAAATCCTGCCCCTGGCTGCCTACATTTAGAGTAAAAGACACAATGCATGTGATGGCCTCCCAGGACTTACCCAATCCATCCCATCACATATCCGACCTCCAGCCGTCCTGCTGTCTCTTCCTCCCCACTGACTAAGTCAGCCAGGGTGGCCTCCTTGATATTCCTCCAAGCTGCCCGGCATATTTCTGCCTTAGAGTTTTGGGACTGGTTATTCTTGCTCCCAGGGAGTGGTCTCCCCATCATACATTCTGACAACTCCCTCACTTCAAGTCTTTGCTCAAATGTCAACTTATAAAATCCACCCTGACTACCCTATTTAAAATCAGAACCTACCTGTACACTCCTCCAGCACTCCCAACCCAAGTCTCTTCAGTGAGCTTCACATCCTTTTCCTTATCCCGTAGCGCCCATCAACTTGTGACAAAGCACAGAATTTATTTATAACATCCGTTTCCACACGAGAGTGTAAGGAGGGAGAAAGCACACAAGAAGGAGCACGCAGGCAAAGGCTCTTGTCTAATTTATTCATTGATACGTCCAAGCATAGAGAACAGGAAGATCCTTGATAAATAGTCCTGAAAAAGATACAGATGAGGAAACTAGTAGTAAAGCTCAGAAAGTTTAAGTAACTTCCTCAAGGTTCTAGAGCTAGAAGAGGGTCACAGTAGAATTCACACTTGGGGATGTCTAACTTCAAATCTCTTAGCCTCTCTGCTATCGTTTTTTTCTTCTTTGCGGTACGCGGGCCTCTCACTGTTGCAGCCTCTCCCGTTGCGGCGCACAGGCTCCGGACGCACAGGCTCAGCAGCCATGGCTCACAGGCCCAGCCGCTCCGCAGCATGTGGGATCTTCCCGGATCGGGTCACGAACTCTCAACCACTGCGCCACCAGGGAAGCCCCTCTCTGCTATCTTAAGTCCATGCAATTCAGGATTTGTTTTAATCAGTGCCATGGAAATTCTCACTCCACTGAATAGGATCGCTGAAGTGTTCTCTGTCTAGATTTATATACATATTTTCCATTTAAACAAAGGAAACAGAAGAGGGGAATTCATCATGGGTTATTGCGGTAGTTTTACAGCAATTTAAGCAA
Organism: Pseudorca crassidens; assembly: GCF_039906515.1. NCBI lineage: Eukaryota > Metazoa > Chordata > Mammalia > Artiodactyla > Delphinidae > Pseudorca > Pseudorca crassidens. The sequence goes on from NC_090309.1 coordinate 26,969,768, forward strand.
TAATGACATTTAAGTAACAGTGATATTTAATGATAGCATAATAATAATAAAATAATAGCTCTTAAATGTATTGAAGATGAATTGCATGCTGAACTCGGTGCTAAAATATTTCCATGTATATTTTGTGCAAAATCCTTATGAATATTCTATCAGATGAGCTTTATGTGTAACTCCACCAGGCATACTTCTCTTATTCCGCTTTCAAAGATAAGGAAATTGATGAGAAGTGTGGTAACCGTTTGATCAAGATGAGACTGGTAATAAGTTGTGAGTATGAATTTAAATTCAGGTCTAACTCCAGAATTTGATTCTCAATCCATACATGAAAATTCTGATAATTCCTTTGATAAGGGTATGGTCTATGTTCTCTCCTGGAAAACATCCCCCATTATGTCTGCCTGTGCTCATACCTTCAGAACACAGTCAAGTTTGAAACATGATAAAAATGTTTAAATAGTGTGCTTTAATAAATGGAAATATCTTCATCTAAACAATAACACAGAAAGGCAGGCTGAGCCCTTTGAAGTGGCTTCGTTGCTATCTTCCATCCAGAACAAGAGAAGGAATCAACAGCTGCAGAGTAAAGAAAGCATGAAACCCAGAGATGGAGGATTCTGTAAACGACCAATTACAAGACTATTCAGCCACACTTTCATAGCAAGAGGCAAAATATTCCATTAAACTGAAAATTCTTCTACCCCTCACTCCAAGGCCCACACAAACATTAATGTTGCATTTATTAGGATGTATTTCCTGTGCTCTATCAACTTGACTGTCAGCAACTGTATTAATACAGTCCTTTCGCTTTGCACATATATCTGAATGATGGATTCCATGACTGGAGTTTTGTAGAAAGAGTGGAGTGAATGAAGTAAAGTTTGGGACGAGCCATCATAATCCATAATGATGGGCACTGAATCAGGACAAGAAGAAACCTCTCTTCTCATTTATTTGAATGAAAATTCTACTATATGTTTATTGCCTCTGTACAGGGCCATCTGTTGAATAGTGGAAAACAAGCATCTTTCATTTGGAGGTAGGATTTGTGTGCTCAAGTTTCTATGGGCCTGCAGAATTAATCTTGTTTTAGAAATGAAATAAAATGTAATTTCTTACTGTAAGTAGATGTGGTTAAGCAACTGGCAACTTTGATGTCTTTAAATCACTGCAGTTTCGGGGTAGGCAAATCTATAATTATTTCAAGCACTTCTTTATTGGTGCAACAATTGAGCAGTGTACATAGTGGTCAACAACCTGGGCATTGTCAGACGACTCTAAGTTTGAATCTAGACTTTGCCACTCACCAGCTATGTGACTTTCAGCTATGAGAAGCACTTTCTTCAGCTTTACAGTGTGGATTATTACATGCCCTTTGCAGAACTACTGTAAGAACTAAATGTATATGGGCACAGTGGCTCATAGTAAGGGCTCAAATTAGTACTGTGGTCACTACTAGTAGTATTGAAAAGAAATTAGAACTTCTATTCTCATAAAGTGGGATATGTGTCCCTTTATCATTGTAATTTCATACCATTTTACTTTTGACCTTATAATTTAATAGCTTGATCCAAGAAACATTTAGCAGTAAATATAATTGAAAGAAGATTACCTGTCAAACATGCAATACTGTAGCATCAAGTGTGCTGGCACAATACTCTTCTCCGATAATCAACCTGTAAAAATATGTTATTGTCTTCTTTTTAATTAAGCACATTGAACATACATATTTACTGTGCCAATTGGCGAAAGGTCCATTAATTAATCAGTCTAACTAGATGTTGCATAAACGTCTTCTAAACATAATCGTATATGTATTTTATTTGTTGGGAAAATGTGTTTGAGATTGTTCTTTTCTGCCTATTTAAAGTAAAAGAGGGTGAGAAGTAGAGTTAGGCTTAATGTACTTTGTACTCCATTATGCCATGAAAATGCTTCTGTGCCCTGGAGACAACAACAAAAGATTTGCTTTAATAACAAGAATCAAGTATGTTCTAAAGCTTCCAGGTAGGAGGCGTATAGGTTGCAGTTTATATCAGAAGTCTTTGCTCTCTCTCTCAACTGCGTCTAGATGGGAAAGATGTGGTCACAAATGCTTCAACGTGATATAGTAAATGTTGGAAAAGAGGGGGGTAGGAGGCAGAGTTTTGAATATCTCAAACCTGAGCTAGAAGGATTTTATTTAAAGAAAATAGCGGATATTATTTTTCACTTAAGGAATGCCACTCAGCAAACCTGACATTAATGTAGGAAATTAGCTCTTTTAGCTATGATGCTTTCAAATGCACATGGCTGAAAACAAATTCAAAATAGTCAAAGGAAATTTAAAAACAAAAACCAAACAACAACAACCACCTCAACAAACAAGTACTAGAAATTCAGGGATGCAGCCATATTCAGATACAGTTGGATCTGGAAGTTCCAGAGTATCAGCAGGGTTCCAGCTCTCTCTCCATCGCTCAGCCCTGCTTACCTCTGCAAGACTTTATTTTACAGAAAGTCTCTTCTTGTGCTGGATGGTAACTGGGAGTCCCAGAGTCGTATCTCCCCAGCTTAGAAATTCCAGAGAGAAAAGACAATTCTTCCATTTTTCTCTGAGAGAAAAGTCCTGGGGAGGAATCTGATAGACTTAGCCGAGGTCAGATGCCTACCCATGAGCCAATCACCTGCTTTACTGGAGTTCAGTCCCTGGAGACTCATCCCGGGGGGGGGGGGGGGGGGGGGCGGGGGGCCGTGAGGAGGCAGGATGGCATTATCTGGCAGTTCTCCAAGAAAAGCCTGCTGTTTTTGTAAGATGAAAGGGGAGAGGACATGGATAATGAAACCTGTATCTGCTTCTGTAAAATCCACAGAATCTTACTCCCTGCCCTGTGTCGATGACCATGCAGTAAGCTGACCCAGGAGGTCATTTTTCCCACAACAGTCTTCATATATATGACTAAGGAACACACTGGTAAAAGAATATGGGAGAAAGTCTGAGTATGACAAGTCAGCTAGACTGATATTAACTAAAAAAGCTGTGTGAAAATATCCTTAAAAAGTTGCCCCCAACTCACTCAAAGTCCAAAGTTGGAGCTGGAAATACAATGTCATGGAGTTTGGATAAGAACAGGTTTTCTCCAAGCTGAACTATGACACAGAGATTAGAGACTTCTAGAAACTATACTTTTTCAAAGAAAAAACATCACATGAGAAAAATGAGGCCTAGAAAAATTAAACGACTTAAGGTAACATAGCTAATTAATGGCAGGACTGAGACTAGAATATACTTTGTGTAATTGGCTATGGTCTTTTTTGTTTGTTTTTGTTATCACTTCAAAACGAGACAAACTTAAAGAAAGGAAACACAACCAAGGCTCAGTGGTTGGAAAAGAGATGGATGTGAACGCCCACTTGTTTCTTACGTATAAAGTTACCCCTCGCAGTGTTTTGGAGGAGAAAACGCTGGCTCTTCCCAACGCTGGTTACATACACAAAGATTCCAAAGACAAGACAAGTGCTTTGCAAACAAAGTAACTAGAACCAGCTCAGGCTTCCCCGCGCCGGGTCCTACGTTCCACGGTCAGAACCACCAACTGTATCCCCCCGGGGAACAAAGTGATTCAGAAAAGCTAGCGTCTTCAGAGAAGGGAGAAAACTTAGCCGGGAAGAGAGTCAGGAGGAAACTTGCTCAGCTTCTTGCTGGGGTCTGAAACGATCCCAACAGAGTCCTTAAACCCCTCAGGTTTCCCCAATCAAGCACCCTCGCCTCCAACCTGGGCCACCCCAGATCTGACTATCAGAGGAAAGAAGTCTGCGGACGCACGGAGAGCTGACCACCCCACGAGAAGGACCTACGCGCGGCCGCGTCCACTCACCCGCCGCTCCCCGGGAGACTGGAGACCAGCCCGGGGTCCAAGTCCTGGGCGTGGCAGACTCGTCGCTCTCCGGGCCCAGCTCCAGCTCACCTCGGCGCGGCCCGCCTGGGCGCCGCCATCTTGACCAGAAAGGGGGCCTCGCGCCGGAGCCCCCTGAGCGGGCGCCCTGAGCGGAGCCGGAGCGCCGGGGAGCCCCAGGTCGGCGCCCTACGTCCGCCGCGCGCTCGCGCCCCGTCCACGAGCGACGAGAGTCCCGCACGCAGCGCCCTACCCAGGCTTCCGCGGAACCGACGCCCCGCGCAGCCCGCACCACGGCTCAGGCAGCGCCGAGGGCGGCCCGGGCGGAAGAGCGGGCGCGGGGCACGCGCTCGGTAACCTGGCAACGCGGAGCAACCCGGCGTCTCCGGCGAACCCCAGCCCTCCACCAGGAGGAAGCACGGACCCCCGCACCCGCCGCCCAGCCCGCGCCGCCCCTCGGTCGTTCCGCCCGCCGCTGCCCGCTGGCTATGGTCTTTTAAATCCATGATACAACGTCTATATGTAACAAATCTGTTAAACCCTAAATGTTTATGATATTCAAGTAATCCATTATCTGAATTATTCTTGAAGATAAAACATCCAAAGACTTCTTAATTGTATGGGTATACATACATAAAATACACGTGGAGGTAACTTCAAATATAGTATGTGCCTGTCTCTAATTCCTTCCCTCTCCGCTCTTTTAAAAAATGCCCCTTTAAAAATTGCCCACTCACCATCTGTTAGGTAAATTTGCTGAAACACAGTAAATGTGGAGACAGAAATTGTTATAGAGACTATTCCAAATGGCACCGACACCTGTATTTATGAAATTTTTAAAAGGGTAAGTTAGAGTTGATTTTTTTTTTAAATCCCACTATAGTAACACCACATCATCCTAGGTGCCCGGTTCTATCCAATTACATAAGATGGAGAAAGAGAGAGAGAGAAACAGAGAGAGAGAGGAGAAAGAGAAAGAAGAAAGGAAGAAAACCAAGTACTTATGTATAAAGTGTTGCTCCCAAAGTTTGAGATTATACTCAAGCATCAATGAACAGAAGGAAAACACTTACAAATTTACAAATGTATTTCATTTATGGTATGAGGGACACAGGTTGAGATTTGCAACACGCTCCCACAAGGGTCAAATTGACCACTTTTTTCTATCTAGTTGCTCTTGAGAGAACAAAACAATTGAAACAGATGCCATTCAATTCCAAGTCTATAGCTTAGACCATGTCGCTGCACATGAAATATTGTTCATTCAGAGTCAGCACATAGCAAGAGTAATTTATACTCTCAGAGTGTTTGCTCTCAAGCCAATAGCAGAGAAGCCTTGACTAAAAACGTTCCCATTAATTTCCATTGTAATATATCTTACTTATAGCCCATGAAACAGTGGTCAGGAGAGATTTATTCTTTGGACACCATATTATATAATCTCTCCACTTTAAGCCATCCCCCACTCGGCGATTATTTTTTAAATATGTTACTCGTAGTCAATATTAATTTACATTTAATCTTTCTTAGCATTAGGAGAGTATTATTTTGTACAGGCTCAGAAACAAATCTCCCGAAATTCCTCCCTGATGCTCCCTTCAGGCTGAAAATGCATTGCAGGGTGGCTGCAGTGACTTAATTCTAGTTGGCAGAGCCCTGGCCACACACTAATTTCATTAGCCTCAAACTCCTGGATTTGAAAGATCCACTGAATATGATTCCTGTCCTCTGACATGTCACTTACTAACCAATTCAGCGTGCATACAGAGGAGAGAAAGGACTCAGCTCTGGCCCACCGGCAGGCAGATGAGAATGCCCAGTCAGAGACACTGTTTACATCTGAGTGGTCATTCTTGCCCGGGTCCTCATTTTCAGGAAGGAAGTTCAATCCAGGCTTTGCTGGCAGCTGCAGCATTTGTTACATCCATTACTATCTCCTTGTTCCTTCTTGCCCCCCAGTGCTTAGCATCCCCCATTTCAGTCACTAAGTCTTCCTTCCCCCAGCCTAGAAGCTTACCTCACCATAAATTTTTATCTCAAATGATAGGTTTGGCACATTCCCCACAGCAACCCACAGGGACTGGGGAAAAGAAAATTCAGATCTCTGGAGAGCTAAGAATTCAACCATTTAGAGGAGTTTCTTTTATACAGGACAGTCTTCATTGAGCTGAACCCTGCAATCCCAGAGAAGATTCACCTACCCGTTCTTTTCTTCTTTCCCTAAAGTGACTGTGTCTTTGAACAATGGGTCTGTGTTCCCCTATTCTCTCTATTCATTTTGCAGGTTTACAGAGGCTGGGAAACTGGGGACTGGACTTACATGCCAGGAGCTTCTAAGATCACACGCAAAAATAAGGCTACGGGAAGAGATTGTTGGAATCTATCTCTGTATATTTGAACATGGGCAGTGGTTAACCAGGATGCTCACACCAAGCTTATATCCAGCTTGCAGCACAAGCTACAAGTTGGTGCATCCCTCCTACTACCAGCCTCTTCTCAATAAATGCAGGTGAAAACTGGGGGCTCTTTTCCCTCAGCTGTTCAATCCAACATGAATAGCTGCAATTTGCAAATTAGAGGAAAATGACAGTGTTTTCTCTGAATGGTTTTGGTCCCAACCCACACTGCTAATGTTGGCATTCAGTTCCTTTCCTTCCCAGTGCAGGGAACGGGGGAACTAAGCGTAAGGCAAGCGTTCTCTTTTCTTGCAAGTGCCTCAGATCCACACACCAGAGAAGGAATCAGCTCCCCCTGGAATCTTTTTCAGCAAACACATTCCTTCAGCCTAGTCGGCAAGCTCTCTCTTGACTAAGATTTCACTCTTTTTTCAACAGGCAGGCCCCTCTGCAGTACTGCCCAAGCTCCAAGTGAAGGCACCAAAATAATTTTAAAAATGTCAAACAGCAAATGTGTCTTCAACCCCCAGAGCTCCAGTAAAAATACTGTGAGTTGCCCCTGTGGTTCTCAGGCGACCTCTGGCCTCATCCTCCCTGCAGCGCTGCCTCCTCAGGTTCTCTAGTTTAAGCTCAGAGGTAAAGGAAGTGCTTCTGGGTTTTGCTTACAACAACCCAGGCTCTTCCTGAAAGCATTACCTCAAAGTGAAGGCTGCCCAGAAGCACTTTTGGCCTTGCAAACATCTAGAGATCTCCATGGTGGCATACTCAAGAGGTGCTAGAGATGCTCAGAGGCTCAGAGGGGCCATACCAGGCTGCAGCTTTAGACAGGCACCCCTCCTTCTGGCACAAACACAAACTTCATACTCCTGGGTGCTGATGTAGTGACAGCTTGAATCACAAGGAGTCCCCTCCAGAAACCCAACATGCTTCAGGAAAGGCACTTGAGAGGGAGCCAACTTTTTAGCTACGGGGAGCATAAGGGTCAGCCAGAACATCTGGAGAAGGGACTAACTGAGCTTGGGTCCTACCAGGCAGGGAGAGAGCTGTGCATTAGGAAAGGATCACTTCAAGACAGAGATGAACAAAAAACTTGGATACAGGGGTAGAGAAGGAAAAGAGAGGCAGAAATTGAAAAGGAGAACATAAAAACAGAGAGACAAAAAAAAAAAAAAAACAGCAGGGAGAAAGAGACACAAGGAGAGAGACACACAGGAAGAAAGACAGAGAAACAAGAGAACCCATAGTCACGCAGACCCTGAAACTCAATTTCTTCATCCAGAAGCCATCCATCTATACCCAGGGCGGCACAGGAGCTGTGGGGCCGAGGCTGCGGGAGCAGGCGGTGAGAGAGCACTGCAGCACCGCCCACGGCTCAGCTGGCCCGATCCGCCGTCCTCGCATCTTCCGCCGTTGCCCGCCTGCACCCGGAGCTAGAGGACCGCCCGGCCTTGCTCGGCGCACCCTACTGCCTCCCTCCAGGCGCCTTCTTGTCTGGCTCTGAGAATCGTCCTCAAAACCCAGGACTGGGGTTGGGGGCTGCGTTAGGGAGGTCGTGGGAAAGGATGGGCACAGGGTGGGTGCAGAGAAAGCGATTGTGTTTCGCAGTTAGCATGAGCTCACCTCCGGGCTCTGAGCTGGCAGGAGTAGAAAGCTGATCGCCCGGCTCCTGCCAGTGGCCGGATCGCAAAGGCAGTTTAGACGGTGCAAACAACTGCCCAGAGCAAATCACCTGGGGGCACGTCTGCCGGTGGCTTCTCCCCGCTTGAGGACAGTCCCCACGCCTTCCGCCCCATGCCCTCGCAGAGACAGGTTACAGGTCGGGAAATCCAACCCGAGCGAAATGGGCAATTCACGTCCAAATGTAGGTGAAGACCTAGCCTTCGGTTTAAGAAGTGCCTCCCTAAGCGCTTCTCGAAATTTTCCAAGGCAGCTGCAGCTTGTCGGGCGGCTTGGGGCAGGGTAGCTGGGGGGTTGAGAAATGCCTAGTTTCTAGGCGTCTTCTCATCTTTCATATTCCTTGCGCCTAGGTGGCTCTCACAGGAGCCCGCCCGGCACTTTTACAAGCCTGTTTTGGAACCATATTTCACTCGAATGCAAACCCATTTAAATCATCGCCTTGTTTTTCGGAGACTGTTTCTTGTCAATGGGGCCATAAATCCAGAATGTCAAGCCGGATGGAGCGGAGCGCGGACAGGGGAGAGATGGAAGGGAAATGAATCAAGCAGGGAAAGTACCTCCTCGGGTGAGGTGGGAGGGATTCGGCAGGATCTCCAGGGTGGAAATGAGCGAAGGCTGACCAGACCCCGCACCCCTGGAGTCCAAGCCAGCCTTCAGGATAAAGAGCGCAGGGAGCTACGGCGCGCTCTGCCCCGGAGGGAGCGCCCCCCTACCTGGAAAAGCCTCAGGATGTTGGCTACCACGGTGGAGACCAAACTCCCCGAAGCCCCAATCACTCCAACTACTTTCTCGGGCTTGACGAAAACCGGAGGCTCGCCGTTGGTGCAGCGCACTGCGGAGGTGTCCTTCTGGATGAGCGCCTGGACGAAAGTGAGCGACTGTTCGAGCGCATAAGTGTCCCTGGAACAAGTGTCCAGGATCCGCGCTCCCAGCGTCACGTTGGGCAGCAGGTTGGGATCGCTGTTGATCTGGTCCAGGGCGTAGAGCATCGCTTCCAGCCTGTGGATCCCGTTCTCCCTCTTGATGTCGCCGCAGGGCACTCCGCTGGGACCCTTCGCGTGCACCGGGAACAGCCCCCCGAGGGTGACGTCCCCCTCGATCCGAATGGAGTGCGAGGCGTACATCTCCTGGCCGCGCGCCGCCGCCGCCAGCGCGCACAGAAGCACCTCCAGCACGCAGCAGGGAAACTTCATCAAAGTCAGGGCGCGGAGCAGCTTCCCCAGCTGGACCATGCTGCTCCCGCGGCTGCGGCGGCGGCGGCGGCACTGGAGGGGACGGTGGCGGGCCCGCCGGAGTCCTGGCCCCTTGGGGTGAGCTCCTCCGGTGAAGCCCAGGGTCTCCTGCGGGCGAGGGGGGTAGGGGCGCCCGGGGAAGGGCAGCCGGCGAGGATGGGGGGTCCCGCGGCGCCTGCCAGCTTGGGGCGCCGTGCGCTCTCGGGTTCCCTGGCCAGCGCGCCGCGCTCGAGCTCGCGCTCGGTGGCTTGCAGCTCGAGCTCTCCAACAGCCCAGCACTGGGGAGAGAGCGAGGATGGCTATCGCTTTAAATGCGCGTTCGGCTCCCTCTCCTCCTCCGCCCACTCCCTCCCACCCTCGCTCGCTCTCAGGCTCTCCCCACCCTTCCCAGCGCCCACCCTCCCCACGGTTTTGCAACATCACGCAGGGAGGGGCTGCGTGCTGAGGTAAGGGGGGAGGGAATGGGTGGGCGGCTGTGGGGCGGGGGGAGTACCTCCGATTGGGAGTTTCGAGATCCCCAGGGAATCTGGGGATTGCAGGTCGCAGGCGAAGGCTGAGCTCCTGCTTCGGTCTCACTGTAGAAGCCGCTCGCTCGCCCGCCTGCACCCACACGCACATTCTAGGCACAGGGTGGCATCAGCCCCGGACAGGGCGGTTCTAGCTGGGGCTGACTGCTTCCAACCCTGAGGTCCGGAGCCGGGGCTGTCAGCGCCGGGAGAATGCGAGGTAGTCGAAAGTGATGCCGCCAAGCATGCAGGGTAGTAGGGAGAGCCCAGTCTCTACTGCTAATTCGTCTGTGCCAGTTTTACCTAAGAAAAACACACAGGAGCCTGATTTATGATCTAAAGAACCTTTACGCAGAGACTTCTCCGGGGCCAGGCACTGGGCTAGCCTGTAGGGAAAGACGCCAACAAGAAATGCTGGGAATGGAAATGCATCTTTGGTCTTCAGGGGTTACTGTGGCCGGAGCCGGATGAAGTAACCCTGGTCTCCAGTAAATCTGTGGCGGATTCGCTCCTTTTCTTCCTTTCATCGCAAGAGATGGAACAACTGAGAACTCTGCAGAGCGCACTTTCTTCTCTGGCGCTGACAGGTGTAAGGCTCCCTCCTACCCATTTCCAGAGTTGCTTTTGGGCTGATGTCAGGTTTCCTCGGGCAGGAAATAGCAAGAAAGAGGTGACAGTAGGAGGAGCAGACAGAAATCTCCCTATTGATCCAGTGATCCAGTGATCCATTCTTTTTTTTTTTTCTGGCTGAAAATTTGGGGGGTTTGGGGAATGGAATCAGGATGCCAGAGCAGGTTGTAGTGCAGTTAGGAAGCTGTTTTTCAAAGGTGTCCCATCCTGCAGGTCCAGCCCAAACTTGGCCCAGTAAAGCAACAAGTGGCCCTAGTTCCTACACAAGGAAGGGCAATGTATCTGCCCTTGGTGCCCACGTGTACTGCTTATGGTGGTCTCTACTCTTGCTGAGCCTTTCTGTTGGAGTGCAGCGAAACTGTCTTATACAGAATTGAGGGCGCAGAGAAAACCAAAACAAGACTATACTTTCTGTTGTAATGTTAGTGTACTAAAGAAAAATGTCCTTGCACATAAATAAAACAACACACACACACACACACCTAAAAAGTCAGAAGTTGGGAAGTTGGTTGTGTCTTCCACCAACCACCTGTATGACCTTGGCACTTCTGTTCCTGTGCCTGAGTTTTACTTTGCCCATCTGTAAAATGATGAAATTGAATTGAATGTTTTACAGGTTAACTTTTAACTTTCAAATCCTCTGTTGAAATAGGCCATGCACCTTTGGCCATGGTGTTCTTTTTAGACCAATATCCTTTGTTGCTTTATGTGTAGGGCACCCATTTTTTGATACCCAAACAACACTTCAAACATTTCCTGGTACAGAGGATATTTTTTTTCTTGTTGACCACCCATTTACCGTCCTTCTAGGGAGAGTCCAGTCCATCATTTTCTTTTCAGACATGCCCCTCCTCCAGGTTTCAATACTTAAGGTTTGAGGAGGAAAAAAACCTTCTGGCTACAGTGTTCAAGGAAGGGAATAGAGGCTAACAAGAGTTATGCAGGGCTAATCCCTGGACTTCTGCTGGAGTAACGAGGGTGATGACATAGGGTTACCACTGTCCAATAGACAATCCGTGCCGGAGTTAAAAGAAAAAGGAGCCTCCTTCCTCTAAATGCTTTATGTATATCTTTTGGACAATGTTACACTATTTGATTTTGTAAAAACATACCATTTTACTGCCATCTTCAAGAAAAGTGATGTAAAAACTATGCGAAGGGCTTCCCTGGTGGTGCAGTGGTTGGGAGTCTGCCTGCTGATGCAGGGGACGCGGGTTCGTGCCCCGGTCTGGGAGGATCCCACGTGCCGCGGAGCGGCTGGCCCCGTGGGCCATGGCCGCTGGGCCTGCGCGTCCGGAGCCTGTGCTCCGCAGCGGGGGAGGCCGCAGCGGTGAGAGGCACGGGTACCGCAAAAAAACAAACAAACAAACAAACAAACAAACAAACAAAACACTATGCGAAGCTACCCCTGCATACAATGTGATCATCCATCACTCATAGATGTGATGCCCTGCTATATAAGTGCACACCTTGTGCAACCTTATGCTGTGATGCGCCCGCCCCTTCCAGGCAGCCCTGGAGCTGCGAGAGTATAAGCCTGCAGCTGTGCCAGAAGCTCCCACATAAACAGGGAAATATTTGAATCCCATAATGAGAGATACCAGAGAGGAGAAAAGGCAGAGAGAAGAAGGGGTGGGGAAGAGAGAAAGGGACCTGGTTAAAACATGTGAACTCCTGGATCCACATGTGCCTGAAAGATTGCCTCTGTTTTTTTTTTTTTTCAATTATATAGTATTTTATTTCTGTTGTTTGAAGTCAGAATATCCTCTTGTAACTCACCTATTCTGCTATTCAATACATTGGATCAAAAAGGCTGGAACAAGTGCAATAGATATCCTGTTAAGGCAGCATTAGCTAATTTGTGTTCCCAAGGATGCCTTTCTATTGCTTTGCTTTTTTGGAAAGGGGAAAAAAGCAATTTGGAAAGGGGAAAAAAGCAAAGCAATAGAAAGGCATCCTTGGGGACACAAATACTGTGATCCTAGTATTTAGGCATCAGTACCTCAGGCTATATTTGATAGAGACTGTATCCTTATTTAGTTTTTAATTTAAGGCTATTTAGTAGGCACTTGGTGCCAAAAAATATATTTGAAGAGCTGTGTTACAAGTAATAACACTTGATTTTTCACCTGCCCATGTGAAGATTTATGCTCTCCTCTTCCATTTCCAGGTCACAGCTTGCAACTGCTCAACAAATAGTTCTTGGCTGACTGTTGAATGTTGCCTTATTCTGTGTTCTCTCTTTGCTCTACTCATTCTCCCCAAACATCTGGCAGCAATCATTATCTTCTTTTTGTTGCAGTCATCTGTGTGCATGTTTTATTTCCCTTGCTAAGCTGGAAGATCCTTGAGGGTAAGGGGCTAGGTATTATAAGGGGCTAGGTATTATTTATCTTTTTACCTCGGACAATGTTCAGAATGGTGTTTTGTACCTAAGAAGCACTCATGTGTTGAATGAATCAGAATTGGTTTGCCATTCCCCACTGCCTTTATCTCACAATACCAGAAACATAAAGTGGGCAGAGCAGAAACGACGGCAAATAAATTGTCCTCTTAGTCACAGAATGCAGTTTCTAGAACTTAAAGAATAATTAGTAGATTTTGAAATAATTTTGTTTTACAAAAATTTCATAAGATTGAAATACTCTAACCTTAAAGCTCTCGATCAACTCTAAAGGAGGGCTTTAATTGGCTCTTCCTGAGTCAAGTGTTTATTCCTGGGCCGATAACTGGAATAGGATCTGGAACTTAATTGGTGACGCAGTATTTGTTTGAGATTATATGAATGAAAAATCTTTGTGTAAGAGTGATTAATCTAAAACTTGGCCAGTCATTGTCCTAGTGTCATATTAAATTGCAGGAGAATCTAGTTTTAGGCACAAAGATCATAAATATAAAATGTGTTCCCAGGCTTGGTTCTGTGTAGTCAGTAATCTATACTCACCCAGTCATTAATAAAAATGAAAGTTAAGGACTCAGTCCTAACTTATATGCTTAGCATTGCATTTTGTTAACAATCTCAGTTTTATTTTCTTTGCTCTCCCCTGTCCATCATCTTCTGCAGAAAATAATGTCTCCACTTTCAATTCCCTGTCTATTTAAATCCAATTTGTAATTTATAAAGTTGTCCT